>NW_024884364.1:1724038-1824434 GCF_019232065.1 Centrocercus urophasianus
ATGACCATTCTCTGCTTCTGTGCTTGAAGATTCGGCAACCGCTGTGTTTTAGAACTGATCCCTGAGCATCGTGCACCTCTGTGACTTGCTGTAATGCTGGCCTGAGTTACCTGTATGGAGAGTCCAGGACGGGGCTGGAGCTCGTGGCAGCCTCCTCGTGTCCTTACCTTAGACAAAGCAGCCTCTGTGGCCAAGCAGCATGACTGCAGCTGCACAATAGGACCAACGGCGTGCTGCTGCCGGGAAGCACGCGGCCCGCCCAGCTGTGGCAGGGCGCTGTGCTAAGGGCGCTGCCTGCTCGAAGCGGCTCTCGCCCACCCTCGGGACTGCAGTGCAACGCATCGGAGTGCTCCCAGTGGGCGCTGCACTGCTCTTCCGAGGGCCTGGTACTACGGGGATGCGTTTTTATGGGCAGACTCGTAGCAGAAAGTTTTTCCACACTGTTTTTGCAGAGTGGAGAGTGCATGGCGAAATCTTTGCCCTACGACATCCTAATCACCTGCCATCTCTCCCTGTACTTGGAAGCTCTGCACTGAATGCCTGGGTGTCTCATAGCCAGAAGCACTCTGTTTTCATCCCAGGCTGGGATCCGGTTTATCCCCCAGCATATCCCCAGGGGTCTGGCACTCCCCTGCCTGTATACCTTCACCATGGCAGAGGGCTTCGTGCCTGACAAGTGAATGCAGCCGGAGGGCTGGCAGCTCAGAGAAGCAGAAGGAAGGCAACCTGGGCATGCATCTTAACTCTAAATGTCCTGTTTTTCCACCAGTTTGCGTTTTGATGAACTCAATGTTCTGGGAAGGAATGAGCTATCACCAAGCAACATTAACTCTGTGTTAACAAAGGGCTTTGTCATTGAATTTAAGCTTAAGGACAGTGCTGGCACAAGAATGAATTATTACAGGCTGGGCCATCAGTACACTGAGGCTAGAAATTAGAAGAAGCTTCACACCTGATAGCGTGGAGCAAGGAGCTGGCACAGCCTTTGGAACAGCAGTGCTGGGGCCAGGAGTCTGAGCTTGCTTGGAGACTGGGAGTCCCTGAGCAGGAGTAGATGATGGGGCTGCCTGCCACAGGCCAGGAGATCTCTGCCAGCCCTCTCTTCTTATGGGATTGCAGGACATTTTCATAATGTCTTTGCTCTTCATGCTGCACAAGCCAAGTAGGACGCCTGGGGCTTGCCTGGAGCTGGTGCCAGCTGCTCAGGGTGGTGGGGATGGTGCCCAGTGGAAGCTGCAGAGAGAGCTGTACTGCTGTAGTCACCCAGGGAGTGCAGGATACAAATCCCAGAAATGGCATGGCTGCCTGAAGCACATGGAGAGCTGGGGTGGAAATAAGAGCAAACAGTAAGTGACAGGTAGGCCCAGGGCCAGTTGCCTTGGGTGACAGCTGGGTGTCTTGCAGATCCAATGGGATTTCTGATAAGCACAAGGGGGCTCGTCCACATCGCAATGATTTTACAATGCTTTAATGGGTCGGGCACTTAAAGTCTTCGAGGCCATCTTCTCCACTGTTTTCACTTTATTAATGGAGGTTTTGCACACAAGCTGACGTGAGGACCATACTTCACCCATTTCCAGGCAGGACAATATGGACAGTGATGAGACCAGTTTGGCACAGAGATGAGAGAAGGGGATGCCCCAGGAGCAGCTGCCAGGGAGAAAGATGAGAGCATTTCTCTTAGGACTGGACATGCCACTGGGTCTTGCACCAAGCAAAAGTATCTGCCTTGTAGCCAGTCCTGGACATCAGCAGCCCTGGACATGGCATGCCTAGCCAACAGTATGTGGCCAATTGCCCACAGCAGAAAGCCTTGCATGAAGTATTTCACTGCAGGTCACAGGGGGTTATGTACAAGCCCAGTGTAAAATGGGAGTTACAGCAAGATCTGTGACTGGCTGTGTTTTCTGCTTTTTAGTAGAAGATTAAGGCATTGCTGGAGTGATGTCTACATCTTCCTCAGTGATGAAAGCTAGGGGTTTCAAGCCTAGCTGCTGACTCATAACCAGGCGGAATAAAAAAAAAAGGAAAATTAGCATGAAGAATGTTGCTGAAATGGCTTGCATGTGTTTAGAGATTAGTGTAGATATTGTATTGCTGCCTGTGTTATGGCTGATGTGTTTAGTTTTTGTTTTTGATGGAATCTGATCTTTTTAAGAACGTAGGGCACCTGTATCTACAGCATTTTGCCTCTGTCTGCAGATTCGCTGCCATAAAGGGCAGATCATTAAGAAGCAAGCTTTTCCAGAAAGGAAGTTTAATTCTTGACGTTGTAACACCGGTATTTTTTTCTAAGCCCAGATGCCTTATGACATTTTACTGAGCTCTTGAGCTGCTGGATGGCAGATTGCTGCCCAGAGTCTAGCTTGGCTCTGTGGGGACTGCAAATCGTTCTCTGTGAATGTATGTCTGTGGGCTCTTCTGGGACGTGAATCTGGAGTCCCAGCTTTCCATTAAATCCTCTCCCTCTGATTGCTCTGACTGGCAGAGATCTGGAACATGACCTTGATCCATGCCGCATCACCCCCATGGATGTCACCTCCGGATCCAGGCTGCGGCAGGTGGGGGAGGCTCGGGCTGCTGCTCTTGAGATAACTGCAGGGATCGGTGCAGCCAGGGGAATGCTCAGCCTAAACAGGGGCTTCACAGTCAGGGTTGCAATCGCACTCAAATTAATTTCAAATATGCACAGTAACACAAGAAGTGATTTGCATAAGATGTCACATGGAGTTGCATACAATTTTGCATATTTAAACAAAATACAACAAAGCACAGCTCGGGCAAGTACATGAAGTCATTTGTGCAGTGAACCATGTAGAGAAATGACATACAATTATCACAGAAGAAGAGAACAAATGTCTGCAACCATCAAGGATGCACAGCCAGCTCAGAAGTTGGGAAATTCTGGCCTCTTCCTTCAGTCACCAACCTGGCAGATGTCTGGATTCACATTATCACTGTGTGTGAGTGCATTGCTTTTCCAGCAGGCACTTGCCCCTCTGATGTACAGGATGATGTGCATCTATCTGATGTGCATGCCACCACTCACTCCTTCATGTTTACATCCTTGGCTTCTTTGCAGAACGTTTTTCTCACATGTCATTATTCTCTCTGGGTTTTCTGTTGTATTCATAGCTGAGTTTGAGAGACTGCCCTTCTCAGTACACTCCACTCCAGGTAGTATCACTCTTGCATTTTAAGCTGTAAAGCCCAGAGGTCAAAATACCAGCTCTGGGAGCCCAAGGGCAGATGCTGACAGCATCATCATTGGTGATCTCTGTGCTGTGCATATTCTGACCACAGCCCCTATACTTTAATTCCTGGTACCCCTCTAAGTCCAATGATACGGCCTCCAGCTCAGTTTCTTCAAAATGGTGGCCAAATAATTAACATCAAGAAAGGAATATAGCAACAAAAGGAAACAACATGTGTCATCCTTCGGAAGGAACGTCAAGAGGACTGAAACCTTTAAACCTGCAAAATGGATGCAGGGCTGGGGAAGCTGCTCCTGAGATGACTGCAAAGCTTGGGAGAGCTGGGTCAGCCCTAAACAGCGGCTTCAAAGTCACTGGCACCTTTGTACCTATGAGAACTTAGACTGCTCCTTCACCTTATCTTCTGTCCTTCTTTACCCAACTTTAAAGCCTCCTAACTACAAACTTCCGTTCTGATTCCTTCCTCTGACCCTACTTCCTCTTCCTGCTCCATCCTTGAATTGTAGATAATATTTCTGGTTCTGCCCACTCCCTGTTTGCCCTGCCTTTTCCTGTTCTTTCTTTATCTCCCAACTCCATTTCAAGTGTTTCCTCGACAGCTCCAGCTCCTTGTGTTTCTGTTAGGCCATCTCTTTCAGCATCAGCAATGTGCTGTCACTGAGGCCCTGGAAGAGACAGTGTTATCCTCAGTCACATTGCATCCCAGCTCTTCTCTGAGTAGCAGGTACCATGGGAAAATCAAAGAATCACAGAACTGTAGGGGTTGGAAGGGACTTCTGGAGATCATCTAATCCAATCTTCCTGCTAAAGCAAGTCCTATAAAGTAGATTGTGTAAGGAAGGGTCCAGGCAGGTTTTGAGCATCTCCAAAGAGAAAGGAGACTCCACAACCTCTCTGGACAGCCTGTTCCAGTGTTCTGTAACCCACAATATGAAGACATTTTCTTCATGTTTGTATAGAACTTCCTATGTTTCAGTCTGTGCAAGTTGTCCCTTGTTCTGTTGTGGGGCATCACTAAAAACAGCCTGGCCCCATCCACTTGACTCATTAGATATTTATAAACACTGATAATCGTAGAACCATAGAATCATAGAATGGCCTGGGTTGAAAAGGACCTCAAAATCATCTATTTTAAGCCCCCCTGCTATGTGCAGAGTTGCCAACCACCAGACCAGGCTGCCCAGAGCCACATCCAGCCTGGCCTTGAATGCCTGCAGGGACGGGGCTTCCACAACCTCCTTGTACTGGGGGCTCCTGACCTGGACACAGTACTCCAGATGGAGCCTCATAAGAGCTGAGTAGAGGGAGACAATCACCTCCCTCTCCCTGCTGGCCACCTCTTTTTTAATGCAGCCCAGAACACAGCTGGCCTTCCAGGCTGCTGTCACACACTGCTGGCTCATGTCCAGCTTCTCGTCTCCCAGGACCCCCAAGTCCTTCTCTGCAGGGCTGTTCTCAAGGGGTTCTTCACCCAGTCTGCATAAACACCTGGGATAAGATCTCCCCTCTATTCTGCTGCACTCAGATTCATTGCACCATGGTTTTTAGACAGCCACCAGCAGGCTAGCCAATATGAGTAGCTGCAAGAAACTGATATCTAGCTATAGATACAATCTTTTTATCCTCAGCTTTACTATGAAGGTCCCAACACCCGATGCACTAGAAATTTCATTGTAAAGGAGGGATCTCTACCACCTCCTACAAAATCCTGTTTTGTATCTGGAAGCATGTGGTAATGCTAGGCAGAACCTTGGACTGCATCTCTATGATGTTCACTCACATGTAGTATGTCACTCATGAAAGGAATCTGTAAAGCAAAAAGACATGAAAAGGAAATCATTTCAGGCTCAACTAACTCATCCTGGTGTCACCAAATGGTTCTGAGTCAACCTAATGGCACTAGTACAAACCTCCGCTGTAGATGTGTTTAGCTGTTGCATGCAGAGTTTGGTTAATAAATACTTTAAACCAAAGCTGCATCTGCTGCACTAAGCTGGCTAGACACTAGCAGACACTAGCAGAGGACAACCACCACATCTCTTGGTTTAGGGAGGGCTCAGAAAGCTCCTACTTTCTTGGTCACTTTTTGGAGACTCAGATGATACATGCAAGAATCATGATTGCCTGTCCAGGCATTCTCTGGGGAAACCAGCCCTTCAGCCAGGCTGCAACGCAGCTGTGACCAGTAGGCATCAAGCTATGGTCCTCTGACATTCAGAAAACAAGTCACCCCAGACTTGTGTGCTTGCTTGTTATATGAACTCCCACACTATGTCCAGCCATTGACAAAGTCTGGGCTTGAAGCTAGGCTGGCTGCCCTGCAGCGACTGCTCTCTTGCCACCAGAGCTCTGACAGGGATGCAGGACAAGTCCCCGGAGCAGAGACTGTCATTTATCACCCTGCCAAATCCCTTGTGGGGATTGATCTGAAATTGAAGATGGTTTTGCTTGCATTCTGGTCACTTCCTGAGAAAGCTGGGCTTTGGATCAATGTGGAATGCGTCACTGAATGGTCTATTATTCACCAAGTGCAATGTGCACTGGGAGACAGAGCAGCCCTCAGTAAAGATTCAATTCTGCCTCTGAGGATCAAAGCAGGAGTAAACCAAAGGAACTACTCAGCTCCTTCACATGACACTGAAATGTGTGGTCTCTTGTTTCAGGGTGATTCTTCAAGGCAATTTTAAGTTGTGCATTACTCCCTATTAAATTGCCACCTGCACAGCTGCATCCCTTGAGCATGGCATAGAGATACCTCTGACTTAAGCTGGTCATGCCTTTTGCCACCATTCCCAGTCCATACCACAGGCTTGAAAAGCACAGGGATGCTCAAAATTCTACAGGTGCTTTCCCTCCACTGCTTCCATGCCCATAGTGCTGGGCTGGCTGTCTCAAGGCCACTCTATGAGGGCACAGTAAGTGGAAAGCAACATGACAACCCCATAGGGATGAGCAGTGTAGGGCACATGCAGGCCTAACTCCCAACCCCAGCTGAGGAAGTATTCCTTGAGCAGGGGAAGCAAGCGAGTGCTCTAGCTCACTGCCAAAACCCTAACATGGACAGGCACCACCAGCAGACTTTTGCCTGAATTTTATTTCTTTTATTTTTTACATTATGGGAGAATTTATTGCAGGTTATTGAAGACATTCAGCTGGAGGGAATCCCAGCTTTGGGAGCTGTTTTCATAATGTGTTTCTGCAGTAATCTCTTTCCCAAGAAATCACAGTGGTCAGCAATACCTTGTGCTTGAGTTTTGACCTCTTCCTGAGGGGCTTTTCACATGTCTTGATGTAGTTGTGCAGTTTTTAGGTGTTGTTCTGTGATTTATTTGATCGAACATGTCCCTTCCTTAAGTCTCCACCGCCCTTCGTTTAGCATGCAACTCCCTTTTCCAGCCCCCTAAAAGTGAGCAACAAGGATGGGTATTCAAGGGGAGGAGGCAGAGCTGGGAGCAGGCTGAGAGGATGGGAATTCAGAGTGAGAAGTGGGCAAAAGCCACAGAGTGGAAAATGGTGGTGAGACAGGGCCAGAGTGGGGAGTCAGTACTCCAAGAAACCAGCCAAAACTGGGTCAGTTCCTGGAGCTACTCCTGGTGAAGAAATGGGAAGCTCCCACTAAGCGCCTGCAGCCTCTGCAGAGAGGGCATTGGGGAAAAAAAAGCATCTGCTGACAGAGGAGCTAACAGGAAGGGCTGAAGCTCTAGCTGGAAGCAGCCAAGGTTTGTGTAAGCCATTTCACTGCACCAATGAGCATGTGAGTCTGTAATGTCAGCATAGTGAGAATCTGCCACCTCTCCAGCAACATTTCTTCTGCCTTTCAGCCCCACGGTCTCCTTACACAGCGGGTGAGAGCGGATTGGTCTCCAGAGCCAGTGATCAGTCACCAAAAGCAGCAGGGCTAAGGGACAGCCTCCTCCCACCCCTCAGCTCAGTGACAGAAAGAGGTGCTATCAGCCTCCCACAGACCCGGCTGGGGCAGCCCTCTCCACTGTACTACGATGCTACAGCTGCCCTCTGGAGGTGCCACTGGCACTGCTGTAGTCTCCAGTATCCCTTCCTTGCCCACCCTAGCACCGATCAGCACTGGAGCTCACGAAGTGGGGGAGTTGCAGGAGACGAGGATGCTTAATTACAGTGCAGCCCTGGAAACCAGCAACAGCAGCAGCAGCACTATGGCCAGGAGGGGAGGCAGCAGGGCTGTAAATAGAAATTGCGGAGGCAGCCGCGGGGAACAGAGAGAGGGAGGCTTCTGCTCCTGCATCTCTCTGTCTCTCCAGCTTCACTCACCTCTCACCGCCACCCTGGCTCTCAGCACAAACCCGTGTGTGACAAGCAGCCCCAGAAAGTGGCTGGGTGGTAGCAGTTCTGCCACAAAAGCAGCCGCTCAGGGCTGAGAAGTGGGTGTGCAGGACCCCCACAGCTTCCTGCAGCAGGACCAGCTCCTGGGGAAAGCTAGAAGGAAGGCTGTGAGACCTTTTTGGTCATGAGGAAGCCAAGTGAGATGGATGCAGAACTAAGAAACTCTTGCTTCTGGAGGAAGGCACAGGACAGCAGACGCCTGAGCTCCAGTTCCACCAGTGTGAAATCCCTCTCTTCCCACCCCTGACATCTCTGTTGCAGCCTCTTCCACAGCAGCAAGAGCTTTGCTTGCAGTATTTTGCAAAGGTTTATTTAAAAATGTTGAAACTAACATCCCACAAGAATTGAGTATTTCACCACAAGAAGAAGAGAAATCCTACAAAAATATATATCACAGCGCACAAGGGCAGAGGAGGGGGAGCGAGACCGAGCGGAAAGCAGGAGGAAGAGCAAAGGGAGGGTGGGAGCTGCAGCAGAACGAGACCAAATGGTAGAGAGAGAACGAGAGCAGAGTGGGAGAGCAAAACAGCAGGGGGGGGAGCAGAACCTGGAGGGAGACTCTGGTACAGGACAGGAGCAGGGAAACAGTGGGAGGGGGAAAACAACAGGAAAGGAGGAACAGATTGCTGGCAGCTGGTGAAAGAAGGGCCCCCCTCCATTGTCTTGCCAAGGTAGGGCTAGAATATAGTGAGACATAGCCGGGGTATGGTTGGTTAGCTGGAGTTTGGCTCAGGGCTTTTGTACTGCAGGACTTGACTATAATGCTGTGCCATAGGCGTGGTTTTTCAGAGCGAAAAGCCAAAACCACAGTTTTACTCAGACCAATCTGAAGATGATGGTGTTTTCATATGAGAATGTGTGGGAGGTGAGCAAACAGCTCCTTTCCAAGCAATTTTCCTTAGCAGGAAAGGGTGTGAAGGGCCAGATTTACAAGGGCACTTCGGTGCCGCAGAGGAAGAGGTAGATAGCCCTCTCTGAAGCTGTGGGACGCCGGGCTGGCTGTGTCGCTGTAAGTCACACTGGAGGAGAGCTGTGGAAGCACACGGCTGAGCTCTGTTCCCTTGTCAACCAGTCATCACCAACCAGATGGGAAAGCTCAGGCAGGATTTGGCCTAGTGGTCACCTCACTCTGTTGGGTGAAGAGAGTCGGGGTCTTGCTCCAACACAACACAGGGCAGGGGGGAAGGATTGTGCCCTGAGCCTTTCTTCCTTACCCCGGAAAGAAGACAAAGCCTCTTGTTTGCAAGAGCAAGTCCCTTGAGGAGTTCCACAGGGACGCGGCTGCCCAGCCCACCCAGACATTTCCATCTAATGGACCAGAAATATCAGACAGGCTCAGCCCAACTCAACAAATTTTTTCAGTAGTTTTCCCCACACACATTTCTCTCTGTGAAATTTCCACTGGGCAAAATTCAACCCAGATCTTTTTCCTCCGGTCACCCGGAAGGCAGGGAAACCTGTCAGATTGTGACTGAAAGGGTGCTGGCCTCTGCTTGGTGGTGTCAACTGGTCCATGTGTGCGCGCACGGAATATTACCTGGACCAAGTGAGGTGGCAGGCTCCATTCTGCACAGGGGAAGGTGTTTTGTAAGGCTCCAGCCATGGGGAAAACAGATGCAGTGAGATTATTTATTGACTGGAAGAAGCTTATGTGTCCGAACACATTTTGAATGTTTTGAATTTTGGAAGGACAGTGAAGGTTTTTCCCATATTTAACCTGTTTCACATGAGTGAATGACCATGATAAAAACATGTTTGGCTAGAATAGTTGGTGTTGGAAAAGATGTTCAGCGTTTCCAAGCTTCTGTTATTTTAAGAGCTTTCTTCATAGCATTTCCCTGCTTCCACCTTACCACAATGTCCATGAAAGGTTTCATTCCTTGGAGATACTTTAAATAGGAACAAAGACACATTAAAGGAAAACAAAACAAAACACTGAAATCTGATGTGTTTGCAGAGTTTACAAAGCATGTCCAGCAGAGCACAGGGCTTTCCTGCAGCAAGTGTTGGAAAAGGTTTTCACTACCCCTTCTGCAGTGCCCTGCCACTTTCTCACAGGGCTTCTCTTGAACACAGCATGTGGAAAGTCCAAGGACAGCCCTTGAAGTGGTAGAGTCTAAACTCTGGCCTTGTTTCAATGAGCGCTATTGATCAAAGAGCAATCTAATTAGCCTGGTCTGGAGGATTACTTAAACAAGTTGAAGGCATTATATTGTAAACTGCCAGGAATAACTGATGCAGCCCTTTGCAGGCTGCGTGCAGACGTCCCTCTCCAGCTCTGTTCATGCCAGTGCGAGGGGGAACAGCCCTGACCTGCACTCAGGGGTGGTGGGAGCAGGGCAGCGGGCAGGAAGAGCCAGGGGCTCCCTTGTTTGTCTGTCCGCAACTTGAAATGTCCACTAAAGCCTCGAGAGGGGCCTCAGTGAAGAAAAAGCTCAGTAATAGATTGGTTTACAGTGAAGCAATAATATCCACTGCTGAGAGTGGAGATTCAGCCTGTGCTTAGATTAGAGACCTCCAGAGTCCTTTTCCACCTACATCTTTCATCCATTCTGTGCTTCTAATAAGCCGATAACTTTATTTGACCTGTCATTTTCTCCAAATCTCTACTGTTTTCCATGAAGCTTATTGTAAGTTACCCTCTCATTTAAATGTCCTTCACAGTGAGCCAGGTGGGACCTGAGATCACTAGTCGTTCAGCTGGGTAAATGGGCAGAACCAGACCCTGTAGGAAACTCCCTGTGCTTTGTCCTGTCAAGAATATGCTTTTACTACAGAGATAAAGGGCGAAAGGCCATTTCCTATTTTTGGAGATAAAAGATAATTTTTTGTCAGAGACCTTGTGCCGTACACTACAGCCTTAAAATGGTGGCCGAGTTCCTGTCTCTGGACCCATCAGTCCATTAGGTCTTGGGGCAACCTTACCTAAATTTGTATCATTCTGCAGTTCAGTGGCTGCTATGTTAGTCTGCGAATTTATGTGAAGGTATCCACAAAAGCCAAGGGGGGGAAACAACTGTTGCTAACAATGTGTGGTCAGGGAAGTTGGCATCCCGTGTCTGGCGGCACATAGGTACCCCTCTCTCATGCCCTTGGCGAGCATTGCCTCAGGGCTCTCCCATCACAAGGCATTCCAAAAGAGACCTCCCAATAGCATGTCAACCCCCAAAGCTCTCTAAATCGCTCTTTTCCATCCCAAGCAAATAGAGTCATCTCTGCTGCTCATTGCCTGCAGCACGAGTGTCAAAAAGCAATTCCCTACCACTGTCCAGCAAAGCTCACACTCCTCGTACGCAGCTGTATCTGCTTGCTGCATTTTCGCTGCTTCAGCAGGATCTCAATGGACAGGACTCTTGCTAAATGCCCAGAAGGCTTCAACTCTGATTTTCTGATGAACATCACCACAGAGTAGAGATAAAACCTTGATGAAGGAGACTGAGGGGGCAGAACGGAGCAGCAAGGAGACTTCCAAGGGATCTAAACATTTGGAAAACTAAAGGAACTTTTTCCAAACTTAACTGGCAAGAGAAAAGGGGAGGAGGAACTGAGAGAAAAAAATAGAAACACTGGGAACTAAGATGAAGAATGATACAAGCTGAAGACAGAAAACAAAGGAGTGCTAGGCATAAAGAAAATGGGAAGATGTGAATATCAAAGGTGGGGTAATGCTTCCTTCAAGGAAATGGATAGCTGAGAGGGACAGGTGCTATGTGAGCCTCTTCTTCCCAAGATTCGCCTTCGGGCCCTCAGGAAAGACAAGGCCTTGGGAATAGGAGGATCTGCCACCACCTGATCCCAAGCCCAGAGGTGAAGCTGCAGCCACTGAACTCCAGACATTCACATCAAAGCACACGACACAGGAAGGGACACACAGAGGGGCCATGGGGACAGGGGGACAAGGGGACGCCTTTCCACCTCACCTACCCCTTTGTCAGGCATGCACTGGTGGCAGAGTCGCAGAGGTCGGAGAGCGTGTGTGTGTGCGAGGAGAAAGGCAGGGCAGGCTATGACTTCACAAAACCAACAGCTGCCTCCCCTCCCACGTCCTGCTCGCTCCGCATCCCGTCCTGCACGGTGGCCTCCAACCTTCCCCCTCAGGATGCTAGCAAGACCCAGCTCGTCCATTTGCCCAGGCACATCCTGGTGGAGTTAGTTAACGACTGTGGCAGCGGGCCGTGGCACAAGGAGATTGTTTTTTTCCTGGGGTAGCAGAGGTGGCAGAAGCGTGGGCTCCCCGCTGTGGCAGGAGGGTCGGGGAGCCAGCTCTGCTTCTCCCATCTGTATCACAGGTTCACCAGTGGAATTCTGGGGGGAAAAGGGAATTGGAAAAGAATTAAAGGTGGGTGCTTGAGCTGCCCTGGAGCCCCCCTAACCAGTCAGTGCTCTTTTCTCCCAAAGAAACTCTCCTCCTCGGAGGGTTGAACTGCCCCGCTCATCCTCAACCTTATGCTCTCTGTGCCTGCCACCCACTGCTCCCTGCTGGACTCACCGGTTGAGCTGGAAGGCGGTGCTTTTCCCATGGCCCCCCAGTTTCTCTACACCCTCCTGCCCCTGCCTGGGTTCCTCCGCTTCAGGGGTGGGTGCTAGGGAGTCACTGTAGGGCCCCAGGATGCTGATGGCAGTGGGGGACAGGTCTGTGAGGGGCTGCTGGCTGTCCTGCTGCCTCCCACCGCTCTGCTGCCCAGAATGGCGCCGGCGCTTCTGATTACGGTCCCAGCTTGGGAGAGAAGAGCAGCAAGATGATAAGTGCCCCTTGCATCCAGGGGTTCAGCACATTCTTCAGCACCCAAGTCCATAGTCCCAGAGCACCATCATGAAACAACATCCATGAATTCCAAGCACCACTTACCAGAACTTGAATATGATCCCAGTGGCAACCAGGACAATGATGATAGAGATGGTGATCGTGACGTACAGTTGGGGATCCACTCCTGCAAGACAAAGGGGACAAGGACAGTGTGGCAGCCACCCTATCAGCCCCCACAAAGCAGCAGTTTATTCAGGCTTCCTGCTGGGGCACTGATGGGTTTTGCAGAAAGACCTAAGGGAATAACACAGAGTTGCATCAGGGTAGGTCAGACTGGGCATTAGGAAAAGGTTCTTCACCAGAGAGTGATCAGGCACTGGAACAGGCTCCTCAAGGAAAAGGGAACAGCCCCAGGCTGCTGGAGGACAACACTTTCAAAGAGTTTGAATTTTGGGATGGTCCTGCATGGGGCCAGGAGTGGGACTTGGTAACATCTGTGGGTCCCTTCCAACTTGGGATACACTATGATTCTATAGTTGTAGGCAAGAACGAGGCTGGGAGAAGCAACAGGCAGCCTACCTTCACCCCGGGGCCCGAACAGGAAGGGCCGCAGGGTGGCTGGGGTCTCACGTAGATTGAGCCCCGCATTGTGCAGCAGCGAGTGGGAGTTGGGCTGCGCCGTCGCCATCCCACGTGGTGAGACAAAGGTGTAACCCAGTGGTGGGAAGCCGGGGTTGGCCGAGTTGGCATCCCCTCCATCCTCATCTGACACTGTGGGGCCCCACACTATGGCCCAGGGGTACTGGGAGGAGGGCATGCCATCCTCAAAGCCAGAGGGGGTAGCAGGCCTGACTCCTGCTGCTTGGCGTCTCAGCCGCACGGTATGGCGCTGGTCCCCTCCTCGGGGGATCAGGACCCGCTGGCGTGGCGTGGCAAGGCGTGAATCCCACTCCGGCAGTGAGGTCCTGTCCCAGATGCATATGGGCCGGAGGGCCGAGGGGCTGCGACGGGCACAGAGAGGCCGGGCAGCCATGGGGCCACGAGGGCGGAGAGACCAGACGGCGGGTGGAGGAATGGCTGAAACCAGGAGGAGGAAGTGCCATAGCTGCAGGGAGTGGATGGAGGAGACCAGGAAAGGCATCCTGCTGCGGGAGGAGGAAGAACAAGTTATCCAGTTGTCTCTCACACTAGGAAGGCCCGCTGCACGTGCACCTGTCTCCTTCCCGCATCCACAGGGGCTGTGAACCTACCAGGCACCGGGGTCCATCGCAGATGCAGCAACACCTCGTCACACGGCGAGGTCCTGCCTCATGCTGCTCACTGGAAGGCAAGAGAGAGAGGTTAAGTTGCGCCCTCCCCTCGTGGCCGTCGCTCTCTGCTCGGCACTGGTGCAAACCCCCAGCCCTGACGGGCAGAGCATGGCACAACATGGCAGTGCATACAGGTGTATCCATCGCAGCACTGTTCCCCAACCCACAGAAACACACACAGGGGAGCATGAGCTGCCTCCTGAGCACACGTGTAGAGACACGTGCGCAGCCTCCCGGGAGACACTCCTGTCTGAGGGCCGAGGGGGGGCTCCGGCGCTTTTGTTTGCTTATCACCAGAACAAGTTGGAATCTTAATTCCCGTGTTTATTTATAGTGTGGAGCATGTAATCCATTTATTAAAAAGGAGCCTCTTCATTGTGTGCCGGGGTGAGGGAGCGAGAGGGGAAGCGCACAAGTGATAAACCAGGAAGATTGGGAAAGAGAGAGTGAATCAGCGAGAAAAGTCCAGCATTAGTGAAGAACTTAAGAGCGAAATATGCCTATCAAATATTTAGTACTTACTGTCCTCTTAGCTAAATGGAATTACCTTTCTACACTCCTTGTCCAAGCGTCCTCCGCACCGCACCGCCCCTCCCTTCCTCCGCCAGCTCTCCCATTGCCAGTCACCCATACGCTGGGGGCAGCGCAGGCCAGGGCGCAGCACCTGGATGGGTTTCGGCACCAGTCCGGCAGCTGCGCGGCCGCCTGCCCTTCATGCCGCTTGCCTCTTCCCTTCAGCGACTGGCGCAGCGCCGGCCCTTCCCCAGTGAGCTGTTATGTACCTGACCCGGGATTCACTCCGCAGCACAGACTTCATGCAGGAAAAATCATTCACGACATTCAGCTTGTCCCTTCACCGTGAAGGGGGAAGCTCGAGCATTGACAACTCCCATTTGTGCCCTCCTGCGGTTCTGGGATGGAGAAAAGAGAGCGCTTGGCCATGGGAACTCAGGAGGGAGTCATCGTGGAGGCTGAGCATCTCCAGTCCTGCGCCCGCCGCACTGCACCTTGCAGCTCCCAGGGAGCCGCGGCCGTCTCCCTTCTTGGTCCTTGGCAGCCCTGCACCGCAGCCCCTCCCGAGCTGGAAGCCTTTCTCCTGCAGCCTTACTCGCTGGGCTGGGGGCCCTCGCCCCACCGTGTGCGCCTGAAAAGAGGGGCTGGGAGGAAGAACACCTAAGAAGAGAGCAGCTGTCTGGTTCCTACTGCATTAACCCGGGATATTTTTAGTTTTCTTCTGTTAAATATTTAAACAAAGTTCACAGGAAAAAAGGAATTGTCGGCTAATGTGCCCTGCCCTTCCCTCCAGGGCAAGATCTGTCTCTGGAGAGATCCACAGATGAAGATGAGGACAAAAGAGAAGCTATTCTCAGCGTTTCTTTGTACTTTGCTCCTGAACCTCTAAGCCTTAGAAGGGGCTCGTTAAAATGCAGCTCTGTGGAGAAGCAGCAGAATGAAGCAAGTTTCTTCCAAAGCTAGAGACTCCCTCATGCTAGCAAGATCTTGGCCATCTGGATGGTGATCATGATGCTGTGGAGGATCGTGTCTGGCAAGGAAATCTGAGACAGAATTTCCTTTGGACTTGGGAAAGGGAGGGAATTCCAAATGTCAGGAATCTCTCTGCGTGAGTCTGTCAGGCCAGGGTGCATGCAAACCACTGGGCTGCCTTCAGGATGCCACAGCTGGGAATAGACAGCTGTTCCCTCTGGGTGAAAAGACACATTCTGCATGGAATTACCAGTCACAGCACTGGCATCAGGCCGAAGATGTGAATATGGGTAGTGCCATTGCAGAAGTAGAAATTCTCTCCATCTGGAGGTGAACAGCCATGCTAGTCCCACAGGGCAGAGGGGGACACAACTAATAGTGCCAGCGCTCCTCCTTGGAGAGCTATGGCACGATATGGGGCACAGCGCCGGCCTATATTCCCCCCCACTCACCATGCTCTGTTTGCTCAATGGCACGAGTCACCCAGCTCCAGTCTAGCAGTAGAGACTTCCCTGCACTGCCTGCCTCAGTGAACTCCAACAAAAGCACCGAGCATTCCCAGGATCTAAAGCCTGAAAACAGGGATCCCTATTGTACCCTACAGACCCAAACTGTTCTTGCTTTTGCACCTGGAAACCTAAATTTCAGCCTTAGGAAGCAGGTTGTGGCTGTAACCAGACCTGAGGGCAGGGAGCGAGACCCGCACATCTGCTGTGATGGTGACAGCTGGAAATCAGGTGCAAGGCTCAGACCTAAGGCACTTTTGTAAACAGATCCTGCCACAGACAGTGAAAAGCAAGTGATTTCTTATGCCCTACCCTAAAGGCAGCTCCAGAGGAGTGCAAGACTGAGACAATGTCAGTTGCTGCCAGTCAGTGCATTCTGTTTTGTTCATGATATTGAGGCCAGAGACTCAAGTGTGTGTCCTGGCACGAGCAGAGCAGGCATGTTTGATGAAAGAGCACCAGCATTTCTCCCACACGAGAGCAAAGGGGAAGGAATTCGTGCTGAAATGCCAGCAGCAAGGGCTGGACTCTCCTATGCACTCAGCACTGGTGCTGAGAGCAGGGCATGGATCTCCCTGCAGTGTACCTGCACAGCAGCAGATAAAGCATGTCTGGGGCATTCTGCGTTGAGCTGCTGACAGGGGGAGTTGTGTCCTGAGGACAGACACTGCCATGCTTCAGGGCAAGCACAGCAAATGCCCTTGACTCAGTTTCTATCCTGCTGCTGAAAAGAATAGCAGATCTTTTGGGGGGAAGGAGGAAGCTTGAATGCTCTTCCTGCCTGGAGATACAAATCCCAGTGTCTTTGCACCTCACACCATTCAGGTGGTTGTTGTTTGCCAGGGAGACTGGATTTCTGCATCAGCACCACCTGGCACAGTTCCTGCATTCAGCTGTCTCCCAGGTCTAATTGTGATAAAAATGGACAGGGCTGCCTCCAGGGTGAAGAGATGGACCTGTGTGCTTTCACTCTAGGTACGGGGCCTTCATCACCGCGTTCCAGCGTCCTGTTATGCACAGATGACAGAGTGTGAATGACAAAGCTATTTCCCCAGGGCACTTCACTGAGCTCAGTTTGTGAATCTCGGTGCTTGGAAGCAAGGAGTAAGAATTACATTGCTCGTTGCTCGTTGCTATTGCATACAGACCCACTACGGGGTCAGACTGTAGATCTGGAGCCAATCCAGGAGTTGGAGCTTAGGAGTTGCTCTGAGTGAATTTGCAGGATGGAAGCCCAAATCATGCTGCTGCTCCCCTAAGCCAGTGATACAGCCAAGCGTCCTCCCTCTGTAAATCTCCTGCAGCCCACAACCACTGCAGCTGGGATGTGAGAGCAGATCTCAGCAGCCCTGCCCCAAAGCACACATGGCAGCTCACCAAGGGAGCTGGGAATGTGCACCCTAACTAGTGCCTGGGAGTGCAACCTGCTGCATGCCAGCTCTGAGCAGGGAGCACAGGTTGAACCGCAGATATGACTCCTGAGTTCTGGAGGACAGATGCCACCGTGCTTGGATGAAGCCCTGAGATTTGCTATGGGCAACTCCTCCATGTCCAGAACTCTGGTATGCAGTAGTCCCAAGGAGAAATCCTATTCCAATATAAAAGCTCTCACTGGAATAGAAGAGTGGAGGTGCCAGCCACGTGCAGCACTACCCGTGCTGTAGCTCGCTCACATCAAATGCAATCTGTAACCTTCTGTTACAAAATACTGAAGTTTGACAAATTCATATGGGGAACAATACTATTAATAAAGAGGGCCACATACTAGAATGGTTTGCCTGAGACTCGGTGAATTCCCTGCTGCCTGAAGCATTTACATGTATTTCTCAAAGAGATGCTCTAGTTCTACCCGAGGCTGTGGGCTTGACACAGGAAATGAAATGGGTGAAATTCTCTGGCCTGTGCAGCACTGTAGATCAGACTGGATGATCAAAATGGTCCCCTGGCCCTAAAATCTGAGAATCTCACAGCTCTCAATGCTGAGAAGAGATCGACTCTGACCGGGGATGCTGGGTGAGGCTGAGCACACGCAGGACATGCTGGTGACGAGTGGGCAGCCTCCTCCATCTGGGGATGGGAAGGGAGTTGTGCCCACTCCTGCCTGGCTCGGCTGGCAGACGATGATCTATCTGTATTTTTGTAGCATCTCGGGCTCGACTGCTGTGCTACTGTGCCTCTAGGAATGGAGCTGTCTGCTCTCCAAGCGCTCCAGCTAGTTCCAAATGCAGCAGTCTGTTTGCTCAGCCACTCGATCTGTCGGGAATGCATCACCGTGCCTCTCCACACTCCACACTGCTCTCCTGCGAGAACCGGGTCTGGTTAAGGTCTCCAAGCCGGTATTCAAAGCCCAACATGGGATGGGGCCCTGCAACCTAAGCAATCAATCACCTCTACTTATGCAGCGGTGACCTCACGTGACAGATATATTCCAGTGGAACAACAAAATTGCCGACCACTTTGGGGAGCAGGGGGAGGGATAGGAGAAGGGAAAAGATGCTTACGGCCCTGAGGAACAGAACAACCACCAGAGGTGGGCCAAGATTATGAAACTTGCTACCAGCTGAAACAGCACTCGCCATTAGCAACCCTGCAGCACTGAGAGCTTCATGCAAATCCTCTCTGTGCCTGGCTCCCCCACGGCAACGATCCCACTCGGAACGGTAATAAAAAATCAAAACAAACCTGAGGGGGACCCAGCCTTGCCCACGGAGGCAGAATGCTGGCTGGCATTTGTAACTCCCAGCCAGCACCCAGGACTATGGTGATAGCTACTGACAGGTAATGGCACTCTGGGACTGTGGAGCCCAGCAGCTTCCTCTGGGATTGAGCGGAGAGAGTTGGGACACTTGGCAGTGAGATGCTGCAACACCGCTTGTGCCCCAAGCATCCTGCATCTACGTTTTTCTTGGTGGCTGCGAACATCCTGGAGCTTGTGGTCCAAGATGCAGAGCTGCAATCGTTTTGGTAGCAGCAACCATGAGTCTCAGTGCTGGTGAGAAGGGATTCTGCATCCTTCTGGGAGGGAACGGGGAAAGGAAAGGATTCCAGGTCAGCTGCCCTAAGGAAGCAGTCGGTACACTTGAAGGAGCTCAGACCGCTGGAGGTGTGAGGCCAAGTACTGGTGCCCAGCCATGGGAGAAGCTGAGTCCATTTGGGGAGGGATTTCCTGTGTGCTTGTGGGAATGATGGCTCACAGAGCAAGTTGACCTCGGGGCTGGCATTCTGAATGTCGTGGCTCATGTCAGGCTGCTCTGCCTGCTTCCCGACAGGAGATAGGCTGGTAGTAGTGCCGTGGTCCAGCCAGCCTCATGGAGGGGCCTGTGGGCTCACTCAGTGTCAGCGCAGGTCCTGCAGGGCTCAGTGCCAGCTGGCGGGCATACCACTGCTGGGTGCCAGGGCAAGCACCCGTGGGCTGGGCATGGAAATGCTGGGCTAGGGCACACTCCAGGGATGCAGAGTTGATGGTGCCCGTGCATTTGGAAACCTCGGTATCTAGGGAACAGGATTCACTACAGATATCCCTGACAAGCGGTCCTCTGAGCTCAAGTCTTCCTGCATTTGGGAACTGTGAGCATGGCCCCATTCCAGCCAGCACTCTAGGATACCGGTCCCCTGCCATCTAGTGCCTGCCTGCAATACATGTCATGAGTCTGCCAATCTCCTGCCTCCCGGCTTTCTACTGTTCTCAGGCATCCGAGTGCTCCAGGTGCCGTCTCCCCATCCAAGTCGCTCTCTGTGACACGATGCACCCCTGCCCGTGCAGGAGGAGGGATTGACCTCTCCGTTTCTTCTCTCCAGCTGCGCCAATTAGGCTGAAGTCGTCTGGCTCAACGCAGGCTCCGGTGCTCCAGAACAACAGGTCTGTGATGGAGCCCGGGGCTGGAGGGCGAGAGGCAGCAACGCCGCGGCTGTGCCCGCTCCCTCCCGGTCTCTCTGTACCTCCAGCCCGGAGAGGAAAAGGAGGAGCGGCGGGGAAAGAAGACGGCCGGCTGGGAGGGGACGGGTACCTCGATGGGGAGAGGGGAAAGAAGGGAGAAAGGACACGGGGAAGGAGACGGGGAGAGAGGATTCGTGGACGGGCGCACACCGCCCGCCCCTCGCCCTGCGGCCCCGTCCCCACGCCGTGCCCGAGCCCGGAGTGAACTTACCTTGCGGGGAGCCGGGCGGGGCGCAGCCGGGGTGGTGGGGCCGGGGGCCGGAGGGGCACGGCCGCTGCCGCCGCTGCCGCTCATGGTCAGGACGAAAGAAGGAGAGCAGGAGAAGGAAGGTTCGGCGAGGCTGAGCCCTGGCTGAGGGAGAGGGAGCGAGAGATGCCTTGAAATAAACAGCTGCCGAGCGCTGGTCCAGCCCCTCTTTCTCCGTCTCCGTCTCTCTCGCTCGCTGCCTCCCGTTAACCCCATGGCTGCTGGCACGGCCGCGGGCCGGCACCGTCGCCCTCGAGCCTGCTGCAGTCCGAGGAGCGCCCTCCGGGGAGGCCCGCCGCCCGGAGCCCCGGTGCCGGGTTTGCAGGGGCACCGCCGGTCCCTCCCCGCCCCCCCCGGCCGCCCCGCCGGACCTGCCCGGTGCTGCTGTCTCTCCGCCGCCGCTGCCCGCGCCGCGCCGCTCCCGTCGTGTCGGTTATTTCGGGATCTTCCCAGGAAGCGATTGGGTTGCTATGGAGAGAGGTGTCTCCAAGGGACCCGCCGCTTCCCTCGGCAGAGCGAACGCCTCCGCCGGACAGCTCCGGCCTCGGGGACCCCTCGGGATCCCCCTCCCCGCCGTGCCCCCGCCGCCTTCGTTCCTCCTTCCCCCGCCCCGCGTCCCCGTCTCGCCGAGCTCCGGGCCCGGGGCCTTAGCCCCGGAGGACCGGGGGACCCCACGGGCAGAGCCGAGGCGCCCACGCGTGGGCCGAGTGGGACACCGGGTGCTGTGGGAGCAAAGCGGGGTCTGCTCCAGCCGCGGGATCGGCCCGCAGGTCCCCGAGCTGTCTCTGCTGGGGATCGATGGATGCGTCTGGAGATGGCAGGGATGTGGCGGTGAAAGGAGAGAAAAAAGATTGTGTGCCTCGGAGGGGCTGCGTGTTTTGCAGGGAGATTCGCCCTCCACCATCAGCACCATCAGCAGGCACAGGCCAAATCAGGAGGCGGCTGCCAAGCAGCCCTGGGTAGGAGATGAAAGTCGGAGGCATCAAGGCAGCTTCCACTCCAGGGTCTGAAATATGAGGGAGCCAGAAAGCAATTTCCTCAAATCCTCAGAAACAATCAAACTTTTCATCATGAAGTGATGAGGAAAGGCTGTCACTGACCCTGATAAAACAGGAAATAGTACAGATGGCGCTGCTCTATGAAGCAACCTGCCACAGTACCAGGAACAGACACAGGTGACCAAAGGGCACTCAGTACACAGCCCAAGTGCAGCGCGTTGCCTGGAACAGGCTGTGCCACTTTCCGACAGACCTTAGGGCTCTGGGGCTGCTGCCGTCCATCAGACCCTCCGTGAGTTCCCTCCCACACTTGTGAGCAGGACTGTGAACACCTTCCACCCATCAGGGCTTTTGTAAGCCTTTGGAAGCGTCCATGGGATTTTCACATTTGGGACAGTGACTGTGCATGGCTGGATGTGCCTGCACGCCACTGCTCAGGGTGGCTAGAGGACAGGACAGGACAGGACAGCACTGACTGGAGACTTGTCGTGGTTGGGCTCCAAGGGGAGCCAAAGGCAGAAAGCTCTGGAAGGGGCTACCTCAGCCAGGCAGGCTCCTTCTGACCTTTTCAAATTATGATGAATGTGTTTAGAATAATTGGGAAGCACAAAACAGTTGAGAAAATTCAACCAGGGAAAGGTCAGTTAAAGGGCGAAAATCCAAATGACGTAAACACGAAAAATCCCCCTGAAGAGCAAAACTGCAGAAGGAAGCCAGAGGCAGGAAAGAGAAGGAGGAGGAGGAAGATGCTGTAGGGATCAAGGAAACCCTGGGAGGTGTGAGAGAAGTCAGGAAAGGAATTGGGGCAACGCGAACAGCAAGTGCAGGAGCTGATGTCATGCTTACATCACTCTCACCTGACATAAAGGGAAAGGCACGCTTCTCTGGGAGCATGGGTCTGGAAAAGCAGAGTGGCAAAAGGAGGCACTTGGGATGGGCTGAAAGAAACAACAGGGACATTTGAGTGAAGAGCTGCATCGGGTGGGCTGCTGGAGCTGCAGGTGGATGGCTGTGGAAAAGAGAAGATGAGAGATATATTAAGAAGGAAGTGTTATTCTGAGGGTGTTCGAGTAAAGGTGATGTGAAGACAAAATGAAGATGGAAATGTGAAAACTCCCTCTGCTGTGTATTTGGCCAAGATTTGGACCAGGATCGATAGTGTACCTTCTGCACCATCGCACCTAGAAAGATGGAAGGCTGTTATTTCTGCCTGGCATGCTCATCACGTAGAGGTTATTTACACCAGTCCTGAGGCCAAGTGGACCTCTGCTGCTCTGATTTAGCTTTGTGTCCTGAGGGCAGTGAGGCTCCTGCAGTTGCTCTGCTGTCCATCAGTCCATCAGCTCATCTTCAGTTGCCATGGGCCGCATTCAGCTGGGCTTGACAAATGAAGCAGAGTCTGAAAGGTAAATAAGCTCCAATAAGTTGTATGAGAGAGAGCCAGCAGTCAGACAAAGATGCTGCTGGTGACTGTGCTGGAGGAGACCCCATGGCCATGCTGCTGGGCAAAACCCTGCTGGGCAGAACAGTCTGGCCAGCAAGCTGAAATAAATTGAGCAGAAAATACTGAGGAAGCTGTGTGTGCTAGAGAGTGGTGAAGGAGGAGCCCAAGGCATTGGCTACAGGCAAGGGGAAAGGACTTGCAGCTGTGGCACATTGCAGAAAGGGTGTCATCAAGGTACCTCGGCTGATGGCATGGCAAGTATAAAATACAGGCAACAGATCCTTAGAGAAGCCAGGTTCCTCAGTCCTATTGCTCAAAAAACAACTTGTTAATAAGTTCTGGAATTTCAGAGATGTCCCAGAAGACTGGAGAAGAGCGGTGCTGTGCTGGTGTTTGTAAAGAGCAAACAGAAGACCTGAAAATTTCTAGGCAAAGCAAGAGAAGAGCTGATATGAGATTCTTCAGCTAACGCCAGTCAGCCTGATTTGAAGGAGACTGATCTTGCTGCATAAACTTGTTTTGTTCTTGTCAGTCTTTGATGTGACTTCAGGTTTATTTGGAATAGGTGATGGCTTAGATCTATTTAGGCTTCTGGAAGCATTAATATCCCAAAACAATCTGGTGAGGAAAAAACAGCCTTACACAATATTAACAGAGCAGGAGATTAAGTGGACCAGTTAACTGTGTTGAACCAAATGCAAAGGGCCCACATCTGAAAGCCCCTCACTGAGTGACAGTTTCTGATGTGGATGCCCAAGTATGAGTCCTTGGTCCGGTGTAAGTCACTATTTAATTCAGCGCTTGGTGAGCAGATATGTTTTATTCTGACAGTTTGCTGAAGACACGAATATTGTTAGTATTAAAAATAACGAGGGTAGGGCCAGTGCAGAATCACCTGTTGCATTGGTAAGGTGGTCACTCTCCTAAAACTTCTTGTAAGACAGATGAGAGCAAATTGTACAGCTGTGAAAAGGAAAAGATGTCCACGAAGTAGATAAGACTATGTCTACAGTGAGCAACTTTCAGTACTGAAAAAAAGGTACCTTAAAAGGAATCAGACAGAAAACAAACAAACAAAAACCAACACCAGCACAGTCTCTGTGGACAATACTGCAGAAGTGCCTGGCTGTGCAAAGACAAGAGTGAGAAGAAGGGAGATGATCAGGCCTCTCTGTGCTGAAGTCCATGCTTTAAAAATAACTCTGAATCAAAGACGATCTGAAGGCTAGAGATCTCAGTAATTTAAAGAGGTCAACCTGTTTAACTTATCAAAAAGCAGAAAGAGACATGACCTGACTACAGCATGACTTCCTTCCTGGGGAAAAGCATACCAGGTATTCTGGCAGAGAATAAACGAGAGCCAGTCACTGGGCAATGCCTAATCACAGACACAGGTCACCATGTGAGGTGAAAGTTCCTCTCTCTTCTGGAGAATCATGATTGGAGGCTGTCTGAAAAAAAGAGTTCCTGATCTGCAAATTCCCAAGGGCAGTGAGAGTGCATGGGAATAAGAATTACTGTGCAGCCACCCTCCTCTTAAACTCCTTTATAAGCAATAGATGTCAGGCTGTCCTAGATGTAATTAGGCACAGGTCTTACCATCCTGTGTGTTAACCTAGTACAAGTTATAGGGTTAAAAATCTTCCTGATCATGTTGCGTGCCAAAGAGATTTGCCCCATTCTTACAAGCTCTTTGCCTAAGAGTCTGTGGCACTTGCACAGAGTTGTGAAAAATCATCTCAGAAGATGTGACCATGTTTGGAGAAGGGCTAGAGAACAAATATTGTCAGCATATTGACAAGTCATTTTGATTTTGCAGTGGTAAAGAGAGAAGCCACCTAGAACAATACAGTATGACTCTGCAGACCCTGCAGGCTCTAAAGTGGGGCAGTGGGTACATGGGAAAGAAGGTGGATCTACAGCAGGAAAAGAACGGTACTTTCATTCTGGGAAGAGGGGGGTAAAGAGAGAGGTAGCTGCAGAGAGGACTACAAATCCCCAACACTCAGAAATAATAACCCACAACCTCCCGATATTATGAGATTCATCTTAAAATTTGGAAACGCTGTAAAGGCTTGTGTTCATCTGCACTCCTACTTTTGACACCTAACGTTTGACTCAGGTTACACAGACATCTCATTTCACAGTTACCCTGTAATGTTAAGATAGGCATTCAAGAATTTGTAACAGAATGAAATCATGGGACTTAGAGACTCCAAAAATCCGAAATTTAATCTCAACATCTGTTGTTCTGATCTAGGGATGAGGCAAAGACTTTGCTAAGTTATGGGTAAGATACCGTGCGCTCACATTGCCCACAAGACGATGGCCTTCTCATTTAGAGAGCTCAGGGTGTGATTCATTCCTTGCCCTTGTTTTAGCTCCGTGCAGGACAAAGGAGAAGAAAAATTGTGGTGACCCTGCAAAGAGCACACAGGACCTGGGGTCAGCGCGGAGGAGGAGAACGGAGGGAGGCTGGTGCAGCTGGGATGCTCAGGCTGCCTTGCTTTATCGGACTAATAATGAAAGGCAGCAAGCGTGTCAGAGAGTGTGAGAGAAACAGATCGATAGGAAGATAAAACTGAGATGGAAGGAGCCAACGAGGGGGCGGGGGAGAGAGCAGTACATGCTACAGAGCAGCAGGGCTATGCTTTAACCTGATCAGAATGCACCCTGCACTGGTGTCGGTGGATGCACCAGGTGTCAGGGTGTGGTGAAGTAGACCTAAGCACAGGAATGGAGAGGTGAACGCAGGAAGGAGATAGTTATACCTCGTGTTGTAGTTCACCTGCACGGCCCCTGCTCGACCTTGTCAGCCCTTCTCCTCCCTCGATCCCTCCGTAAGGAGAACCGCAGGCCTCGCTATCTCTGAGAGTAATCACGGCCATTCCCCACATCCCTGGCCACAGCGCTCGCGGCGATGCTTGTGGCTGTGGTGAGCAGCGAGCCACTTCCACGCCATCCGAGTGGCGGAGCCGCCACCATTATAACTCAGACTTCCACCTCGGCCTCCCAGCACTGGGCCCCCTTCCTGCCGGCAGCCTCAGCGTGGAGACCAAGCTCTGGCCTGGCCCCGAGCTCCGAGGAGCCCAACGGCGCCAAGCAGACGGCAATCCCGGTCAGCACCGGGAGCCGCCCGCGGGACCGCCCGGCCCGCCCCGCCCGAGCAGTCCTCCGCCGCCGGGGGGCGCCCCGCCGCTCTGCCCGCGTGGCGTCACACCCGGAAGCTGACGGTCGTGCGACGCCGCCACCATAGAGGAGCGGTCTCGGGGCGGGCTGGAGGTGGCGCCCGGCGGCGGGGCCGGGGCCTGCGGGACGCCATCGCGGCGGGACCGAGTCCCCGGCGGCGGCGGTGGGATGGCGGCCGAGGGGAAGGTGACGGGGCAGAGCCAGGAACAGTTCCTGCTGCTGGCCAAGGCTGCCCGCGGCGCCGCGCTCGCCAGTCTCATCCACCAGGTGCTGGAGGCCCCGGGCATCTACGTCTTCGGGGAGCTGCTGGACATGCCGGCCGTCCGCGAGGTGAGCCCGCCCCGTCACGCCCTGCCCTGCCCTGCCCTGCCCTGCCCTGCACTGCCCTGCCCGCGGCTGGGCCTGGGGCGCGGCGGGGCTTGACTCTTCCCTCTGTCCCGCAGCTGGCCGATTCCGAGTTCTCTCCCGTCTTCCACCTGCTCACCATCTTCGCCTATGGCACCTACGCCGACTACCTGGGTGAGGTCGGGCTCGGGGGCTTGAGCCCTGTGCCACCAGGCTGGGGGCGAGGTTGTGTTTGGGCATGGGGCCGAGGAGGCCCACAGTAACAGGCGCTGCTGCTTGCGTGCTGCCATTTGTGTGCTGCATGGGGAACTTCCAAAAGCATCTTGGCAACGGTGTTTGTGAGGAGTGGAGGGAAGGACTGAGGAATCCATTGGGATGCGGAAGCCTCCATAAATAAGGTGTGGGACAGCTAGAGGAGTGGCTTGAAATGGAGGAGAGGAGAGGCTGCTCGGAAAAGGTCCTTTGAGCTGTGGATTAATGGTGACGGCTTGTCAAGATAAAGCATCGCTTTGGGGATTGGTGTGCTGAAGCTCTAAGAAATGGGACTGGTGCAAATGTTTCCGTTGCAGGACTGGGTAATAGAAAATGAGGTATGAATTCTAATACCTGCTTCTTCCCTTTGACGACAGCTGAAGCAGCAAACCTGCCTCCCTTGACAGAGGCTCAGAAGAACAAACTGAGGCACCTGTCAGTCGTCACTCTGGCTGCCAAGATCAAGGTAATCCCCCTATTTTACCTCTAGTTTTCCTTCTTCTGAGTTTACCTCGTGGTAATTACTGTCATGTCCCCACAGTGCATCCCCTATTCGGTGTTGCTGGAGCAGTTACAGCTGAAGAATGTCCGGCAACTGGAGGACCTCGTGATCGAGGCGGTGTATGCAGATGTGCTGCGAGGGAGCTTGGATCAGCGGAACCAGCGCCTGGAGGTGGATTACAGCATTGGGAGGGACATCCGGAGGGAGGAGCTAAGCACCATCACCCGCACATTGCAGGAGTGGTGAGGAGGAAGCCGCCCATATTAATACCTTAAAAGGTTGCAGGAATGGTCAGGGGCTTCGCCAGATCGTCCTCTGTGTGTTGCTGGAGGGCAGCGTAGCAGTGTGACCTTCTCTATCCCTTTTCCCTTACGGCAGTGGAAAATAATTTTTGAAATTCTTCCACATTGGAGGGGTGAGGAAGACTGCAGCAAATTTTGCATCCAGTCCCACCTGCTGGCAAGAGTCTTTCTGAGTATATGTCTGTAGCTCCTAACCTAGTGCCACTTTGTTATGTGTCTCCCTCCTAGGTAATAATGTCACTACATTATTACATTGGACTGGCGCCCCTGTGCCTATCCTGCCTAGAGTAGCCATTGCCTTCCAGAATTCTTGCTCTCTACAGTTAAATCTATCATCTTCATGTCCTGTTCAGTTTAACGTTTTCTCTACAGGTGCCAGGGCTGTGAAGTTGTCTTGTCTGGCATTGAAGAACAGGTTAGCCGAGCCAACCAACACAAAGAACAACAGCTGGCACTTAAGCAGCAGATAGAGAGTGAGGTGAGTGGGCTGAAGAGGGAGAAGGCAGTACCCCTTGCTTAAAGAAAGAATAGAACCAGTATCCTGTTGTTAACTTACAGCCCTTGCTCAAGTAAGGCATTACCTATGCTAAAACCCTTGGGGGGTTGTGCCTGAAGAAGAACTGTGATTCAGCTAAACATTTCTCGGCATTGCAGAGGTCTGGACAGCAGTTAGCACTTAGCTCCAGGTCTTTTAAAAAAGGGAAGAGGAGAAAAAAGAGAAAAAAACTTGTGAAATTACTTGGTTTTTGTTTCACTGCTGTTACAGGTGGCAAATCTGAAGAAAACAATTAAAGTGACAACAGCAGCTGCTGCAGCAGCCACATCTCAAGACCCGGAACAGCACCTCACAGAGCTCAGGGAACCTGCCCCTGGCACCAACCAGCGCCAGACCAGCAAGAAGACTTCCAAAGCCAAAGGGTGAGGAATGGTGGCAAACGAACATAGCCTCTGCCTTATGTGTATTCAGGGGAGTTCTGTTTGGTAGCAGTGAGGTCACTGACTGCAGGGGTCTGCACCCTAGACCTGGGATGGTCCAGCCTGACCTCTGCCTCCTGCTAATTCAGAAGGTGCAGCTTTTGATCTGAAGCACGACTCATAAGCCTTCCTTGAATGCCAGCTGCTCTTTGTGTACACTTAGAAAAGGAAGTCAGAGATGAAGTTTAGTGTCCAGTCTAAAACTTCTTCCTCTCTCCACAGGCTCCGGGGCAGCGCGAAGATTTGGTCTAAATCAAACTAGTTGGATCTCCCTTCACAGGTCGGAGGGTGAGAGGAAGAGACTTGGGACTCTTGCTACCCCTCCACCTCCTAAGTGGGATGCTTCTGAGCTCGTTTCTGAGATCTGTCTTGCCAACTAATTTTCCTGCATGTTCTCTTTTCTGTCTTCTTTACTTCCTTTCTGGGCAGTGCTTCCCACCTTTTAATCATGTCACACTCTAAGCTTCCAGTTGAATGCGTTAGTGTTTCCTCTACCCCTCAAGGTTCCATCACCACAATCACATTTCTTTCTTTATCCCTGTCTTTTGGCAGGTAAATTTAAAGAGTCATAAAAGTCTGTCTGTCACCTTTGCATCTGTAGGGCATCACAGAAGCTTGGAAAGAGTGCAGTGGTGCTTAGCAATCATTTTGGCTCTCTGAGACCCCTGGGACACCTTGTTCCAGGATGCAGCTGCCATCTCTGATTGTTTAATCTTTGTTTTGCTAGGTGGGAGGGTAGTTTTTGAAGGGATTCTTTTAAAAGAATATAAATATATTATAAATATATATAAACAATAAAAATATAGATCTATGGACATATCTATACAAACTTGTGCTCCTGTGTTGGTGTCTGTTTATCTCATATACCAATTTTTAGATATTTTAAAATAAGCCATGATAGGGAGAGCCCCTGTCCTATTTATGGGTGCAGTGCCTTCAGAATACCTCGCATTCTAGAAGGAAGTGCCACGTTGTTGAGATAACAGTCCATAAAGCTGGAATTAACCTTAAATAGTATTTAAAGAGTCTCTTATGTAATTGCTTTGCATCCAGAATATTGGGGACCCTCAAAGGTAGATGCAGGCATTGATGGGGAAAAAAAAAATCGTGTTTGTTTCGGTTCACAGGTTTTGGGAAAAAATGGGAAGTGATGATACAGAGAATTGTCTGAAAAACGAATGACAGTAACACACTTAGTGCCCTTCTGGGGAGTTTCCATAGAGTAGGTGTTGCTCAGCCTGTTCTTCGATGACACCAAGAGTCTCGCTGAAAAAAATCCAGTGAAATTGTCTGCTGTGAGGTGCCCAGAATAAAGCCATCATGTTCTTCAGAGGATGCATCTATGAGACTGGCTTGGAGCAGAGGCAGCCAGCTGCGCATGTCACGCTGCATGATGGCTCTGTGGCAATGTACGCTGATGTAAATTGACGTTGTGACTCCTATACCCACTCAGTTCTGCCTGTGCTAACATTTGATTCTTTGAATCTGGATTTTGTGCCTGAGTGAGCCACCAAATAATTAGTGTAACAACAGAAAACCCTGAACTTTGTCTGCATGAATGGGACTTACTCAATTCAGTGGCTTGGATGAACTCGTCTGCATCATTTCCCTATGCAAGCCTATGAGAGCTGGAGGTAAGGCAGTAGAGGGGAGGCAGTACAGAGGGGGGCAAGGCTTGTTAAGGACGTATGGCAATGGAGGGTTTGAGACCATTTTTGTAGTGGTAACAAGGTGTGAGGTCATCTCAAACACCACAAAGTGCCATCTTGTGTCATACTGATATTATTTTGCTGGTTCTGGACTGACGTACTGCAGACTGAGTTCCAGTGGGAAATGAATGTCTCCTGTGCCCAGAAACTGCCAGCGATTACAGGCAGAGCCATCTTTGTGGGTAGCAGAGGCCCCATGTGCAAGGTCAGGTAGGACATGCCAGCTGCTCCTGTGTGATATCTGTCCCTGGTCAGGAGCTCCCTAAGGGCAGCCCCAGATTCATGATCCCATGCACCAAGGCATCAGGTGCAGCCAGCTGACACAGACATACCAAGTAAGAGAGTTGTGGCATGATGTTGTCTGGGCAGGAGGGGCAAATCTGCCTGTGGGAGCAGATTTGCAGATTGCAGGCATCTACATCAGGTTTGTCTCAGCATTCTTAGAGAGGTCTGGCTAATTGGCAGCAATAGTGAGTTTACTTGATGAGTCCTGTTTTCCATAAAACACAGCAAGGGGTGGTGACTATGCTTTCAGCTTTTGTTTAAATTATTTTGAGCCTTCCTACCTCTGCATAGCATCACCTTCATCTGTTTGTTTCAGTGAGGAAGGTTGCTGTGCTCTCCGCATTTGCAAATGTCTGAGAGATGCAGTGATGACTGCATGCATCAAATTTGCCCACCTCTGGGAAGGGCAAGTCTAGGAGAAATGTTAACAGGGAAGCACTAAGGTAGCAATCACATGTCCTTTGGAAGAGGAGCCACTTGTAAAGCCACCGTGCCTTGAACCTAGGGAGGGAGGAGAATGGAGAATGGACTCTGAAGGGGAACAGAAGGTAAATCAGAATCTTTTGAGCTGGAAGGGACCTTTGAAAGTCATCTAGTCCAACTCCCCTGCAGTGAACAGGGACATCTGCAGCTAGATGAGGTTGCTCAAAACCTCCAATCTGACCTTGCACACTTCCAGGGATGGGGCTTCCACCACAGCTCTGGGCAACCTGTTCCTGTGTCTCACCACTCGTATTATACAAAATGTCCTCATATTCAATCTAAATCTCCCCTCTTTTAGTATGAAACCATTTCCTCTTGTCCTGTCACAGCAGACTCTGCTGAAGAGTCTGTCCCCTTCTTTCTTATAGCCCCTCTTCATATACTGATAGGCCGCCAGCAGGTTTCTCCAGTGCCTCCTCTTGTCCGTGCTGAACAGCCCCAGCTGTCAGTGCGTCCTTGTAGGGGAGGTGTTCCATCTCTTGGATCACTTCTGTGGCCCTCCTCTGGCTGTGTTCCAACAGGTCCACGTCTCTTCTGTGCTGAGGACTCCACATCTGGACGCAGTACTACAGGTGAGGTCTCACCAGCTCAGAGCAGAGGGGCAGGATCACCTCCCTTGCCCTGCTGGCCACAATTTTGATGCAGCCTAGGATACAGTTGGCTTTCTGGGCTGTGAGGGCACATGGCTGGCTTGTGTTCAGCTGCCATCTGTCAGTAACCCCAAGTTCTTTCTGACAGGGCTGTGCTCCATCCTTACATCCTCTGGCTTGTCTCGATAGCAAGAGTCACCACAACCCAGGTGCAAAACCCCACACTTGGGTTTATCGGACCTCCTGATGTTCACCTGGCCCCATTGCTTGAGCCTGTCTAGGTCCCCATGAATGGCATCTCAACCCTCGAGCGTGTCAACCATCTCACAGCTTGGTGTCATCTGCAAGGGTGACATTGCTAAGGGTGTAGTTGATCCCATTGCCAGTGTCATCAGTGAAGATGTTAAAGAGCACTGATCTGTGAAGAACAGAGCACAGATGGGGGAGGCACTCGGGCACTTCACAGCTACCCCAAGCTTGTGACGCGATGCAATGGGGACGGTGTGGTGACACCTCTCGACATTTGTCGAGAACCCACCACTGGAAAAGCAGGCACAGCTGTCTGGCAGAGCACAGCTGGCACTCAGGCTGCAGAGCCTGCAGCAAGGTGGGCAATACTCTGGCATCACAGGCTGTACTCTGCACTGGTCCGTTATGAGCACAGCTTGGGCACACAATCACTTTGCGTTTTCAAGACACTACCATGGCTCTGTGCACTTCTCAAGGCCCCATTGTGCCATATGTGTCCAGAGAGAGGGATTAAATGTATTTGATGGAGAGGCATCTGCACAGCACTGAAAGTCTTTCTGTTTCTTCACTTTCAGAAGGGAGCACCTTTAAGATCTCCATTAAGAAAAGAAGGAAACAGAAGGTAGCAGATAAAATTAGACCTTTTGTATGGCTGAAAAATAAATGAGAGTTGCTCAACACAGAATGAGAATATTGCTGCAAAGGGCCTTGCCTTGCAGCAAATAGTGGGTAGGAGCAGAGGTTTCCTTTTGCCCTTCACCTGAAAACCATGCTTTCTATTTCCCTGCTCACTTCATCCTTGACTTTGAATTTGAGTCAGGGAGAATGTGGAAATTAATTAATTAGTTAACATTTGTAAATCACTTTGAAGATGGCAAGGGTGAGATAAGTACTGAGCATTATTATTATAGGTTTTAATTTTAATTTTAAATGTCTTCTTTGTGTTTTTAACCCCGTAATCTCCCAAGGAAAGGAGAAGCCCTGAGTACAGCAGAAGAGACATCTGACACGAGACAGCAACAGCACCGCAAAGGAATGAGGCTCAGGGGGCTGTAGGAGAGGCGTGAGCTGCATCAGCCCCTGCTCCAGGAGCAGGAATTGTGCCAGCCCTGCATGCAGAGTGCCAGCCTTGTTGAGCTGCAGTTGGCTGCCACCCTCTTCGTGTACCACACATAGGGCTCGCGCATCTGGATTCAAGAGAGAGGAAAAGGCAACAACTGAACTTCTCAATCCCTGCTCCTCCCAATTTACACCTGAGTGAGGAGAGCGATGTCTGTATTTCGCCAAAAACCTTCAGCTGTTCCACGCCGAGAGGCAGCCGTATTTTCTTATTAGGAGTTGGGGTTAATGCTGGCAATTCTCTTTACTGCATGACTGGGAAAAATTCCTGCCTGCAGAACTCCCCAGCTCACTGCTGCCAGCCGCAGCCCTGCACTTGGCAGCACGGCACTGGCAGCGGCAGCCAGGAGCTGAACCTGAGGCGGGATCTCCCCACATCCTGGCTGCTCCCACAGGAGCACAGCTCAGCCTGGAGTGCCACTGGCTGCCCACACACCAGGCCCAGTACCAGCAGCAGGGACACAGAGACATCCTCCCTCAGCACCGCATCCTGCTGAGCACCCCTGACTTGGATCCACTAGGCCTCAAAAGAAGGGCAGCTCCTGCTCAGCCTTCTGTAGTATTGGCGTTCCTGACTGTAGGGCTGTTCTTTCCTCATCCCAGTTCCTAGCAGTAGCCGTTGCTTTGCTGTAAGGTTCAAAAAACTCTTTCTCCAGTTCTCTGCTGGCTTCCCTGCTGCCCCCCTCCTGGCTGTTTCTCCTCAGGACTGCCCCAGTTTTCGGGACAGCCCTGTGGGTGCAGTATGAGCCAGGCCTGATGGCCGCCTGCTGGTCTGGGTGCTGCTGCTCGGGGGAAGGGGCTCATCTGTAGCAGAACTGTGTGTGCAATGTGCAGCCACATTCATGTTGTGATGTGTTCATTTGGCACCCAAGTGTCAGCTGGAATTAAGAGCTGTGAACTCTGGACGGATAACAAAATGTGCACCATTACTGTAGCATGGGTGCACAGATGAAAAGCAACTGCAAGGCACAAGTGAAACTGCAGCCCCTTCTGGTTAGGGGGATATGTTTGTTTGGAGGCTTTGCCCCATTTCCTCCAGAATTCCCTGCATTTAACAACAGCTTCAGAACACAAGAGCAAGGACAGAATACAGGACCACTCATACTGTAGGTGTAGAATTAGCAGGAGGCTCATTGACCAGGCGTGAGCTCTTCGTGCTGCTGGCAGTGCTGCAGTCCTGTGTGTGTGCTCCTCAGGTACCAACAAAAACCTGGTTAATTTTATCATCCCCATGACTCTTTCAGGAAGGCTGCCCTCAAGCCTGACTGCTATACTTGATAGAAAGTTCTTCTGATTTCCAGCTTAAATGTATTCACAACTAGTTTACGTGCTCTCATTCCTGTGCTAATGTGGCTTTAGATTAAGCTGTTCCTCCTTCCAGTCTCTCTCCCCTGTGTTCAGACTTTTCTTTGCCCAATCAATCTCTTCCTATTTTGTGAGCTCTTCACACGACATATCCTACTAGCTCTTACTTGCACTCTCAATTAAGTTTTCTTGGCTAGAAACGAGCACAGATGCATTGGGCATCTCACCGGCATCTTGCACAACAGTGGTAGTGCATACCCATAACTACTAGAAATGCTTTCAGGATTGCATTTGTCTTTTTCTTCTTGCCACAGTAGATGCTTACAGTTATTACGTGATTTACTGGTGATCCTTTCTTCTTTTCTCTCTCTTATTATCAAAGAGGTTCCAATTTACAACTAAGAGGTTACAGCTACATAAGTCTTAATTTTAGTTTGTGCATCCCTTTTGCTGCTATTGACATCTTAAAGGCCATCTCCTTTCTACTGCGCGACTCTGTGATCCAGTTTGGGAATGCATCTGTTTGGCTTTTTCCCTGTCATTAGTAAAGGAGGATGTCAAAAGGCTGTATTGCCACTCTCAGCAGCAGCAAGTGGAGACAGACAGCACCGATCCCATTTTTCTTTGTATCTCCTTTCCCCTCTCCCTCGGATTGCATTAAGAGCCCTCAGGATTTACAAGCCCAGCCAGCCAGAGCAGCCAGATGCAAGGAGATTATGGAGGAAATAATAATCCAAATGGAGTTTCCTCATGGGGACATTTTAGGAAGTGTTGTCTTAAAAAAAAAAAATTCCAAGGAGCAAAAAACCAACCAACCATCCAACCACCCAACCTCCAGTTACATTTAAGCCAGGGCTGAAAAGTAAAATCCAGTAACTTTTTTAGAACGTTTCCCACATCAGCTAAACATTGCAAATTCACGCCAGTGATATTAACCTCGACTCCGGAATGAGGTCTATCTGAAATCCTGCCGCTCTCCAATGCTCGAGTCCGCGCTGCGGGAGCGCTGTTTGCCTTCGGGATTTTGCACTCGCAGTCTACGCTCGTTCCACAGAACACGGCGCCTACAGACAGCTCCGTTTCCTGCAGCTTTGTCTTTTGTCCTCCCTGCGCTGAAGCATCTGTTAGGTCACCAGTTTTCTCCCTCCCCTTCTCACCCTCCCCTGCAGTCTCGCACCCTGCCAGCCTGCGCTCCTTCTGATTCATGGATTGTAAAAGCCTGATGGGAACAATTTAATCGTGTAGTTTGGCTCCTCGGGAGCTGACTCCTCTCGTTCCTGTGCCTGCTTTCCAGATCCTGTTTGGGGACGTCCCATCCCGGTTTTGGAGCAGCAGGAGAGTCCCCTCCCGTCCCAATGACTGTGTGCGGCGAAAGCCCGCGGCTCGTTTCCAGCTCCGTCATCGGGAAGCCGCGTGTTTTCTGCGGGGTTAAAGAGCCCTCTGCTGTCAGAAACCTGGCTCCCATCAAGCAAAAGCCATGCAGGCTCGGTGAGCCTGAGTTCATTTGATCTCCAGGTAATTCTTCCTAGGGTCCACCCAGAGTTGCCAGGAAAGCCCTCCATCTTGAAAGAGCACAGCATACATTTATTTGCCTAGACTCACATCCTTCTGTTCTCAGTGCAGCCAGAAATACTGTTTATGAGTAAAGACCACACCAGTGGTTACAGACTGCTCTGTGCATCTCATCATTTACCAAAATTTATCACCTCCGTTTTTGCTTGTGTCCCCTAAAAACTTCATCAGCACTGGCTTAATATCTTCTCTCAAATCATTAATCAAGTTACTAATGAGCATTAATTTCAGAACAGCCTCCTACCAGAAATACTTTAGTATTCTGGGGACTCTCATTCCTCTCATTTCTTGAAATTTATCAGCAGACCATGTTTGTAATGTATGCCCCTTTGTTGTTTTAATGATGTCACTTTCATTTATTTTTAATCAGAGAATAGGCCTGGGTGGCAAAGTTAGACCTGCCATGCTGGTGTAACTTCAGATTCCTGCAGCACCTTTGTTAACCCAACCCACGACTGCATCAGAAAACATGAAAGTAGTCAGGGATAACTTAGAGAAAGCAAGCATGAGAACTGGTATATCTGTCTTTATTTTTAACCTGATGGACCTTCCAAGCTCTTGATTTGATATCAGTCTAACTGGTTTAAGGCTATGCACATATCTTCCTGCAGGGCTGCATTCTTCTTTCCTAAACTTCATGCCATTGATGATTGCCTTTCAGTAGCACCCAGGGTAAACTACTCCATAACTGTTCCAGGTACTGAGGCTAGACTAACATGTTTCCCAGGTCTTCTCTTCTGCTCTTTTTGTAGATTGATGTAACACTGATTAGCTTCCAGTCAGCAGGGACCTCTTCCCACTCCCGCAGCTCCCAGTAAATTGTTGGGAGGGGTCCAGCTATAACATCCACTAACTTCTTCATTCTGGGGGGGAATCTCTACAAGCCCAGCAACAAGAAGACATTCCAGGGCTTTGGTATGCCCGGATACAAAAGGTGGACTACTTTTAAATAGGAAGTCATTTTCACTTTAAGCCAGTTAATAGGAAGTGATCAAGTTCAGCGTGATTTAAAAGCAGAAGTTGTAGGGGTTTAACCAGCAGTGGGCTTTCTGACTGCACATGTTCTTGCTTTCAGGCATTTCAGTTGGCAGCGCACCTTCTGTGCACAGACTTCACCTGCTTACTTTAAACAACTTCAAGTTCCTCATAGTTTTTCTGAAGATGGGAACAGGAATAAATGGTTGCGCACACGCTTCTCCTCAGTGCACGCTATTTGTTTGAATTAACAACCTGTATCAGTAATCAGTAAGCAACTTTTCATCAAACCAGGGTCTGATGAAAACCACAACTAGTGTTTGCTGAACAAAAGGCAGCAAAAACAGTGAATGTATTCCCACTGCTCTGCCCTTTCCCTCTTCCTTCACGTTTTTTTTTTTTCACAGTCCCTCAAGACACTTATTGAAACACCGCTGTGCCCAGATCATTGGCAGCCTGGAGCAATTGAGAAAACTTCAGCAGAACCCAGGGTAGCTGAAGAACCAGCTCCCAGGTCTAGAGGGTAAAAGGAATTTACCCTCTTCACTTCTTCAGGAGGCAACCTGCTGCTGCCTAAAGTCAGATGTTAACATATTGAGGGATTATTCCCTTCTGTTCTGTCTGCACAAGACCCTCACCTACAGTACAAATTTCAGCTCTCAGGCCCAAAGCACAAACCGTGGAGCTGTTAGAGCAGAGATCCAGAGAAAAGCCACAAAAAGGCCCAGAGGCCTGGAGCACCTTTTCTGTGGAGATCGGTGGAGAGAATCAGGATTTTTCAGTCTGGAGAAGGTTCTTAAGGGAGTTCTTAAGAAGCTTATGAGGAAGAGGGGAGGAGACTATTACATAGTGACATGACAAGTGGTAGAGGTCTTAATAGAATTAAATTAGATATTAAATGTTTCACAATAAGGGTGATGATGCACCAGAACACACTGTCCAGAGAGCCTGTGGATGTCCCATCCCTGGAGCTGTTCAAGGCCATGTTCAAGGTTTGGGTAGCCTGGTCAAGTGAGAAGCGTCTCTGCCCATGGCAGAGAGGTTGGAAGTGGATGGTTTTTAAAGGTTCCTTCCAAATCAAACCATTGGGTTGGAAGGAGCCTGCAGATTGGCAGAGGGGAGCTCCTCCTGCCCTGGTTTTAACTGAGGCAATTTTCTTTACAGTGGCTGGTACAATGCTGTGATTTGGATTTAGGAGAAAAACAATGCTGACAACACACCAATGGCTTATTTGTTGCTGAGCAGTGCTGAACAAAGCCAAGGGCATTTCAGCTTCCCACACTACCCTGCCAGCAAGGGGCTGGGGGTGCACAAGGAGCCGAGAGCAGAGAGAAAGGACAGTTGACCTAAACTGGCCAAAGGGATACTCCACACCACGTGGCTTCATGTTGAGCATTAAAACTGGGAGGAAGTTGGCCAGGGACTGACTGGCTGGGCATCAGCCAGTGAGTGGTGAGCAATGCATTGCTGAACTCTTGTTTTGTTAATATATTTATATATATTTATATATATATAAATGTTTTATATATATATATATAAATGTATATATAATTTCACTTCATTTTCTGCCTTAGTAAATTGTTTTTATCTCAACCCATAAATTTTACTATTTTTTCCTGTTTTTTCACCCCCATCTCATTGGGAGTAGCAAACAGCTGAGTGGTGTGGAGCTGCCTGCCAGGTTAAACCACAACACCTCCCCCTATACTTCCCGTACGTATTTTTTGATTCAGAATCTCTACAACGTCTCAGGGTCCTGTCCTCTGCTTCCTACCTTTAACACAAGGTCCTCTAACTGAACCTTTTCCTCATTTCCCTAGAATACCAGAGAAGGCAGAGGCTTGGAAATGACTTTACAGCCATTAACAAGGTTCAAGAAGCCAGGTAACTCTCTTCTGCCACTCTTTACCACCAAGTGCAAAAGCACATGATTGAAGATCCGTTAGCAGGACGGCACCTAGTAAGGTACAGAGGCTGAATCCAGGTATGGAGGCACAACTACTCAAGTGTTGTTTCAGCTTGTGAAGAGTCACTGTTGCAAATGGTCATAGCACCCCAGTTGTCACGTTTCTCTTCAATCTGTTCTGTGTCAAGATTAGGGGAATTCTCACGTGTTTAAGGACCAAGTCATTCCCTCCACCACTGTGTCCGTCTCCCTGTTCTCTACTTCAGACATCAGCTTAAAGAACAGCCAGAACTTTGTGGCTGTTCACAGTCTCAATGCTAAAAGCAACTTACTGAGCCCAGGTGGTTCTTTCCTGGATCATAATATGAGGTATCGTATCTTGCATTAGCTTGAGACTACTGCTGAGATGAGGGCTCTATTGTTTCAGCTCCTTCTCTCAAGGTCTGGCAACCACAAGAGGACTGATCTTCCACTAAGCCTCCTTCAGTGCATAGCTATTTCTTTGACCTTGCCCACTTCAGGGCCTGCCTAGACTATGCAATCTCCAGCAACTCCAGCCACTTCCAGCAAGCAGCCAGCTTACGCCCTTCCAACACTTACTTCACTGTCTCAACCAACTTTCCTCTCATCACTTCCATGGATGCTGGAGGCTTGTCTGACTGCACCCCAGCTGTGGAGGCCTTGTAAATGGCCACCGGGAGAACAAAACTCCTGCTGCGTTTGCTATGGGACAGAGAAGGCCATGGAAGTGGGGAAAGAGCCTGCCATAAGCCGAGGCTCTGCCCCGTGCATCCTTGTAGAATTTATGTATACTCTACACAAAGCTTTAAAGCACCAGATTCCACATTTGATTTTCAGGACAAAACAACCAGTACTCAGTGAGATCCCTGTTCCTGTTAGCTCCCAGATGGACAACGTGGAAATACACGGTAGAATCCTGGCACACTACTTTCAAGTGTAAATCACTGATTTCCTTCGTTCCGTTCCAAGTGAATTTATGAAATGGTTTACATATCAGTGCATGCCAGAGCAGGAAACTGGCCCAAAAACACAGGAGACCTTTCTTAGTCGTGTATTCCTAATGCCTTTCCAGCTTCATCTAATACCAGAGTTAAGAAGAGATCATTAATAACGATGTCATACGCTGTCAGCCCCAGTTGCAAAGAAATAAAATAATGGGAATATTCCCAGTCATGCAGGAGCCCCTTGTTCAAGGCCGCACAAACAGCCAGGCAGCAATAAAGACCAACCAATCCCCATCAAACATGCAGTAAAACCACAGCCATGAAAAAGCATATTTTTGCAAACAGTGGAAACCTTTTACAGTTTCCACGTTGTCACTGAGCATTATCTCACTTCCTAACTACATGAGAAGCCTTTACAGAAAAGTTACAATTAGACACCAAGTTTCTCTTCAGTAATTTCCCAGTGATACAAAAGAAGTTACTTAATTCCACAGCAGGCACGATTAGATTAGCAGAAGATAAAAACTGATGGAACAATTCTTTACAGTTTGTTTCTTTATTCAGTAAACATCTAGTTACAAGTTTCACAAATTAAAAAAGTGGAGGAGCCAACTGAAGAAATGTAGAGGAGGGGAGGGCACAAGCTATCCAGCTTTTGTTCTGCTCCTCACCTCTCTAACGCACATCCTTCAGCTACTCTGTAGCTGTACCAAGAATTCAAGAGGGGAATAGAAGCCTTTGTCCCTGTGAGGGGACTAACACAGGGGGGTCTAGCAGGATTCCCTCGTCTTTCTTTCACAGGGGACTAAACACAAACTTCATAACCAGCCCAACCCACCACAGAAAGAGTGGAAAGGACAGAAGCAGCAAGGTGGCAGCTCCTCGTGCCCACCACTACTGGCAGAAAGAACAGAACCAAAGGAGGACAGAAAGGGAATGGTCGATTAATGTGTTCCTTGCACATTAGTGAGATGCTCCATGAACCACTGCAGCACCCAAATGGGGCAGGAAAAAAAAAAAGGCAATGCAGAAGATTAGTTGCTTTATTTCAATTCTTAAGTGGCAGGGAGGTTAATACTAAATTTGAGAAGGGTCCAAGTGGTGCTTTGAAGGGGCTTTAGAATTTCACTGTCTGTACCTGGAAGGAAGGGAAACAAAGAGAGAACATAAAAAGAGCAAAATGTGATTAGAAAGCAGCTAAGACAGATAAGATTTAACATTTATAATAATAAAAAGAAACCCCAAATTTCAAGTTCAGGACCATATCCAAGTGAACCCTCAAAGCACAGGCCAGAAAGCAGCACTTGTTTTAATTTCAAACTGGACTGGCAGTAAAAAGTCTCTAAGTTCTACATAATGATAATGTAAACACTCTATAGATTGTGATCCTGCATCACCTCATACCATTTCAACCACCACCTAAGGCTGACATCACATATTTTTCTTGGTGACAAGGCCAACCTTGCTGAACCTTTCCATTCAGTATTTTCTCAAGAATTTCATCTTCCTCTGCTCTTTACATTAAGCGAGAAAACATTCTTCCAACCAAAATAATGCAAGACTGGGGTAATGAAAAGAAAATCCATATGGTTAAGAGGCAACCAGGCAATGGAGAATGAAAAAAGAGTCGTGTTAGGACTTACAAGAACGTGTAGGTAGACTTGGGGGTGACCATGTTGCACCCCCAACAAGGTCTGCTCTGCATTCACCAGTCATATCGGCGGGACTGTCTGGAGGGAGAATCCTCCGGGCCCTGGATCGCAAGACGAGTCCCTTCAGCCCGGCGGCTGCCGCTGCCGTCGTGACGCCGGTATTCCAGTCCTCGCTGCGGCCGGAAGCGGGATGTCTCTCGCCTCCACTCATCATCAAAAGCGGCTGCATCACCTGTGTCAGCAAGAACAAGCTCAGCCAGGGAAAAGGTGGGAAGCGGCAGCTGGGTTTGCTGAGATGGAAGACGGGACAGTACTCACTTTCATCCATATTGATGTAGTCCTGCCTCTCTTCCTGGTCACCTGTACGATGGTTCCGGGATCGCTGCATGATGTGCGCTCTGTCCCTGATGTGGTGCCCAATAGACATTTGTTCCAAGCCACTGTCTGAGTCCCTTACGGTCCGCCTAGTCTCACGAATCTGAGGGTAGATTTGACAATCAACATTTTAATTCATTCCCCCAGCCCGATAAGACACTCTGGTTCTTGCCTACAGCACTTCAGTCATGCTGCGCTTGCCACCAGTCCCAGTCGAACGGAACATAATAATAAGGAAAAAAGACTTCCTCTCCAGCTGGCACTTCCCATCTCCTCTCAGGGGCGCTCAGCATGGTTCAGTGACTCACGACACATTCCTCAATCCACAACTGACTGCAAAGCAGAAATGCTGTGGGTGGCCAACACTGAGCCGCCAATGAAATTCTATCCTTCCCCAACAAAACCAGCAGCCTCCTGCTGGGATGACACACTGTGGCCTCCTCCTTACCCCGCCAGGTGCCGAACGCATCTCTGAGGTCTCCTGATACACTTTGGGCCCATCACCCAGGTTGGAATAGGAGATGACAGTTGAAGAGGTAAATGTCTGGCAGTTTGCACCACTTGTCATATGTTCCTGCAAAAGAAGACGGGCAATGGCATAACGAAGAAAAGAGTGGGAAGAAAAGATAACAGCCATTTCTCTCTCCATACAACAAAGCAGGAGAGAATTACAAAAGTATCTGTGCTGCATTCACCCTGAAGGGAGGGTGCAATGAAGATGGAACCAGGCTCTGCTCAGTGGTGCCTTGTGCCAGGACCAGAGGCAAAGAGCACAGACTAGAATACAGGACGTTCTCTCTAAACAACAGGAAGCACTCATTTATTGTGCACCAGCACAGCACAGTTTATGGAGCACCAGCACAGGCTGCCCAAAGGAGTTGTGGAGTCTCCTCCTTGGAGACCTTCAAAAACCACGTGGATGTGGGACTGGGCACCCTGCTTTAGGTGTCCCTGCTTGAGCAGGGTTTGTACCCAATGACATTCAGAGATCCCTTCCAATCTCAACCATTCTGTGATTCTGCAAGTACAAGCCCCATTGGTCCATCTTTCTGGAGAACAACTCCTGCTTCTTGCAGAGGTCTACTCTCATGCTTCCATTCCATTCCATCTCTCCTCCCTGAATTCAGCAGGCATGCCCCAGGAACAACACCTCTGTCACTCCATCCTGCTCAGCAGGATGTTACAGCTTCTCCACTCTAACAGCTTGATCACAGCCAGCACTAAAGAGGCACACAATAGGACAGCAGACAACAGAGAGGATGGCAGAAGCACCATCAGTACTTCCCTCTTTCGTGCAGATTACTTTATTGAAGGTTCTTACCATGTTCCCAATCATGTCGTTCATCATGCCAAACATGTCTATAAAGCCACCTGCCTACAAAAACAGACAGCACAGGAATAGTCAATTTGGATGGGTATGGGAGAAAAGAATTACAAGAACCTGTCTGCAAAAGCCATGAAACTGCTGCTGAGAGGGAAAAAAAACACTTTTTTTTTTTCTTTCTATCTATTGATAGAAAAAAAAAACAACAAATTTACAGTTGCTGTTCTTTGCAATCTCTTCAGACTGCATTGCCTAAATGTTCCAGCTCTCCAGATCTCTGGCTCTGACATTCTTTTAGTTTAGCTCTGATACCCAATGCACTAAGATTTGTAAATTCAGGCATTCAGGAATGTTAAGACATGAAATCCCAGGATACACACTAATAGTAGACTTAACCGTAAGACAGTCACCATCATCACTGTCAACTCTTGATTTAAACCACAAAGGAGTTTTCACGGTTTGTTTTCTAACATAGGAACTTTTCTTCTTTTCCCTATAGAGAAAGGAGACGTGACTGTCTTTAATCTGGCAAACCTAAGGGCTGCAGGTAGTATACTCAGCCAGCAGGTCTCACAGATTAATTGTGCAATATGTAAACAAAATTAGTGTCAGTTTAAATGCGCTGATTCCTTTTTCCCTTCTTCAAGTGGCTTCTTGTTCTCATTTACAGCAGACCAGCACTCACACGCAATCTTATTATCCTTTGAAGTCTAACTGTTTGTATTATTAATCCTTTTCTGAGCTAGAACAATTCCAGGATGCTAGGCCTCTTTCATTAAGTCGATACTGAAGAGTGAGGCAGCTAAAGCTGCTAGATCTGGAATAACTTATTTCCAATGTTTTACTACAGCAGATGACTGAGATCAACAAGCTTCAGGAACGACATTCTCACATACATCCAGCTACTCTCATTCCAATTCTGTTCTCTTGAATTACTCTCTTGGCTTCTCATTCTGCAACCATTTTCAAAGGAAGTTCAATTACTGCCTCTGCCTAATGACGGCCGAGTCTTTTCCTTGTGTCATCACAGTTTCACAATGATCTCCAAACAGATCCACAGCCTCTTCTTAGACACAAGGTTAAGAGACTCTCCATTCTTCCTGGATATTAACTATCCCAACTCCTATGAAATACCATCCTGTCACAGCTTTATGGATCTTCTCTGTTTGAGGTGCCCATACAAAAGGACTCCTCTAAAACAGCTCCACAGACAAAAAGTACAAGGGAAAGAAGTGGAAAGTCTAAAATCATACAGCAACTCAGGAATAGCGGTCCACGGGAAACCAGTTATCTTCAGTTTCAATTCAGTTCACCATTTATTATAAATCTAATAATAAATAGAGCTCATACTTGTCTCTTCAAACCGTCTCACTCTCACTACCTGTTAAGATATACGGACTTACATTTCTGCTACTGGTTGCCCACAGCTCTAACAAATCTCAAGGTGAAGCTACTATTAGTGAAGCACAAACTTGGCACTGAAAAACAGAGGACTTACCATGCCCAGCATCCCAAAGGGTGAAACAGCTCCTGCCTGTCAACACAGCAGAAAAACAGAATAAACAATGACCTTGTGGCAGCCAAACAACTAGATACTCCTCAGAGCACCCTCATCCTTCTTGGAAACAGGACTTGGAACACTCAGAGCCAATAAACGCATGAAAAAAGCAACCCACTGACTCATGAGGGTTCAAACAGTATCACCACTAACAAACCATACAGAAGGGATATTCCCCCAATTTCCTTCAGTTATAGTGATTTATGGCTTTGAGACAGCATATACACTTTCCCTTCCTTCCATTCAACCTAGAACACAGCTGCCAAGAAACACATACATGTAGAGTGAACAAACAGCAAGAACATCACTGTTTCTGAAACCAGCTCTACCTCCACCATCTCTAAGAAGGTAAGGGAAACGCTCGATCCAATAACGGTGGAGGAAAGAAGCTTAACAAGACAGTTTAAAAAAAATCTTAGCCTGTAGTCAGCCCTCTCTTACCTGCATCCTGCGGCCAGCCTGACGAGCCCCTGGTGTGGTCCCATCAGTGATACCAAGCAGTGGGCCAAATCCAAAACTTCCAGAAAGCATGCGGTTCATGTGCTGCCGGTGGATAGCAAAAGGGTCCCTTTTGGAAAGATTGAGAGAACAATGGTGAGAAAAGGATGATAGAACACAAAGTCCTGCATAATACACCCATTCTGACTCTGAGTTTCTCTTACGCAACTGTACTTTCTAAGCTGAAAATCCAGAACCCCAAGAACTCAGTATCACATATGCTAATCCTTGGGGCTGGATCCCATTTCTTCTTTTGTGACTGAAAGTATTATGCCACAGAAGCTCTCTTAAGCACTAACTGATGTCTATTCGGCAGCAGCTCCATGTCCTGTTCCCACTAATATACTTTTGGGCCAAACATGGCTAAGGATATTCCAAAACCTCATTGCTCTAAGAGGTAAAAGACCTGCAGTCCAAGTACTACCATCATGTCATACTCATTTCCTCTTGAACCATCAAAACATTAACAGCCACAACACACAAACTGTTCTAGAAGAATAGTTCTGCATTTCGCAGGGAAGCACGCAAAGACCACTGCCCTGGCTGCAAAGAAAGGGCTGCATTTAACAGGACGAGAGTGTACACAGTCTTAACTGTTGTTCTCTCACCTCCTTAGGTGCACGTGCACAAACACAGTAACCAAAATCTCCAGAATACACCACATGGTCTGACACTGTTTGATATTCCTCTGCCCCTAATCATCTCAATTTGCTGTTTTCCTGGGATGTTACGCACACAACCACAAAAGGCTGACATCACAGAAAGCTTTTAAAGGTCTAAGTCTCAGTGTAAGAATGAAAGAGAGCAATAATTAGGGTCCCTACATGTTTCTCCTTTCCTTCTTGTGCAGCCTCCATTTTGAGGACATACTTGTACACTAGAAAAGGAGGGAAAAAGTAGAACGGGGACAGTCAGAGAAAACAGCCGCCACACTAAGGAGTCTGAGAAATATCACAGCATTTCTCTGCATATCTGGTAGTTCTGCATTCATCCTTCCAAAGCACAAACAACCTGAACAGCACGTAATTTCCTGAGATCACAAAAGCATCTAGCACAAACCAATACTTTCCTGTTTCTACTGGGAATACTTTGCATAATAAAAGCAAGACTCATAGCTGCCACATCAGTGAGAACATACACTCATCCTGTGACTGAGACATCAAGGTCTCCTCTCCTGCTAATTTGTTTACAGTTGATAACATTCTTATAATCAATTTTATAAGCAAGAGCACAGCTTTGTTTTCCTTCATAAATTAATTCGAACAAATTTATAGCAGTGCCAGGCTCAACACAAACCTCCCACTGTATAACACCAATCCTTAACTACTTTGGCAAGAACTGCCACCTCTGATCAGCTGCAACCAATCTCTGGGCAGGGGACAGAAAAAAAATAATCAGTAAGAAGAAACCCAAAGAAGCATTATTGGGAGCTGCATCAGATTTTCAGACTTGTATTTTAAAACTACTAGAATTCTCCTCGTTTAGTCCCTTGCAACTTGACAGCTCCTTTAGAATCATAGAATGGCCTGGGTTGAAAAGGCCCACAATGATCATGTAATTTCAACCCCCCTGCTATGTTCAGGGCTGCCAACAACTAGACCAGGCTGCCCAGAGCCACATCCAGCCTGGCCTTGAATGCCTCCAGGGATGGGGCACAACCTCCTTTCTCCAGCTTCATTAATGAATTCTTCAGCAGAGCCGCCACAAACAACAGGCACAGAAGATATCATCAAAACCCTACTCCGTATACAGAAATCCTTAAGCACAGATAAAGGTCGGGTACTCCAGCACTGTCAGACAGCCAGGTGCGCTCGGCCTACTTTATTTAATTACACTGTCCTCAGGCACGGCGGTGGCTCCCCGCACGCCGCCCGGCCCGCTCCAGGAACGCTCGCGCTCCCGCGGAAGCCCCGCGCCGCCGCACGCAGCCCCGCACTCAGAGCCCCGCTCGGCAGGCGCCGCCACAGCGCCCCGGCCCGCCCTCCCCCTCGAGCCTCCCCAGCCGACTCACATAGCGAACATGGGGTCCTCCGGCTCCCCGTCCCTCATCAGCCGGAACATGCTGTTGCCCTCCACGGGGGCGAGTTCTGCGGAGGGAGAAAGAAGCGCTGAGCAAGCCGCGAGCGCATCGCACCGCATCGCACCCCGCCCGGCCGCAAAGGCGGCCGCCCCCAGACCCGGACCTCACCGCCCCGTCACCGCCACCCCCGGGCTCGCCCCCACCTGCCGTGCCCCTTCCCCTGCCCGCAGGCGCGCCGGGCGGTGCCGAGGGGACGACAGCAGGAGGAAGAGGAGAACGAAGAAGACGCGGGCCGCTCACGCCCGGACTCCCATGGCGGCCCGCACCCTGCTCGTCCCTTCCGCTCCAGCCGGTTCGCTTCGCGCATGCGCGCACAGGCCCGCGGCTCCGTGCGCTAGCGGAGGAGGCGGGGAGCTGGGCCGGGCAGGAAGCGGCGCCCAGGCCCCGCTCCTCGGGGCAGAGCGGCAGGGGGCCGGCAGAGCGCCTCCTAGCGATAGGAACATCTCGCCCCTCCTCTGGTGCTTCTTGCTCTGGTGCTTGAGGCGCCCTGCCGTCGGTCGGAGCCCACCTGTGGGCACGGAAACTCACCCGGAGCTTCTGCAAACACTGCCTCGGCCTCCCTGCCTCCGGTTTTGTGATCTGGAATCACCCCTCAGTGTATTCCGGGCTGGAAAGCATTTCCTGTTCGGCGTGTTCTCCTACCACACGGGGCGGGCCCCATGCTGGATTGGGTGTGTGCGGCTAGCCGGCAAGGATCCGGGGGCAGGGAGAGAGAGTGCTGCTTGGACAAGAAGGAAAGCATTTTTATTTATGGGACTGGGAGCAAGTCTGGGACAAAATGACCTGATCCCAGCAATCATCCCGCCCCCAGAGATGGCAGGGCTCCTTCATTTGTTTCCAAACACAGCGTCAGTCGTTGCTGCCTCCCAGAGCGGAGGCAGGGGAAGCAGAGGTGCAGGAGCACGTGCTGTAACCTATGTCACCTATGTTACCAGCAGTGTTACCACTTAGGTAACTGTCTCGCTGGTGGCCAAAGCTATGTGACACCTTGGAAAGTGGAAACGCAGCCTTTTTCTGGAACGTAGACAAGTTCCCCGTTGTCAGAAATGCAGAATCTCACTTTTGCACACCATTTGTACGTGAGGCTTCTGTACTCCACTTTACATCCAATGTGCACCAAGTGGCTGGCCATTTGCTGACACTGAGTACCTAAGCATGGCAGTGTGGATGCACAGCAAGGCTCACGTTTTTGTTCTGCCACATTCTCTGTTTAAGCTGTTTCAGTTTTCTGTCATGAATCAAAACCATTACTCACATTGCCTCATTTCCTTTCCTTTTTTAAGCTGTCCAGACAGGAGAATGGGGAAAAAGGAGGTGGTGAGTAAAGGGCGAAATGGAATCAAGGACTGATGCCACTGCCCTGAACTCCATCTTCTGCTGCCTCCTGCTGACTTGCTGCCAAGCAGAATTCCTCCCCCCTAACATCCCCATCACTGTTAGCTGTGCAGTCAGCCAAAGGGGCGACCACAGTGCACGCATTTTAAAAGCAAACTGAATATCACGTGGTGTGGGTAAATAAATGGTACGCTGAATATCAGACCTTTTACCTGCTTCTTTCCAGGGACCAATCATTGTGGCCAAGAGGACAGAAACAGCTTCTTCCAAGAAGGCAGAAACACATCCAAATATTCCAGGGAATGTCCATGTGACAAAGAAATTCTCATTATCAGAAGCCAGAACTACCCACAGCCACTTCTGCTTCGGTTCCTTTCATCTGTGCCTCTTACGTAATCCTCAGCCAGCAACTAATTCTGACCTCACATGAAGGACACCCTAAGAGGACAGCTCTCATTTGATCCTCAGGAGTGACAATATCTGGAATGCTAGAGCCAGCTTGCAGTGACTGGGGTATGCGTTGCTTAGCAGTGATTACTTTCAGAATATTTTGCTCAAGAATGAGTCTGTCACACTATGAGTGAGAAGCACAACCTCCATCTGCGCTATATTAGTGAAGACAAGTTCACAAAAATCGTGATTCAAAGCCTTCCTCCCTTTCTGATCCTCTCACAGGCTGGCTCTCATCCCTAATCACTCTTACTCCCCTTGCTTCCTCTCATTATGCTATCTGCACTGCTCCCCAGCCCACAACAGTGCTCATTTGCATTGCTTCTTGCAAAGACATATTTCCAAATGCAAAGTTTGGCCAGTGGTTGAATTTCTAGAAATTTCCTCTTGACTTCTGATTATGGAACCATGGAGGACAAACAAAATCAATAATCTGTATAACTTTTAATGGACACAGGATAGAAAAATGAACAATGTGGATTAAATGCATAAACGTGCACCCATCCCCCCACCCCCCCCTCCAGATTTGGCTGGTTTCACCTTAAAAGAAAGGATAGATCCTCTATGCCTGAATTTCTGAACATCTAAGAAAAGCTGAGGCAAACACAAGGCCTTCTGCTCTTCTGCTGTTCAGCAAGTAGCTTGGAAGAGTTTTGGAACCACTTTTGAGTTAGTTGTCAGAATAACATTCTTAGAATACTCTCATACCCAAATATGATGTTTTGGTTTTGCTCAGAGTTACTTTTGCCTTCACCATAAACTAGTAACTCCTCCCCCTGGCTACAATGGTACTATGACAAGACTAGGAAGGTATTAAAACAAAATTAATAAATGCATGTGCTAGAAACATAAAAATACATACCATACAAATACACAGCCACATGCTCACTATGAAGATGCGTACTGGCAGACTTAACATTTAACACCAGTAGAAATATACCATACTTTCACAAAAGAAAATGCACAAAAAGATAGAAAACACCATCACTGCACACAAAAGTGTAAGTACTGCAGATGTACACACCCACGAAAACACAAAGTACAAACAGCATGCTACACAAAAATGGTAACTTACAGAGAAAATTACATACCCAGGCTGCAGACATGCATATTGCCGATGTTCCCAGTGACATATCACACAACTTCTGTACCTCCATCATCCTGTCTAAAGGCTGAAGACTCCAAAAAAGATGGAATATATTCTGCTGAGTTTGCAAAGCAACTTCAAGCAAAGACTGCTGAACATACTGAAAAGTGACTTACATCTTCACATTGCATGATGAGTATAGTTGCATATACTACAAAAGGGATGACTTCAGATGGGGGAGAGAAGAGCAGAGAAAAGCTGTAAATTGATCCAGCAGACAAAATGCAGAGAAGTACCAATGTGATGGAGGAACAGAAGGCCTGAGAAACACAGGTGTCAGTGAAAGGATGCCCACAGGGCACACTAGAAGCCAATGAAATCCCACTATCAGGATCAGAGGAGCAGATGGGATACAGAAGCAGGCATGTCCCAGGGCATGAAGAGGAGTTTCACATAGGATATGAGGGAAAAAAACAACTACAGGCATGCAGGGAAAAATGGGACGTGAAGAACGAAGGGGACATGAGCTGAATTTTGTACATACAAGAAAGGAAAACAGAGACAACGTGGGAGCAGTGGCCATGGGAACAGCACTGACAAAGAACACAGATACGTAGCAGAAGTTCTGAATCAACAGATCTGAGTAAAAACTGCAAAGAGAATATGGTGGGGAGGAAGAATAGGAAGAAGCAAGACTGCACACTGACTACTGGAGGATACACAGGGGGAAGGAAGAGGTCACAGACCTAACCAAATGGTTCTTTCACAGGTGGCTGGAAACATACTTCCCTCACATAAAGTGCTGTCTGTGTATTTGCATCTGAGGGCACGTTGCCTGTGTCAGTGTAACTGTTTGGGCACAGTATCATCACCAAATACAATCTTCATTTTTTCTTCTCTGGGATGTTGTGTTGAGGTCTGCTTGTGCATTAGCATGGATGTGTCTCTGGTACAGGATGTGTGATGGTGCAGGAGTTGAGGATGTAAAGATAAGGACAAAAATCCTGGATTGGTGCAAAGAACAGCAGAGCTGTGAGTCATGCATCTCTGACAAGGAGAAGCAGAATATGACAACATCCAGCCATCAACTTCATTTTTTTTTTCCTCCTATTTTTGAATGCAGCTCCAGAAATGAAGATTTACCGTTTCTTGCAGAAAAGAGGGATGAAAGTGGAACCAAATGCCAGGACTCAAATTCTGACAGCATGTAGACCTGAAAAGATGGCTAGAGGGGCTTATGAAGCAGGAGGAAAAACACTGAATGCATGCATTTTCATGATGTGCTCTCCTGCATTAGACTGGATCTGCATGTCTGTGTTAAGCACAATTTCCCTGGGGCAGGCAGCACTTACTGTATGCAGCCAAGACGAACACAGCTTAGTCACGTTATCTGAGAGAAACTGCTCTAGCTGTGAAGAAGACAACAGATGACAAGGTAGGGATCCCCCACCTGTCTCACCCGCGTGGTCTTTCACCCTTCCTACTTTAGGAGATGTATACTTATCACTCTCTTTACGCACCAACCTCCCTTTCTATCAAATACTCAAACTGAGTACGAGAGGCGCCTCTCTCCCGGCACGGCAACGCCCAAGCGTGCCACCAGGTGGCGCCGCTGCACGCCTCCCGCCGCCCTCAACAACTGAGCAACGCAGACGGCGGTAGTGTCGTCAGCCCCGCGGCAGCGCCGTGCCAGCGGGCTCAGAGCGGCGGGCAGCGGGAGGGCCGGGCTGCCCGGGGAGCAGCCGCAGAGCCCCGCAGAGGACACGCGGATTCGTACGCCGCTGCGGTCGCTGCCGTACGGCCGCGGATGAGCCTCCCGCAGCGCGGAGCTCGGGTTTAGGCGCCGACGACTCGCAGGGGGCCCGTAGCGCCCCCGAACGTCACCCGTCGTCCCTCCCTGCCGGAGGTGAGAAGGCAGTCGTAAGGAATGGCGGGACAGGCTGAGAGACGAACACGGCGGCGGCGGCGGCGGCAGCGCCAGCACCGCCACCGCTCGCCCCGCACTCCGTCCTCGCGCCGCGCCCGCATCCCCACGTGCCCTCCCCTGGTCCTTGCAGCAACACTCCCCGCGCCCCCTCCCCCACGCGGAGCCTGCCCCCAACGACCAATAGGAAGCCTGTTGCCAGGCAAACTGCTCATTTGAATGGCCCAATCGGACGCCCACCCTCAGTTCCTCCTTATATGGGGAAGCGGGACGCGCTAGCTACCCCTCCCCCACCCGCTTCAACCCGGCGACCGGCCCCGCCCCGCCCCCTGCCTCCGCCGCAGAGCGCGGGAAAAACATCCTCCTTCCCGCCCCGCCCCCACCGCGGGTCCCCGGCCCGGCAGGACGCGGCCGCGGGGAGGAGCCCCGCTTGGCAGTGGTTGCAGGGGGAGGGCGGCAACCGAGTGGAAAATTCCAGGCGGGAGCGGCACGAGCTAGCCAGTCGCCAGGCTGCTCGGCCGCCCCGCCGCGCGTCCCAGCAGCATCTCTCGCCGAGCCCGCCCCGGCCACTCGTTCCCGGGCGATTCCCTAGACGGGAACAGCGGCGCGCCTCGGCCCGCCCGTTACCCGGGCGAGGCGTGCGGGCGGCGCGATGCCGGGGCGGCTCCTCCTTCGCACCTCGGGGCCCTCTTCGGGCGCGGGGCGGGCCGGCCGAGGGCACCACCGCGCCGTCACCCGACCGAGCGGCGGCGGAACTCCGCGCGGGGCCGGCGTGTGACGGCAGGCGGACGGCCCACGGTCCGTGCCGAGCGTACATTGTTCTCAAGGCCCGCTCTGCCGACGGCCGTCCTCCGCCTCCCTCCGTCCCTGCCTCCCTCCCTCCTCCTCCGCCTTCTCCCCTCCCTTCACCAGGTCCCTCCTTCCCTCGTCACCCGGCGCGGTATAAATCCCCTCCACCGCCGTATCCCCCATCGCGGCAGACCTAGGCACTTTGGCCCGGGGGCGGGAGCCGTGCTGCCGGACCGCTGGGACTTGGAGCTCCCGCCTCGTGCCACCCTCCCCCTCCCAGCGCCCTCTCTCCTCGGGGCTCCCCGACGTTCGCGAGCGGCCCCGCGCTGCCCCTGACGGGATGTCGGAGAAACGCGTCGAGGAGGCGCCGGCGGAGCTGAGCGCCAAGGTGAGACCCCCCGCGGCTCGCTCCCGCCCGCAGCGCGCGCCCTCTCGGCCGCCCCCTCCCAGCGGCCCCGACCGCCCGGCCGTCGGGGGGGGGGGGCGCGGCCCTCCGCCAATGGGGAGCGGGGGCGGGGGGCGCGAGGGCCCGCGCGCGGGATCCCGCTCGGCGAGGTTGGGGGTGGGGCGGAGCGGCGCGGGGCCGAGCGGGGCGAGGAACGACCGGCGGCGCCGCTCCGTCCCGCGGATCTGGGAGCGCGCGAGGGGCTCCGCGGGGCTTTAGCGGGCGACAGAAAAGCGGAAAGCCGACCAAAACGGAGCGCAAAGGTGGCGGCAGACGGCCGGAGGCGAGCCGACAACCTGCCGCCCCGCTCCGGCGGGAGGAGGCCGGGGGCGGGCGCCTCGGCGCGAGAGGGCCGTCCCCTGGCCCGGGGCCGCCCTGCCCGGCGCCGCGCGGCCGGCCCCGAGGCGTGCCGCCAGCCGGGCTGCCCTGCGTGCTTGGGAGAGCCGGGCTGCCCGCCGTGTGCTGTCCTCACCTCCGTTCTGCATCTTCTGCCCCGAGCTCTCTTTGTCTGGGACCGCGCGTCCGATCGGCTTCGTTTCTGGCCGCTTAGCGCTGCCATGTTTTTCCCCATGTCGCCTATAGGAAATGAAGGAGAAGAAGGAGAAACTGGAGGAGAAAGCAGTCCACAAAGAAAAGAAGAAGGAGGTAGTGGAGGTGAGGCGTGGAGTGATCTCTTCGAGGCGCGGTTAGAGAGATGGGAGGGCTTTGGGAAGGGTCATCGGCAAGAGTCGCTGCAAGTGAGAGTGAAGGGAGATGGAGGAAGAGAACAGAGCAGACAGGCTGCGGAGGGAGGGGGGCAAATGGGCGAGACCTAGCGTAACTGGAGAATTAGTATTGAAAAACTTGGTGTAGTGAGCACTGCCGATGAGCAAGAGGATCAAAGGGGAGAACGGAGACAGGGCAGGTGGGAGTCAGGAGGTGGCAGTAAGAGGATGCAGCACTGCATCTCCTCAGGTATCCCCGGGTGCGTGAGGGAGCAGCAAGGAGATACACAGATTGACAGAGGTCAAGAGCATCTGGAGTAGATGTACAGCTAGCACCAGCTGTCATTAGCTTGTAACCAGAAGGATGTTCCTACGTGTGTTATGATATGAGCTCGACGCACGTCACAGGTTCACAGTGTGAGAAGGGAATGGGGGAATTGGTTTTGTCAAAGAGGGATGAGGGGTGGAGGGCTTTGGCAGTGTGGGACAGCTGATGTGGGAGGGACAGAGTCTGACTAACAGTGCAGAGGTCACTTGTTTGGTGTGTGCTTTTAGCTGGAGGCTGGTGTGGCAGGGATGTTCTCACTCTTGCAGCAAAGAGCACATGGGAACATCATCGTGACAGTAGTTTCTGTTCTGACAAATTTGTTTTGCTTAGGATGAGGAAAATGGAGCTGAAGAGGATGAGGAAGAGAATCCAGAGGATGTGGATGAAGAAGAAGGTGGTGATGAAGATGACGGTGGGTATGATCAGCATAGGAAGAATGGGGGGTTTGCAGGGAGGAGAAATTTTGGGGAAATAAAAGAACAAGGAGGAAAATTCCTCTTCTGAGCTCTTTAACTGTGAGATTACGTTTCCTTAAATGCTACTTTAATTAATTCATAATTTCTGCTCTTGGTTGTGCTTAGAAGGAGACGAAAATGGGCAAGAGCAGGACGGACATGCAGAAAAACGATCTGCAGAGGAGGAGGAGGTAAGTGATTGTGTGGGTAAAGGCAGTGAGAAGGAACGAGCTGGCCATGTTGTGTGCTGATGAAGTCCATGAGGATGCTTTTGCTGAGCATCTCAGTTCATCTTTGCATCTCATTGCTGTTTCAGCAGCAGATGGGTAAACAAATCTGATGTGCAAAAGGGACAATAAATCCTTATGGGTTCTTGGTGGGATCCAGGGCCGATTGAGCTGCTGGGTGATGCCCCCGCTAAGACCTGTAATTTCTGGGCTGCAGGCCAGGTCTCAGGGTCTGTGTGAAGTGGTGTAAGCCTGTGCTTGCTACGCCTCCTGAAAGCAGCAGTGCAGGTGCTCCTGCAAAAGAAGCTGTCCATGTCTTAACTGTTATCAATGAAACAATCATCAGACACTCAAAATACTTCAAAGAGGAATGGATTTCGGGTGGCCAAATAGGATTTTTGTGTGAAGGAACGAGCAGCAGTAAGAATTTTTTGGAGAAATTATGTCCTGGTGCAGTGACTGCTGGTAACTTTTTTTTTTCCGTCTTTGTCATACTCAGGATGAAGTGGATCCAAAGAGGCAGAAGACAGAAAATGGGTCCTCTGCTTGAGTCCTCCCCTCCCATTTCCTCTGTTCCGTCCATCTCTCCTCCTCCATTCCAGCCTGTGCTTGCACTGTTCATTAGCCTCTGGCTTCACACAATCTCAGATGAGGAAAGGTTAAAAAAAGCTCTCAAACAGGGAATACAGCAGTCTCCTTCCCACCCAGAGATCCAGCCCATCTATGATGTGCCCTACCTGAAATTATTCCACCTCCCCACATCTTTCCAGCTGTGCCCCACATACAAATGAGCCTCTTCCCTCAAGAATCTCATCATTTTCCATCATGGCCCAACGCGTAACCTTGCCAGCCTATACGACTGGCTGTTCACATGGCAAGCACCTCTCATTCCTTTTCACTTGCCCTCCCTCTCCACTAGTGTGACTGAGATTCTTGACAGCTTCTGCTCCCAGGACCTGCTGTCAGATGTTCTCCCTGAGTCCAGGAGGCTGCGGGCACAGATCTCATGGTGCATTTTCCAGTCCTAGGCCTCCTCTCATTTGCTTTCCCATTGAACCCTGAGAGACAAGTAAAAAGAATATTAAGAGCAAATAATGGTTCTGTTAAACCATATGCAGAGATGGGATTTATCTTAAGCTTTTTTTTTTTTATTTCAAGTTTACATGACAGCAAGCTGACCCTCGTGAATTTTTCAGAAGAAAAGGGTTGTTTTTATATATGAATTTCATCTGAACTGCATATTTTTTTAATTTGGAGGCTTTTTTAAAACAAATCAAGAGATAGATAAATTGGGGACCAAACTTTGATTTCCATTTTTTCTGTTGAGATTCTCTTGTGACCATTTTTTGTAAATTAAAGGCAATATAGCCACAGCATTTTCTATGGCACAGACATCACGAGGATTATAGATATAAATATATATATTGTTTTCAACTAGCACTGTAAATAAAAGCGTTTAAAAATATTTCAGACAACTTGTGTGGATGGTTGTGTCTGTCTTAGGTTATGCTCTGATCAGTAGAAGTCAGTCTGTGGAAGAAGCAGGATGGCTTGGATAGCAGCTAGTGGAAAGAAGTCAGTCAGTTAAAAAGCCTGTGATAATTATTTAAATGGCACCTGCATGCTGCAAATCAGCACGCAAGGGTTCTGCTCCCTCTCACACAGCTCCATCTGCCAGGCACTTGCAGTGAGGATGTGCAACAAACGTTAAGGTAAAGCTCTGGGGCTGTCGCAAGGCTCTAGAAACAAACCGAGCCTCTGCACCAGATGATGGTGGCTTAGAAATGGAGCCTAAGCTGCACCTGCTGGGTGCAGGCAAGTGCTGCTCTGCAGCATCCCTGCCCCAGCTGGCATCAAGCATGACCTGTGCAGTATCAGTCACAGAATGAAAGGGAAATGTTTGGAGTGCAAGAGCTTCAGCTCTTTGTCCCACCAGCTGCCTGGGAGAGATCTGTCAAATAATTGCCTTTTATCTTTGGAGACCTTTAAAGTTGCTGTTACTGTTTCTTCCTTTTTAAACTTGTATTTTGGCAGTCATACAATGAGTGACCAAGCCTGGGAGCCGTAAATAATACCAACTTTTGTCTGAGCATCAGCAGCTTTGTGCATGCCCAATGACAGCAACAGATGAGATACTGACAGTACAAACAGTCACAGGTCTCTGGAGATGCAAGCCATCCATTGTCATTTTCTCCAAATGTCCCTGTTTGGCTGCAGGACCTGGCCTGGCATGCAGAGTGACAAGTATATGGTGCAAATGGTACAGCTGCTGCCAGCCCTCTTCCCATCTATGCAGGTCTCTGCGACAGCCCCATCTCCAGCTGAAGCCATACACCAGGCTCTGCGTTTGGGTGCTTTGCAGCAAAGCTGTCACACCAACACAGGCCGTGTTCGCGCAGCTCTGCCCTGTGTCGTGGAGCTCTCAGCAACTGCAGCCACCTCCATTTTGGCCATCTCCCCGGTGAGCAGCATTTCAAAAGCAGGTAGCTCTTGCATCAGGCTGACTTGCAATGCCTCTCCCTGCTCCCGCTCCCCCTGGGCACTATGATGAATGTGCTGATTCAACCCGCACGTATCGTTTAACCACGCTTGTGCAATTCTATATTCCTACTATTGCTCCATTTAAAAAATTGATAGATTCCAGTCCCTGCTCATTTCAAAATACTTTCACGTTGGAGCAAGTCCTCAGGATTTGCCCCAGATTTTGCTGACCAGACAACTTTTACTGTTTGGTACCAAATATGGATCATTAGAGGATAATCCAACCTCTACAAAAGCCCATTCCAATTTCCATGCATCTTCCCAGCAGTGATGCCATCGTTTGAGTAGTGAGGAGTGCTTGTGCAGATGAGGTGGGAGAGGTCTCTGCTTTCCACATGAGTACAACATCAGCATCTCTGTATCTATCCATCTGATCACCCTTAAGTAAGTGCGGCAGCACCTGCCTTTTAGGCATATGCAGCCATTCCCCATTTCCTCCAAGGGAAATGCTGCAGGACAGAGAGAAGTGATGAGGGGCTGACAGCTGGTTTCCATGTTTCTATGGAGTCCTCAATTCCACAGCTTCTGACAGTTCTTCCATCTTGTTTACTTTTACTGGACACCTTTGTCACTACCTGTGGACAGAAGATACAGCTGAAGGTAAGGAAATAGAAGAATATCTGCTTCCACATTCATTCATATCGGTGCTCTGCAGGATGTTATTGTTGAGTTGAGGGATACAGATAACGATTGGGTATTGCACAGTTCAGTTCCTTTCTTTGGAGCAGACTGGACAATCACAGCAAGTTTCAGAGTTCCAGAAGTTTTGGATATGGACTTACACCCTGCACTTTGCATCCAAACCTGCAGAAGTCTTTCACCATTGAGCCTAATTCTTCTTCTGCAGTAAAATCGGTGGTGGGGTCCCTCAGAAGCAGTGATAACATCCAGAAGTTTGAGCCACCTTTCTCAGCTCTGCGCTAATCCTCTGCTCATTTCAGTTAATTCCTGTCACCATCTGTCAGCTTCATCGGCTGGGGGCAGAACTCCCTCAAAGCTGTCCAAAGGTCACACTAGAAGTCAGCACAACTGGGATTAGACTGCAAGAGGCTGTCTGTGCAGGAACGCGCACCGGGTGGACTTGTCTTTTGGTCAGGGCAAGTGCAATTGCAGACCAGACCTTAGTTTTTTAATATGCCTGCAGTGAAGTCCTTGCTGGTTTTACATGAAAGAGGTTTCACTGTCAGGAGGCAATTTTGTAAGCAGCTTTCTAGCCTTGATCACAGTGTTGCTAGAGGTCTCTAGATGTCAATGGCCCCTTTCTTGCTGCGATGTTTGGTGGCCCTGCCACCTGCTCAGGTGATACACAGAAGGTTGTGTCTTGCTAAAGGAGACAAGACCCAGTGGTTTCTGGGCATGGACTGGCTGTGTACACAGCACAGTGTGGTGGTTTGGGTAAGATGCCTCCATAGCTCTAGAGGTAATTGTTACTTTTCAACTGTGTTCTTCAGTTTGAAGAAGCTGAACGAATGGAATGGTTGGAAAATGGGTCCACCAGCTCACAGCCTGAAGGTGTGGGGCTGAGCCTCAACAGCCTCAGCATGACCATTGGCTGGCAATGCTGGAGGCTGCATGGGACAGCTAAGCCCAGCCAGCGTTGGCCGCTGGGAACATTCCAGAAGTTCTGTGGCCACACCAGGCCTTCCTCATCCAGGCAGCACAGGATAAGGGGGAAGCTGAACAGCAGGAAGCCGTGAGCAGATGGAGCTGGGTGCTTGCTCCTCCTCAGGGGCCACGTAGGCATGGGCTCATGAAGAAGACAGCTCTGGATGTGCTGGTGAGCTGTGGATGAGAAGCATGAGAGGAGGGAGCCGGTCCCAGTGTTGGAATTAAGTTTGTCAGTGCTGTTGGTACATGTAAAAGAATCTGATCTACCTTTGGCGTCAACTCTGCTGTGAACAAGGAGATTGGGCTAGAGACCTCAAAGGTCCCTTCCCACCAGCATCTTTCTGTGAGTGTGTGAAGAAAAAGAGGCCCGTCGTGGAAGTTTGAACTGAACTGCTGAGCACAGAAACAAATATTCTTTGCATATTATATCTGTCCTCTCCCCATTTCCACCTCAGGCAAATGATGCTCCCCAGCCAGTCTCTTTGGTCTTTCACATCAGTTTCAAGCCAGTAAATGAAACAAGATTGTTGTAATCAAGAGCATCGTGCAAACAGAATCATGAACCCTCCTTCAGACCCGGAACAAGTGGGCCCTCTGAACACTGCTGGTCAGGGGGGAAAAACCTTTAGTGCTTTAGGAAAGTCCATAACCACTCTTTTGTATCAGCTTTAAAAAATAATAATAATAATTGCAGATACATTACTTTTCTTCCCAGTGCTTCCCTGGGGGTAAGGGGCCTTTTTAGGCCCCCTGATTAGTAGTCACATTTCTTAGTCAATTCCTATATGCCAGATGGGAAACCAATGCAACTTGCCTTTCCAGATCCGTAAGAAGCCCGTGTACTTTTCCCTCCCACTTCTCCTTTATTTCAAGAGTGGAGTCAAAGATACATTTGTGGCTGATTCAGCCCGTGCATTTTCTCAGGGAGGAATTCTGTGCTTACATTCTGAGCTGTGTGGGCTCAGACTGGGGACATGTCGCAGAAGGGCAGCACTGGAGCGTTGCCTATCACTGGACAGGTTTGGGGCTTACTTCCTGGTGAGCTCTTACTGTTGTAGCAAAACATGGACAGGCACAAGGGTGAGGGAAGACCCAGAGTGTTAGTAAGCAAAGGTCCTAGCTACGCAGGATGACTTATGGACCAAGCCTGGTGTCATCAAATATAGCTTTGTTCTTTTGAAAGGCATTTCCTATCAGACACAGAAGAGGATGCTTTCCTGTCTCAGGCTGCTCTGGAAGAAAAGGCTCTACATCCCAGCTGGAAGTCTCTGTAGAAAGCAGTTAGCTGTTCCTTAGCTGAGCCTCAGAGAACTGTCAGTTCAGAGAAGACAAAGCTCCCTCTTGGGAGGTGTACTGGGGCAGGCAGGTGGCTAGGAGCCTTTCTAGAAATCACCCTTTAGAAAGGAAAGATGAGCGTGTAACCCATGTATGAGCTGTTGGTGACACCAAGCTGATGTTATCTGTCACTAGGTGGCTGTAAGACCTGCATGTTCTACAGATCTCTAGAGTTTTTAATAGTGACATTTATGGTTCCCATTCTCTGCCGTGTATCTTAAACAATTTATCTCAAAAAGTCCAGTTCAGTATTTCCAGTGCCCTAATAGTGTTCCACACGCTTTCTTCTCTATTTAGTTGCTTCACCCATGAAGTGGCATCCTCATGTCAGCAGGGTGTTTGGCCACATCTTGCAATGAAGAATTCTGTTGCTAAGTCTGAAATGTTACTGGGGCTTCATATATTCAAGCTCCTAAAACCAGTAAAGGCTACAAGGTAGCATAATTAGTCAATTTCCTGAGCTCTGTGATTGTGTCTCCCTTTGCTTCTTTGTCAAGTCAGGCAGAATCATGTTTTAGACTTTTCCAGGTATTCCAGCAATTCATTTTACATACTGAAAATGTCAAATCTTTTTTTAAAATTGTTTTTTATTTTTTACTTTTCATTTTTTATTGTTTTTGTTTGTTTCCCTGGAAGCTCAGCCACCACCTCAGTACAAATGCAAAGATAATGATCAAACTTTGAAACTAAACAAAATTAGGATACACAACGTGTTTTTAAAATCTTTGAAATCCCTTACCTGAAGCATCCTCCAACATCTATCTTCTGTTGCATGTTCAGATGATTTCATAAAAGAATGTCTGTTGGACAGTGCTCCACAGCATGAACTCAGGCACTGCTCAGTTAGGCTCACCTATAAGCATACCAGAAAACAAATCCCAAACCATCCATTTGCTGTTTTCCTATGTGAAAGACAGTTTCTTAGATTCTTTTTCCTATGTCAAATCCAAAGTCTTGAAACTATCCAAGGCTGTAAGATGTAGCTCCAACAAACCTCCTGAACTCCTGAGATACCAGTATGGAAAATATGGGCGCAGATTTGAGCTGGGATTTAGACACTTCTCCACAAGGTTAATTTCACAGAATACCCAGTAGAGAAATTTCGGAAAGCCAACCTCAGTATTAAAATGACCCCTAAAGTTTGTTCATAGTTAAAGAAAACGCAGAATACTTCAGAGTCTTCCATGGCTCATCTTTCATTGCTGCAGGAATAAGCATTCCTCTATGGCACTGCTAACAGTGTGCTATGCTGACTGCAACTTCTTGTTGCCAGAGAATCCCATTCCACCTCAGTTTCTCTGTGTTTTAAAGGGTTTCCAGATCATATTCTGACCTAACATCTCCCATCTGTGGCAGGAGTCCCACAGGTGAGACAAAATTGCCCAGTGCTGCATTGGCTTTTACTCCTAAGACTGAAAAGCCTGCAGATAGCTATGGGATCCCAGGCAGCAAACAAGAAAGAACGCTATCTTGGAACAGGAATATAGTGCTGTGCAGCAGAATATCTCAGTACTGTATGTGCTGTCATCACAGTACTGTCATCACTGAAGCCTCCATGGGGATGCCCAGCAGGGCTCAATCCTCCCATGTTATCCGGGCTCTTCTGGGCACAAAGGCTCTTCTCTCAAGATCTATGCTTGTACTCCAAACAGAGCACCATTGGAAGATAACAGGCAACACAACCAGACGTAGTTTGAACTGATTTCTGTTTCAGTTTGGAGAGTGCACCTTCTATTACTTTCCCTAAGCCTCTCAAACGGATTCATGAGAGAGAAAGGGACCGGAGTCCTGCAAGCGCAGGTCTTCATCTTTCCTGTCTGAAGCGCCCCCTGGTGGCACCGCATCGCACAAGTCGGTAAATTCTTGACCGAAAGACGACGAACGGTCACCCGGAGTTTCTTCAAGCCGAGAACGTTCAGCACAGAGCGTGCTGTGAGCTGCTCCTTCTTGGAGGAGCCAGGAAGGACTCTCATCGCACCTGAGCAGCTGAGAAGTTCCCGTGTGGTTGTTGTCTGCTGGCAGCAGGTTTATCTGGGCCAACAATTTGAATGCACAGAGATTGCTGTCTGGCTTCCAGGAGAAACAGTTCTTTGCCTAGAGCATCCAAGGCAGGTGTAGGGGACTTGGAAGGAGGTTCATCCTCACTTCAGTCCGCTCCTATTATATGAGATGCTGCATTACTTTCCTAACAGCTATTCCAAAAAGCTCTCTCCTGGCCCAGTCTAGATCTTTCTGGGCTTTTTGTCTGGGTCAGAAAAGTGACGTTATGTCCAGTGCTTCCTTTCTCCAAAACAGGCCTTGAGGGGTTGTATCATGCTGCCAGATGCATCAGACACAGGGTGTCTGTGCTCTTCCCTCATCTGTTTTTCTTGTATGCTGTCAGAGGAAGGCTGCTTGGAAGGCTAGACCAAACAGAATAGCTCCTGAGAGCTGCTTGCACAAGTTCAGGAGCCTTCAAATGCTTGTGGGAAGGCTCTACTAATCTCAGGACTCACATCTCATCTTTCCTGGCCATGAGTGGATCCACGCATGCAAGTCTGAAAGTCCCTCCACTTGAAATGCAGGTACGTATTGAAGTCACTTGCAGTCTTCTAGTCTGCATCTGTGTGTTTCTTTCTTCTACTTTTAGACTTAATGTCTATGTTGGTTTGACTGTCTGCCCCACACAGGGACATTTTATCACTAAATGCGTGCTGGAGTGAGTAGGTAAAGCAGGGCAGTCATGCTCAGTGGAGGTAGGACTGGGGCATATGTCTTTACAGAACCAAGATGCTACTTAACTTCAGAAGGAGACCTTGTAAATAGTTTTGTTTGACAAAGTTGCTAAGTTGTTCCAGAGAACCAGTAAGAATTTAGATTAAAAAAAAAGAAGTTCTACCATGGCTGCCATGGAGACAGGCACAGGATGTGCAGTCGGTTGGGTGAACCAGGAGGGCTGTAACTCCCAGGTACCTCATCTGCTTGGGAAAGAGGGAAGGTGGTGTGTGGCCAGGGGTTTGGGAATAGAAGGGGCTGCACCTGCTAGAGTTTTCAAGTGGTTTGGCAGGAGTTTATGTCCATGAGCCCCCCTTTTATTCAAATAAATGTATTTTTTCAGAACTCCTCTGTCTCCTCTTTGACCATCAACCTCTGACAAACAAAATTTTTTTATACAATGGCATTGGGACAGGAAGGCAAACTTGGAAAAGAGTCTCTTAGATCACTTTCCTCACGAGAGCAGCTGTATGGTGGGATTCCGTACCTACCTTCTGTTCAAGCACCTGGGAAGTTTTACAGGTCATCTTCATACACCACTCAAACAATCGTTTTTCACAGATGAGGGGTTAGTCTTGGGTTTGGGGTTTGTTTGTTTTTCCATTTCTTGGACCACTGTTTTTTACTGTGGCATGCTGTTCCTTTACTGTGAGTTCTGAGCTTCACTTTGTCTCATGACCAGAGCATTTTGCCCATATATTCTCCCCTAATACACAAGCTGATCTGGACTTAAAGTTCAGGCACAGAATGCACATGAAACTCATGGGATTACCAGTCTTTCAGAGTGACTTTTATTTGAAGATAATAAGCAACACGTTAGGGTATGAAAACATAGAAAAGAGAAACCCTTAAAGCTCCTTCAGGTTTGGAACAAGTGAGCCCTCTGACCACCTGTAGTTAGGGAAAAAGAAGCTGCACCCTTCTAAACCAGAGGGAAAGTCCCCAAACACACATACCATCACCACCACCACCTCCTCACCCTTCCTTCTCCCTCCAGATTATGTGCCTCAGCTCAGCACTCATATTCTTCTGCTGTTTCCCAGTTCTGTGCTGGAGTTCCCGGATGGAGCAAGACTAGATAGCTTTCTGTTCTGAGTCTTTAAGCCTCCCTACATGTCAGAGGAAATCTCAAGTGAGAAAATCTAAAGGAGAAGTCTGGAGAAACACGAATAGATAGTGTTTTATTCTTGTGATGCTGATCAACTTTCTTGTCTTCGTCATTCCTGCAGAGAGCCCCATATCCTACAGCTGAGCAAGAGGATGCCATCAACCATTTTCCACATCAACAGTCTGCAGGTGGAGAAGAGACCACCAGAAAAGTTATCCCCATATCAGAGCCTTGCTGTAAAAAAACATGTATCTCATTTCCAGACAGGTTTTGATTTTTATTTTGAACCACTGGTTGTCCTTACTCTCGTCTATCAGAGTAGAGAGCCTGCCTATTTTTCACATGCTTTCTTCATGGGGAAAAATAAGAAAGATAGATTGCAAATGTGAGAGCATGAAAATGGATGCATTGAATCAGCCTAGTGTTCTACTACACCCACAGGCAATATGCAACCCCAAAGGAGAGCAAAGCATATATAGAGACCTCCTGAAGACTAGGGCTAAGGGCATCCTGAGCTGGCAGTCGTACTAAGGCCACTATATTTAAAAGCCAGTGAGAAATGGACCCTCCACAAATTACTTAGTCTCGATTTGAACTCATTTATGCTCTGGCCTCCACGGCCTTCTTTGACAAGAATTTTACCATCTTTCCAATATGTAAGATAAGTTTATTCTGTTTGCACTCAACTTGCCTGAGCTCACTGGAACTTCTTGCGAACTGCGTAAAGTAGGTCAAACTCCTCAAGTCCTGTACATCTGAAAACAAGATCTCTAGTCCTCAAGTCAGGTTTTATTTTTGTACCACTCTTCTAAATCCTTTTTCCACATCCCTTCTGAATCATGAACACGTTCCACTAACTCATGCTGTAAAGAGAGGTAATACAATCTGTTCCCTCTTCGAGATCCCCTATCATGTGCCTCCCTCCCTGGAGCCTTTGCTTCCCAGGATTCTTCTTCCCAGTATCTTCTTCTGGTAATGGGATCCACATGCTTTGTTCCAGACATACAATCTTATGTTTTAATGCTAAATCTGACCAAAGGTCCAAGGAGGTGGTTGCTTCTCATTAACCGTGCCAGGAGAGACGGTCACACATTCAGAGCTGTGAAGCCCTCCTACCACATTGTGGCTGCATAATACAATCATGAGCATCACATAGCAGTTGGATCTTGACACCCAGACCTCCTTGCGACATGAGAAATCCCACCTATTCTTATTAATTTAAAAGCTTATTTACACAAAGACTTAGTTTCTGGTCCTGGACGCCTCCAATGACAAATGAGAATCTGCCCTAACATCAACAGAAACTTGCACAAGCCATGATGATTGCCAGTCATCTTCCTGCACGATGAGGCCTGGGTGCCTCCAGAGCCAGCAGGGTGTCTTTTCAGAGATGGAGGCTAGCCATGTGCTGGGCCTTATTAGCAAGAATACAGTGAGCAGTGATGAATCCCATCTTCATGGCATATGGAAAGCCACAAATGCTACTCTGTGAGATGTTGACACTCTGGAGAAAGTTCAGCAAAGGACTCTAAGATTGTGGTGGGATAGAGGACATAACAAGGGTTGGTTGTTTAGCTTGGGAAGAGAAGGCTGATTTTGTTAATTGTTGTCTGCTATCACCTACAGGGGGGTAGAGAGAAGATACTGCCTCAGTCTTCTCACAGGGGCATGGAGAAAGGACGGGAGACAGCAAGCAAAGTTGGCAACAAATGAACTTCTCTCTTGTAAGGATGTTTCAGCAGTGGAACAGGCTCTCCGAGATGACGCAGAGTCCTTATGCTTGGAAACGTTCAGGTTTTTCCTGGGCAAGGCCCTGTGCAACCTGATCTAACTTTGGAGTTACCTTCTGGGAGCAGAAGGCTGGAGTGGAGATCCACGGATCCTATACGAATCCTTCAGGATTTTGTGACTAACAAATGGATTTGCTTGATTTTGCCTTTTCTTTCCTTTTTTTTTTCTTAGTGGGGTAGTAGAAGCAACCTTACAAGACAATGCAGTTGGTTAATTGTCTTCACATGCCAAAAAGAAAAGAAATGGAAAAACCAGCTCAGCTGCCACCACACTCTGAATTTCAGTCTATCACACAATCATGTTAATCCAGCATAAGTGTGGTGTGACAGAAACAAGTGATGCCATCTTTCCTTTCATCTTTCAGTTTAAAAGTGCACCATCTCTCTCCCTAGCACTGTTCAAAGCAAAATGATTGGAGGTCACCAAACTAACGACTTTATTCTCTTTATCAGTATTCTGGGGCACTGCTCTCCTCATTGATGCGCTCTCATCCGTGTGAATCTTTTCAGAGATTGTATTCGTCTTCAAATTATTTTTCATAATATCACACGTTCTTTGAGTTCCTCATCTTCTTTTGTTTCATAACTTTCCTTCTAAGAAAACAAAACAAAAAAGCATGTTCTTCATGAATAAGTGCAATTTGCCTGTAGCTTCCAGAGCTCCGTTGTACCATAAACTACAGGCTCATGTTCTCCTGCCATAACGTTTTGTGGAAGCAAAGCACAAGGCCAGATCTACTTTTTCACAGTTCCTCAGGACACATGTGACTAATCCTAGAGCCAGACGTCCCCCGTGCCCTGTGCAGTACTCATCCCAAAGCATCCGAGAGATGTTCAAGCTGTCTCTTCTGTGTCAGAGACTCACACTGCTGCCAAGAGCGAGACAGAGAGAGGATTTGAGCCCCAGAAGCAGTAGTCACATTCTGCTGTAGATGTTCTTCTTTGAGGGGGATACTTGCTGTATTGACAGTTGAAAGCAACAGCAACAATGAGGGTCTGTGCCTGGCATTTCTTGACCGACTTCTCTTTCCTTTTGGCACTCAACAAACCATCACTGCTATTCTATCACACAGCTCAGCTGTTGACACTGGGGTTTTCAGCCCAAGGTGGCTGCGGAAAGCTTTGTCCTCTTATTTCCCCTTTGTTGCACGCACTGGGATACATTCTTGTTCTAAAGAAAAGTCACTGCAGCCCTGGGATGTTTGGGAGGCTATAGAATACACTTCTGCTGGATTATAAGCAAGGTATGAACTTCACAGTGAGAAGTGAGTCAAAATGTAACCTAGATTGCTGGAGGGAGTTTTGTAGATGACCCCATCACTCTCTGTGTTGCAATACCACATCCTGCAGCATCAAAAATATCGCTTAATTAGACATCGTCCAAGATACTGGTACCCCTTATCATCTCTACAGGTAGCTGTGGATGTCCAAAGATGATACAGCAGCATCCCATCTCTCCTGTAGGAGGGATCTGAGGGTCTTTAGAAAGAGAACAGGTTTATATACTTCACAGTTAATGCTGGCCAGACACAAGATCCTAGCGACTGGAGAAAGTACCGCATTTGGTACCCAACACTGCACAGGATTGGCACCTCGGTAGAAATCACTATAGGCTTCTGGGGCAGGGTAGGCTGCTTTGCACACCTCTACCTTAGGGCCAGAAGTCTCCCAGTTTTAATCCCAGCCTGTCGATGTGACTGCCTGGCTGTTTAGAACCAATCTACCTGACAGCCTTTGCTCACGTAATGAGCTCTGTCTGACCTGTTCTTCTCCGCACAAGGCTTTTGGTTCTCTCTTATTAGTGAGGGACTTCTTCCTGCTCACTGTGTTTGCTTTAGCTCTGGGCAGACAATAATCAGGATGAGGTCCTTTGATGAACACTCAGACAGTCGGACTCTACTTATGTAGCCAATAGCCCAGTGATTGAGTCACAGCATGATACCTTAGGTCAATTAAATTCTGTAGATAAACTACAGATCACCTCAGAAAGCTAACACAAAGCAGAAAATTATGACTAGCCTCAGACTTGGTGCTATGGGGACTAAAATGTGAAAGTGGAATCACTCAGAGAAAAACATGCTATCACAGAAATCTGGAAATGCAATGGAAAATTCCTTCAGCAAGACTAAGTCAATGATACTGCAGAATAGTGTTTTCTATTCTTATTTTACTTGGTACAGGCAGATTGCATCCGTGCAATATACCAAATGAGACAAGAGGAGCAATGTATGAAGGTTGTGTGTAAGGTGGCTGATGCAAGCCCTGGCTGAAGCCAGTTAATGCCTAAGGCAGACAGAGGAGTACTTAGTGAGCCGGCCTTCTGTGCCCCACATTTTGAGTTGTCGCAGTCACAGCTCTCATTCTTGAGGGCTTCCCACACCCTCCATTGGTCCTTTTGCTGGTCAGGCTGTGGGGCACCCATGCAGGCAGTTTTCAGAAGGCGCTCTTGTGCTGACTTCGCTCTGGTCATTGTCATTTCTGCTGCAAGGTTCTGTTCTGGGAGATGACAAAAACGCCACTCAAGGAAGTCAAGTCAGCATTTAAAATGGGTTTTTGGGGAGAAACGTCATCTGTGTCTTTGTTGAAGATAATCTGACGATGAGTAAAACAGTGCCTCCAAAACCTTCATTTCACAACATGACTGCTCAGCATTATAATGCCCCCCTCCAGTGCCAGACAGCTGCTGCCACTCTCTAGAGCTCTCCATCAGCCCTTGTGGCTGTCTACTGGGAAGTGGCAGCAGCACCTGCATGTTTTGCTGGCTTCTATCAGAAAGAAGCATTTTCTAGAGCAGAACTGAGGGTGTTTTGGGGGATTGGTGGGAAGGGTACCAGGAAGCAGCTTCTAGGAGTGAAAAGTAGGGACAGAAGGTGAGCAGGGAGCTCAGCACACCCAGGGACATACAGGCAGGTCAGAGGTATCAGGTGGCATTGGGCTGCAGAGCTGCATGTGTGGCCCCACCATAGTTCCATCTCCTTGCACGCTCTCATCCTCACCCACACACTCACACCATCCTCACACTGCTGACTCAGGGGAAAGAGATGTTGATGATGTTTTCTGCTTGGACACCACAAACAGTTTTTCTATAGCAGGAGAAAAACACATTTCCCCCCAACCATCACAACTACCCCCCCAGCTTCTCTCCTCCCCTCAACGTGATCCCATGGGCTGTGTAACACAGAGGGCATGAAGGGCTGCAAAATCTTCCCCCCAGCAATCACAAGGTTGTTCCCGGTTCCCATACACTTCATACTGATCACATTCCTCAGGGGGCAGAAGAGCTGTGTGCAGCAGCAGAGATGAGAGCTGCCACCACAACAGATTGCTGCTTCAGTAAGGCACACCACTCTTTTATGGTCTCTTTTATCCTTCACCCGCACCACCTGGCTGAGGAAAGCTAGAAAGTAAGCAAGGATGCCTCAGCAGTGAGGCAGCCACCTTCACCTCCCTTCCTCTAGCCCCAAGAAAAGCCCCAGCCCACCCAGCTAAGGGGCTTGGGTGTCTGACACCACACACAGAAGGATGATTAAGTCTGAAAGAGTCAGAACCAGTGGGCTGCTGGAACGTGTGAGCCATGACAGTGGGGATTCTCTGAGGTAACAGGGGGCCTGGGGTGAGGCACATGAGTGGAAATGTGCTCGCCCAGCACGAGAGCTAGATGGGAGCCAGAGCAAGTCCTCTCAGTGCACAGCCCAGGTGGATTTTCCCCAGCTGTCCTGGAGAAGGATGTTTTCTCCACACAGTGTCACAGTGTCACAGCGTGCAGCCCCTCCTCCTCAGTGCTGGTCACTTCTCCTGGGCACTTCCTCTACTGCCTCTTCCAGATGGATGACCTTGTCTTGTCTTGGACCACCTCAGCTTGCTCACAGACTGCCCTTGAGGACATGTAACTCACCACAGACCCTTTTCTCATGCTGCCTTTAAACTGACCAATTGAAAAAAATGCCCCGAAATACATTGAGGAACGGAAGAGGATAGAGGAGGGGGATATCATCAGAAAAAAAAATAATTACAAGTTCTGAAAAGCCCTGAAAGAATTAGAAATAAGCTGTGAGAGGCGGAAAGATCAAACCAAAAAAGGCAAGAGATGAAAGAAAAACATGAAGAGCACTTGCTGGGAAGTGTCTTCTATACTTTTTCCATTGTCTGTGTAGAAGCAAAACTTGTAAGAAAAACAACAGCGACCCAAAGAATTTCCACTAAAAGATGCTTAGAGCAGTGCCTCTGGTCCCCCCCCCTCCTCTCTCTCACTGGCTTCAGCTCTGCCCTCACATGCCTCAGCCCTACGCCTGCTTCTTGGTCGTGACGCATCTTCTTAGTGATATGAGGAAATTAGCTGCCCACCCACAGTATAAGGGTGCAGAGGGAGATGCTTTGATCAGAAGGAGAGAGAGCACGAAAGCAAGCAAGACCAGCTGGCCTTCACTCGGTTCACCCACCCACTCCAACACCTGCTTGCTCGTGCCTTATTTTTGCTGATCTCTGAAAGCTTCAGACCCCACTAAGAACAGAGCAGCTCTCACGTCTCCTGGAGGCCACCATGAGGCCGGTGCCCCCGGTGCTACTCCTCGCTCTGCTGGCTGTCGACGGTAAGAGGGACTGAGTGCAGGGAGGGCAGAGAAGCTGGGTGAGCCAGGAGTTTGTCCCCTCCACATTATTTAAGCCTTTCATCCTCAACTGCAGATGGCCAGATTTCACCCTCTACTTTGTGACCCCCCACCCTTTGCTCAGCCCTCCATCTCGTTACAGCAGGCAACATCCTACCAGGAGCAGCAGGGGTGGAAAACAGAGGGCAGAAGGTGTGGGCCAGAGAGGGGAGTTCGACTCTGCTGCCCTGCTACCTGAGCCCCAGGAAGCGCGGGAAGAGTAGGAAACAGCTGTCTGACAGGACATCCGTGCTCTGGAAGCGGCACGGGGCAAGGTAAGCTAAGGCAAACACAATTCTGTCTTCTTGTGGGGAGGGGTGCTTTCCCACATCCTCTGTCTCCCGCCTCAGCCCTTGATCTAGCCTTTGCTCTCGGCAAACCTACGCCCTCTTGTCCGTGTCTCAGTGCCCCCCAGGAGCTGCACGTGGTGCTGGAGGTGGAGTACACAGGCCTGCGGAAGACGGCTCTGCCCATGAGGCCACGGGTGTCAGTCTTGGACTCTGCCTTACGCAATGGCAATTTCTCCCTGCGTATCAACCCAGTCAGGAGTGACGATGCGGGTCTGTATGAGGCACAGGTGACCTACAACACGGAGGTCCGGAGCTGCCAGGTGGAGCTGGGGGTAGTTACAGGTAACAGAAGGTGGAAACCTTGGAGAACTTTGATTTTAGGAGGCTGTATGGGGGGGGCTGTTGTTTGGCACAGTGTTTTGAGTACTGACAGCGGCCCCCCGAAAGCCCACAGCTTCCTGCCATCTACTCTCGCTTTTGGAGAGGGCTGCCTGAAGGACAACGCTGGGACAGAAGGTGGACAAAGGGAGGGCTTGGCGGTCCTCCTCTGATTAGCCCTCACTTCCCTCCTTTCTTTTTGGTTACAGTAACCCTCAATCCACCTAGACTTGTGGTAGAAAATGAGCCGCTTTTGCTGAGCTGCAATTCTAGCCACCGGGCCAGTCTGGTGGAGACATGCTGGTTTCACAATGGGCGCCCAGTCCTCAACTCTGGGACCTTCTGCTCCTTGCATGGGGCTCTCTACATCCTCCGGCCCACCGTGAGTGACTCAGGATCCTGGCAATGCCAGCTCAGATACGCCGATAATGAAATCGTTTCTGCCACACACAGTCTGCAAATTCTAGGTGAGTTCAGCCTCTGTGTTGCTACTCCAGCTTCTCTGAGTTGCTTCCTTTTGTATGGCCACTGACCAACTCCAGTAGTTACAGCTTCGCAGCTCTCATCCTATCCTCATTCCCCAGATGGTACTCTTTCCAGCCACCACTCCAAATTATGCTCTCTCTTTCTCACTTAGGTTTCGATGGCCCAGCCAACCCTGTGGTCTATGCCGCAGCTGGCTCTGCAGCTGACCTGCCATGCACCCTGAGCTACCTGCCCAGTGCCTTTGGGATCCGTGTGGTGAAAGCCCACTGGAGCCACTTTGCAGGAGGACACTTGCAGAACTGGAGCATCTTGCAGAACCAGAGCAACAGAAGCTTCCCCCTTCATCTCCCCGTGGTGGGGCCGGTTGACGCAGGGCGGTATTGCTGCGCTGTTGCTGTTGGCAACAAGATGCTCAGCAGGGACGTGACCTTGGCAGTGATAACAGGTGAGAAGAAGGACAGGTAGGTTCATCATCCCTTTGGGATCCTACTCTGATAAACCTCCTGCATCACTGCAGTGACTGTAGGTTGCTTCTGCCTGTAGATTCCTGCCCCAGGGTGAAAAACAAGGTTTCTATTTGAGGCATTGCACTGCACTAGACTCTTCTTAAAGCAGAGGTTTTCCTGGGCAACTTAGTTATTTGTCTGAAGGACTGAGGGAAAAAAGAAATTAGAGGAGGTAATGAAGGAGGCGTGTAATAGAAAAAGGAGGGTTTAGGAAGAGATGTGGATTTGCCTGTTGACTTTCCTGAAGGTAGCTTTCTCCGTTGCTGTAGTCACCCCAGGCATCCAAGGACCAGTTTCCGAGGGATCTCATTTGCTGCTCACCTGCAGCCTTACACATCCCCAGGGACATGAACATTTCCAGTGGAAGCACCTCAGTTCTGCCTCTGCTGGCAAAAAGTTGACTGTGGCCACCTCCCACAACCTGAAGGACAGCCGAGTCCAGACTGGCCCTACCTTGGAAATACCCCAAGTGTCACAAAAGGATGTGGGCATCTGGGAATGCAGTGTATATGGCCCAGAAGGCAGACTAGGATCAGTGGAGTATGGACTGCAGATCACAGGTACTGTCTCCTGCACGTCTGAAACCAGCCCTTTCTTCTCACTCTGTTAATTCCCTTGGTCACTTCTTTTTTTGGTCTCACCCCCCCTTTGACTGAATCCCATCTAATTGCCATCTTGTCTTAGCTCTCATCAGTTCTCCCCTTTACTCCATCCAGTTCCTTTCATACTTTTCCAGTTTGCCTCTGTTTGAGAAGTCCAGTCTTGCTCCAGTGAAAAATAAACCTTTGCCTCCTTCCTAATTGTGGTTCTTCCTTGCAGGTGCCCAGGTCTCCAGCCCTCCCACCATCTTCAGTGGTCAGGTTACTTTTGGGCTCATGCTCACCCTCTTCTTCCTGCTTATGGTCTGTGTTCTGGCTCTGGGACTGCAAAAAAGGGTAAGTGCCCATCATGCCATTTCTGTTAGTTTTCCTGTACATCGCCCCTTATTTGACCTTCCCCTGGGTACCCTGGAGCCAGCAATGAAATATCTGAGCTGGAGGATGAAAGGGGAAATCTGTGGAATGAGTCCCTGGCTGTGGTGCTGGAGGTGCATAGATGTGTGGTGAAAATCATACATCAGGTAGCAGAAAGTCTGGCTAGTGCCAGGGTTTGTTTGGTGACTGGGTGCAGGTCAGGAACCTCCAAGGTGGAGTCGGAAGTCTTAGGGGACATCGGCAGCCCAGACTTGAAAAGCTCCTTGTTTACTCTCATAGAGATCAAGCCACACTGAGGCAGGTGAACCTCCAGGCTTTTGTGGGTATCCTCTTGTTTTGCTGGATGCTTTGATACAATAGCAGTCTCATTCCATACAAATGCCTGTTGGTTCCCGGATGCTGATCTTAACTCAGGTCTGTTGTGCTGGCTCAGCCGTCCTGCCTCTGCCATTCGCTTCCAGCAAGATACTGCCTTTTATTTGCTCAACTTCTTCCAGTATCTCAGCTTGCTGCTGAAAACAAATTGTGCAGACAAATCACACTGTTTCTCTGCATTTTTCTCATGGTTTCTTTACAAATTAACTTCACAGCAAATTCTTCCATCAGGATTTCTCTTTGCTGGCAAGGGGCACGTCTCATGAATATGCAGCACTCTGTGTGATGTAGCTGCTTCTACCTAGCTTCTTGGAGAGGGCCAACAGTGAAAATTACCTTCCATTGCTGTGGTGGCCCACGACTTGGAGGGATCTCAGGTGTTGGCGCTTAGCTCAGCAAGGGGGCTGGGGGGCTTGAACCTGCCCTGAGCTGGAGAAGGAATGTTACAGCAGTAACGCAAATTCCCAGCAAACCCCAGTGGCTGGAAGCTGAAGACAGGCAGCATCAGAACAGGAGCGAGATGGACTTGAAAAAAATACTGTGAGCATTGCCAGAGTGACCTGTGACTTCATCATCCATTCTTAATTAGAACTGATAGTTATTTGAGAGAGTAATCCACAGTTTCTGCATATTTCTGGGTTACCCTTCAGACTGTGCAAGCCTAGGGGTAGGATAAGATGATCAAACCCACTCACAAATAGTATACAGAGATGTCCAGTTTTGTTAGGTTGAACAGCTCTAATCCAGCCAGAATATTAACATCTCACAGCATTTGTATATGATCTCATGGCCTTGCTGTGTGAAGTAAACAAACCTCTTCTGATGAAACAGAGATCCACTGATGGTTCTCAGGCCCTTTTCAGCAGAAACTCCCTGTTGGGCTCATCCCTTGTGAAAATGCAGATAAGGAGGAGCAAATATATCTTCTCTTTCTCTCCCTCTCTTTTCTGGCATTCTCTAATACTACATTTGTTCTTCTTGCATGGGTCAAACACCAGCGGCTCGCAGATATTCCTTCCTTAGCTCTTAATAACACAGTAGGCATTCCTATTCTGAATTCCTGAACCCACCAATGTACAGTTGGCCTGTTCTGTTTCATTCACCATCTTTCATCTCCTTATTCCATTCTACTGAAATATCTGGGTCTTAAGTGACATTTTCTTCTTCCAAACATCAGCTTTGGCTCATCTACAGCACAGATCAGCACTTTCACATACTCAGCCATTAATGACTGGTGCCACAGCTGATCTTTGAAGACCTGTGCTTACTATTTCTATACAGGCTGGTAGAAACCAGCCAGCAAAATCCCAGTCCCTTCCCCTTGTGTGAGATCACACTTACAATGCCATTCTACTACCATTTCCCAGTTGTATTTTTTGTCCAGGTGGCACAATATACTTTATCACCACTAGGAACTATGATTTCTGCCTCTTTTCTAATATCTAGAAAGTCACTTGCTAAAGCAAGATGTGGAATGGGTTCTGTCTTTATTTGGGTCTTATCTCATTTTGCACAAAGCTCCATGCCTGTAATTATTCTCTCTGAAAAGTTATTATTAAAATCTGGCATATAATTGAACCTGTCAATGGTCTGACAATTGCCCAGATCATTCTTTGCTCTCTCTCTTAAATGTGTCCTGTCTTTTCTATCCGTTCTGTCCATGACACTGCAGAGAGGGCAGCATTGAGCCAGTCTTCCCCAGAAGTTGCATGCATCAGACAGGCGTGTCTTCCCTGGCTCTAGGAGGCAATGGGAACCTTGTCATGGAGAGCAGTAGGACTGTGTCTTCCATGGCAGGAAGAAGCCCCAGATTGTGCCACGTCCCTCCAACACCTAACGCTGCCCCCTTCTTCTCTTTCAGGTGCGTCTGCCTGCTTCCTTCCCAGCACTGGAACGGATAGTTGCAGTCACTGTGCCAAAGGAGATGGAAGAGAACCAGAAACAGACAGTCCAGCAGACTGAGTGTTGATTGGAGCATGGGCACCAGGCCTGGTTTGCATGGGAGGATGAAGCCCTGTGTGCTGTGCTGAAGAGGAATGGGCACATGCAGACCTGTGAGGAGGGTCTAGGGATGGCATGAGCATTTCAGGAGACCGTGGGAGCTCTGCACCTGCAGAAAGGCTGGGAATTGTATACCAAGACAAGATGAAAGCCACCACTGCAATAAGGGAGCAGGTAGCACAGATGCTTTGGAGCTGTTGGAAGCATTTGGGCCAGCAGCCATCGCCTGCTTCAGTTTCACTTCTCACTCCCAGCTCTTGCTCCTCCTTACTGCCCTCTCAGCCTTTCTCTGCTGGGCACTCAAATGCAGGAGGCAGCCAGAGCCCAGCTCCCTGACAACCCGCTGGTGTTTTCTCCCCATGCCCAGTTTCTCCTCCCACTCCCTGCACTGCCCTGCTCCTGCACTCATTCAGTGGCAGAAGGGATCCTACAGAGAACTGCACATATTACACATTTTGAGCATTTTATTTTATTAGAAATTATTTGAGAACGTAAAATAAATGTCCAAAAAAGATCTGGTCCCTTTCTGTGTTTGTAGAGGATGCTTCCTGATGGCTCTGGGAGTTTCTCAGTCTGCATGAAGCAGCTTCTAAGGACTTTGCTGCCTTTCTCTTACAGTTTGGCTTTGCTGAAGTTGACTGTTAATTTCTGAAATTTTGATGGTGGGAAAGGGGAAATTAAATGTCACTAGAGAAGAAAGAATTGCAGATTCAGCCTCTCATTTTTGCTGTGATTCAGTGTCTTTTGGTATTGCTTTTTTTTTTCCTGTCTGGCTCTTCCTGTTTGTTGATTTATTTATTCCTTCTCTTATTTCTCAGATTTTCCTGATAGATCTCTCACTGGTGCTGGGACTTTCTAACACTCTCCTCAGACTCGTGATGTACTTATTAAATGTAGGAGTGAGTCCACCAAGTCCCATTTCCCACAGTCCTTAATACACTTAGTTTTCACCTAATTAGAGAATTTTTCTCACTTCCTCTCCAAATGGCCATGGAAGAGGACTGCTGTACTGCTTAAATAGTCATTGTATACCACTTCAGAGGAAAGGCTCAAAGAGTTTCACATTTAGCTTCTCCCATATGGGTTACTGGGATGTGGCTGCTCCAGCAAGGAGGCATTGGCACGAAACTGAAGCTCTGAGCATTTATGAAGGAAGACTTTCTTGCTTGGATTAGAGGACTTCACTACCAGGCCAGGTTTTCTTATTTCTGCAGACCACTGAGGAAGCCTTCTCACTGCGTGGCCCTTGCCTGACCCAAGAGCTTCAGCTTTTATTGTGTCCTCAGTGAGACCTCTGCCATGATGCCCAGGCTCTTTCCTGGCCTGGTATGGTTACAGGAAGCCAAAGATAAGATGTGGTTATGCCGTTTATATTTTCCCTTTGGCTACATGACTTTGGCAACAGTGGTGCTGAATTTCATTGGCCTTCCTAATGCTGATGAGCTGTTTTCTTAGATGTCTCCAAAGTCCCTACCATTCTCAAGTTTCCTGATACAGTTAAATAGGTTCATGCTATGTGTACGCTGGGCCTTTTTCTTCTTACCCCCTAGAACACTAGTAACTCATGATTTAATTTTGATGGAGGTGGGCTCCCTGTTGCCTTCAACAACTAGCAGCTTGGTTCCACTCCTTGCTTCCCAGCGCTGAACTGGCTCTGGGCACACAGCAAGGCTTTCTTGCTTGCCCCTGTGCAGGGCCAGCTCATTGCCCTGGGTAACCCTGCAGCTCCATGGAGGAAAGAAGAAGTTGAGAACTCTTTGAAGATACAAAACTCAAGCCAAGCACTGGATTTTCTAGGAAACCCAATTACTTATGAATCCTCACCAAGAACTGATTGTTGAAGCCAGTGGTGATCAGATGTAAAATTATGTACAGTTATCTGTACATAAACACAATCATATGCATGAGATACCCCCCACAATCACTGTATTACTTGTAGCATGTCGTGCAAATATATTCTTTGTTGTAGGGAGGACAAATGGTAGCTGAGGTGTTCGATTAGTGCTTATTAAAGTTACACCATCTACAATGGCTGCAAGGCCAAAGGCAGGGTTGTATTTTTGCCAAATACAAATTCTGCCAGTGCTAAGGTGCCAAGAATGGTATCTAAAACTTAAAAGATGTTGCAGTCTTGCATTTGTAACTAGTCAAGAACTTTGTGCAGGTGAGCATTACTGACAAAATAGAGGCACAAGCAAAAGTGACGGATGTGGCCACTGAACTGTTTTGGTTGACAGACCTTAAGGAAAAATGCCCCAAAGCCAACTGGTACCAATACAGAAATAATTGTCCACGGCCAAGGGAAATTTTACCACTCACGAATGGATTGGTGCAACTCTAGGAGGTAGGAAAATATGTCTGGACACTGAGGGAATCAAGCTGGTACATAGCAAATCAGCACAGATGAAGTAGAAGTGTTAAGTCTATATAATAAAGCAAACACATCTAGAAATCTGTCCCAAGTGGAGTCAATGCAGTAGCAGAAGGTTAAACAAACGTCATGCTAAGGAAGAGATGCGACAGTTTTCCACAAGGATACAGCTAAAAGTCAGAAAAATATTTTTAATGTACCAGAAGTAGAAAGCTTCAGAAAAACACAGGAAATCCAATGGATTCCCTTATGGCAGAGGGGTGCAGTTAAAGAAGGCAAAGAAAGTACTATGCATGCAAATGCTTTATTTGCATCCGAGTCCTCCAAAAGGAATGATATTTTCTGAAAAGAAAGACCAGTGCTATCCAAGAAAAAATCAATAGCAACAAAAGACGAACACTGACAACAAAAAGCCTAGGCCCTACATCCAGATTTCTAAGAGATTTCAAGTGAGAGGCTCAACAATTGCTAGGAAATAGCATGATCTGAGAAAGAAACAACAGAAAACAAGAAGTCTATACCAAGTCATGTTGGTATATTTTCACAGCCTTTAATAATACAAAGCTAGTGTCCATGACACTAAAGCACACTGAGTGTTGTATCTGCTTGGCAAATGGAGAGGAACAACATCAGCAACAATTCTGCAAAAGAAATCCACGTCTCACTACTGTGCTTGGATTCCTTCAACACTTCCATGCAGTAGTGGATAAAGTCAAAACATCTAGAGTCATTCATTTTGTCTTCCAAGTTTCCCTCAAACCAATCTACCTATAGGAACACCGTTGTTGTAAGCACTGTAGCTTGTGCCACACACTGAGATCCAAGGCATATGGGACGATCATGATGTGGCTGTTAACATTATCACGTTGCAGAGCTTCCGCTCCTAGATTTATGTCTTGCTGATACGCTGATTCGATACAAGACACTCTTTAGCTCTCAAAAGCTGTCATATGATGTGGTCTGAAATAGCCATCCCTCCCACCTGAAGGGATGGGTTTCCGAGGGTCTTACAATAAGAGGGCATAGCACACCGTGCCTCTAAAAAACAACATGTGATACACAAGAGCAGCACTTGGAAGGACTTGTTATTTGTCATTATTGAGATTTTTCACGTTCCTCTTCTTTTATGAACAACGTGCATCTTATTCTCTTATCACCAGAGCAGCATCTTGTTCCATGGAAGGCAGTCCAGGTTTCCTGACCAATGCGGAGGTTCCTAGCAGAATTCCCCTCTAGCTCTGCTGAGTGCCAGCCAGCCCACCAGGACTGTCCTGCCCAGCATTCTGAAGCCCTTGAACATTTCACACCAAACCGAGCAGAGTGCTCACTGCTCCCACAAGAACTTTCTAAGGGAAGGAGGCCCCATAGCCCCACCACTCAGCCCCACGCTGCCTTCAAATGCTTGTGTGGGGCCGTCCAGCACCACAGATCCAAAGCCAGCCGGCCCAGGCAGCCTGGTAGCTTTGCATCTCCATCATCTGTGCTCCAGAATCGACGGGGACGGTGGGATGGATGCAGCTGCTCCCATGGCCCGGGTTTATGCTGCCATCTAGTGCCCAAGCACGGTGGAGTTCCCCCCTTCCTGAACAGGGCTTGCATTATCAGGTCCAACCATTGCTTGGAACCTTTTGCGTTGTCACATCAGCTTCCAGTGACTAGTTACTAAACACAGTTCCTTTGCTGAGGAACTTCAGGCAAAAACTCTCATAGTTACTGCTTCAAAAGTGCCACTTTACAGCTTACGTCACTGAATTGCACCCCACTTCAATACTCTGAGATGCTTTCATTATGTACCAGACCCCTCCCTCGTACTGATTAGAGCCCTCCAGTTGTGTATCACAAGTCACCAGTTTCTCTCCTGCTCTTTTTCCATTGATGAACACAGTAAGCAAGACCAGCCCCAAGCACTTTCTTAAAAGCTCTCACAGCCAGCTCTCCTGCCCATTGCATTTCTGGCATGTCAAAACAGTAGCTTGTTTATGTCTGGGCTCACTATAGTCTTTCTCATTTTCAGTGACACAAACAGTTGACAATAGTCCCTCTGTTCCTCAGCACTACCAAGCCATCTCTGACATCCTAGCTTGTCTGGCTATTCTTTCTCCATCGTATTTGACATCCCTCACATGACCTCTTACTCATGAAGGACATCTCTGGAGATTTTCTGATTTTTCACTGTGATCAGTACATCAACCTTTATACCATCTGTTTGGAGAGTTCTCTTTTCCTGGCTTAAGCTTCCTCAGATATACTCCAAGTGCCTGCTGACAGAGATCTCCCCCAGCACCATCCAGGAGCCTTGCTTCTTTCTGAGGTGTATAGTTTTACTGGAGGCAAACCACCAGGCCTTTTCTCCAGAGGGCTGCTTGTTCTTCTTAGTTCTCCATGTATGGATGCAGAAAAGTCCCCCAAGGAGCTCAACAGATGGAAGATATTCTATTGCAAAGACTGACATCCAATACAGTTTTCACACCATGTTTAACACTTTCCCTTCCCTCGCTCCAGTCACTGAGCACTCATCAATTTTGCAGTACATCTGGATATCCCTTACCCATCAGAGCTCACAGGCACACTGACCCCTCCTCAGTATGCAGGGAAACTTGGCTTGCCTGGAGACTCTCTGAAGGTTTCTTGACTTTCCACTACCATCAGTAAACGGTCCTTCTCAACATCTGATAGCTGAAATCCCTTTTCCCCATTTTCACACATTCCTGGAGAGATTTTAATGTACCTGCAGACTGGGACCTCCACTCAGCGTAATCCGGAAGATGCCTCTCTCTGGTAAAGTTGGCAAGAATCTGCCATACACCAACCCTAACTTGGAAAAATATTGCTGGTGGTGGGATTAGAACACAGAGTGCCAGGCAGGGTGTATGGGGAGTGTTTCCAAAGAGGAAAAAAAATAGGACAAATGAGAGCCACAGATCTGGTTAGGGGGAAGCAGTGTGTAGCACTGAGGCTCTACTTCCCACTCTGCCACCAGATCAGTGTGCGGTACTGAATAAGTTTCCCTGCGGATGCAGTGTAGCAACTGCCCCAGCAAGGTGAGACCCAGGTTTGCATGGAATTTAGAAACTAGTTAAATATGTATGAGAAATATTACAGTTAGAAGAAAGATTGCCTGACTAATACTATTCATCTCTCCCAGATTCTGATGTTTAATTAATGCTTGCAAAGTGCTTTGAGATGCTTGGATGAAAGTGAAACAAACACGTCACTGCATGCTGTGACCCCTAATCCTAGAGGTACTTGCAAGATAGACAGAGACTGTACACTGTGCCATCGTGGCAGCTCTGAGCAATCCCTGCACTAAGAACAGGTCCGTGAGGGGGGGCCAGGCCTGCAGCTTTGTCACCTGAGGCCCAATAGCCCTGTTTCTCCTTACAAATCTGCACCAAATCCAAATGTGTTTTGGAAGCCAGGCCCATTCAGGGAATGCTATTGCTGGTTGGCATTTGCAGTGACATAAACCAACTGTTCAAAAACAAGCCAGGGTTTCTGCATTACAGCATGCTGGGGAAACAAAACGCAAGCCAGAATCCATGTGAGCTGCAGCAACAACTCAAAGCCTCAGAGCACCTCTTCCGAAGCCCTCATGCCAGAGCCTTACAGTCACAACCTGTCTTTTCTCAGCTGTTTTCTCCAAGACAGCCCTTCTCTGACAGATGGGCCAGAAGGGGTATGTGTGTTCTCAGGCATGCAAGGGCATTTGGGAGAAGCTGATGCGAAGCAGCAGTCTCTGGAAGGAAATTCCTGTCTCAGAAGGGGTCTCCAAGAAGTTCTGGGCATTGTGATTTCTCCGAAGAGACATCAAAAGAACCAGCTGCTGAACTTGAGGCCTGATCAGTGCCATTCCTTTCACATCTAGTGGCACTTTATGAACCTCAGAGTTATGTTTTTCTGAACCTACTCCTTGAAAGCCTGGTTCTGTATCTCTCAACCCATCCTCCAGACAAAGGGGCGAGTGACTGCTTGGAGGAGAAGAGTGGGTGGTACGGAGATGAAATCTCAGCTGTGTCTGGGGCTCAGTGGGTTTCCGTCACCTTGGCTGAGGCTGGGATTCAGAGAGAAAGATAGCGAATGTGGGTGGAAAACCACAAAAGCCCCCTCCTCCACTCTACAGAGAGGGGAAACAGCTGAGCTGTGGTACTGGTGGAGGTTACCTGAGAGAATAAAGACGAAGAAAATATTCTCATCTCACACCAAATCTCAGCAGTACCCTGCGCAGATGATCCTCACTGCTTCAGGGGTTCCCCCTTAACTGCACCCTAATCATGGTCATTTCTAAACTGCTGGGCCTGGCGGTCAAGGCCCACCAGGACTGGAGGCACAGCCTTGTTGCCGCCCCAAGCAGCCCTGGGGCAGGGCCACAGCCCACTCCTCAGAGGTGGCTCCTCTTAGCAGCAACACAGGATAGAAAATGGAGGTCAGCTTGCCCTTGCAGCTCATTAGAGGCCTGGGAGTAGTTTGGATCTGCTCAGCTAACATGTTAATTTGCAATCATTTTTTGACAGGAGATCATAGGAGGTTTCCAATCGCTCGCTTTTAAGTTTCGGTTCTGTTACGGCCTCCCAGCAGCCGCCGAATGGCCAATAGGCTCTCTCTCACACTCATTTTTCCCAGGCGTCGCAATATATAGCCTTCCATTATGGTCTTCATTTCTCTTCACATCCAGCATTGAGATCACACGCATTCGGAAGATCACCATCTACTGAGAGAAGCTCACAGACTGCAGCAGAGCCTGGACCGGTAGCAAGACCGTGCTGACGTTCCGGTGGGAGAGGTGGAGACACAAAGGCCAACCGACATCTGTTGAGCAGCTTTCTAACATCAGCTTCAGTCTTCTCTTCCTTCAGTTATAGCTGCGTTAGATCACTTACAGCAGGTGACAAACACAAGGAGACAGAAACACAGAGGGAGGAAAAGAGGTAAGGAAACTTTCTTTCTGTCTTTCTCTGAAAAAATAGGTCAATCTGTTTTTTTGTTTGTTTGTTTGCTTTTTTTAATGTTGTCACAAACCTTATGCTTTCATACAAGTTACTGTTTTGGACAGGATGAGGGACAGATAAGTTTTGCCCCACTTAAAGTCCTGATGCTAAACTTTATTGAAATGTTTTACTTGATAATATTTCTGGCTGTGCAATTTTTTGAGGCCTTTTATTTTTAACTAAGAAGTGTTCTTCTGTCTGGATTTTTCCTTGGAAGGGGGAAAAAGAGAGCTACTAAAAGATCCTGGGGATCCCACCGATCTCTTAAACCCATATGTAGCAACAGTTCAGAAAAAAGTCCTATAGGACTTGACACCAATGACTGTATTTCCCCAGGGGTTGGAAATGCACTGAGAGCAGCCTTCCACCATCAACTGCCACTTGCTATCACCTTCTCCACATGCCCTCCAGGAAGGGGAACTTTATTCTAAAAAAAGCCTGAAAGATAAAAAGACGCCAATCTCCAGCTAACTAGGAGAGCCCATTTAAATGTATGTGTTCCACGATCGGTGAGCCTGCTCTAACTATGTCGGCTGGCTGACTCACTGCGCAACACAGCTGCAAATGCAGCCTGAACCACTAGCTCAGGGCTGGCTAAGCAGAATTTCATGCAGCAAGAAATCAGTTTAAGGACATCTGAAAACCTTAGCATTGTCACAGACTGCTGCACTGTTAAAACCTACCGTTTCATTTCTGGGTGAATTTTTCATCTTTCAGATGATGAATTCTGTTCAACCTTTGTCAGTCACCCCAAGTGTTTCCCTGCATGGTACATTAAGGTTGAGCTCAGGTTACTTCTTAATGTTTACCACTATAAAATGAGCACTCCTGCTAAGTCCCTTGTGTGTGTTATTCTCAGTTCAGTTCACAAACCTTTTCTTCATCCTCCCCAGTGTTTCACAAAGATGGCTGCCGAAGCTGCCTGCGATAGAGCAGGACTTGACTCATTTTAATGGCACAAAACCACTATCCCATTCGTACTCAGTGCTCTTAGACAGTGCCCATCCTTTCTGCCACATTCTTGCGCAGGGACTGTGTATTCAATGAGGAAAAATTATGGAATGACTCCTGTCATTTTTGTTAACATTTTTGTTCTGAGTGGACTGGAACGTACAGTTTTGCTGCGCTATGTTATCCATACTTGCATAGGCCCTTCTCCAGTGTGGACTGCAAATCAAGAACATTTCATGTAAGATCTCAGTGTTCCTATCTCAGCAGCTGATTAATGATGCCTGAAGCACATCCCATGTGCACATGGCTTGAGAGCAAAATGAAGGGCCTGTCGTCAGAGGATATCTTGATACTGTTCGCTAGTCACAGCCTCCTAGAAAGGCATCCAGGGGCTTTAATTGTGAATTGCTGGGATGAAAGATTGTTTACAGAGAGAAATATAGGAGGCCTAGAAGGAAAGAAGAGGGGCTAGTTAGAAGGGAAAAGCTCAAAAAGTGTATGCTGAAATACTTGTCATGCACAGAAAGTTCTTGGCTTTCCCTTAAATGGTTGAAATAGTTCAGAAGCCATCAGAGAACTGGCTGGGCTGCAGAGATAGAGACGTTTCTGGTGGTCTTCATGAAGGTCCAGATGCACAGACAGATTGCAAAGACTTTGTGGCAGAAGGAAACTTGGTTTGTGCCCACATGGCACTCTGCTCCATCTTAGAGGTGGGACCTCTCTCAGAGGGGCTGATGGCTGGCCTTGCTCCATCATGTCCCTCTGGGAGCAGCTGTGGAGATTGAAAACTTGTTTCAGGAGCTGTTGAACAGCCAGGGTGCTCAAGGGGAAATCAAGGCACAGACTGTGCTGCATGACAGCTAAGCTTGTTCGTGCTCTGGGGTGACCGTAAAGCCCATAAAATGACCTCCACTTCTATCATCTCTTTGCTTTCACTGTGTTTTTATTGCATTTGGTTTCATACCCTGCCTAATGCTCACTCATGCTTGCTTGTTAATGAACATTTTCAAGGGAACTGCTGCATAGTAGAGTAGATAGCTTTGCTTAAGACACTTAAACTGAGGAGTGGTGTGATCCCTAACAAACAACTGCACTCTAGAACCTAAAATACACACCAGACCAGCGCGTGGCACGAGGGGCAGCTGCATCCCTTGGCCCTTGCCCAGAAGCAGCCGCAGGAGAAATGGGGGCAGCAGCCAAGGCTGAGGTGTGGCAGCACTGATGGGAGCAGCCAGGGCCTCCCTGCCCAGGCCTTCCTGCCCAGTTCTCCTTGCCCCACCAAACACACTGCTGCTGCTGTGAGATCAAAAGCACAGCCACAAGCAAGAGCGAGAGGAGAAAACAAGGAAACCGCACGGCATGAAAGCAGTTCGTGAAGGCAGTGAGATGGAAGATAGCCTACTCTGCAGGAGTGGTTTCTGGGCTCTTTTTTTAATTTCAGTTTCCTCCTGTGTCATGCTGCTGTCGGGCTGGAGGAGAGCTGCCTGCAGCCAGCAACTCTGTGAGGCTCTCAGGAGCAGGTGCTTTCTGGGCCAGGCTTGCTCCTGCAGACCTTGTCCTTGGTCATCCCTCAGTGAGACCAGTCGCTGCCACAGCTCTCTTTTGCCCACGCCCCGGGGAGAGAACGTTCATTAAAAGAAGTTAAGAAGGAAATTAAAGCAGTTTAGTAAGAGGGGGAAGCTAAAATGAAATGGAAATCAATGTGCACTTGGATGGCAGCCCTGCTCCTCCTGTGAAGACTAGGCGTGCTAATAAATCTAGTGTGCCCAGACTGTTTCTGGCATTGAGGCTGACTGGCATGAGATGGTCTGGGCTATTAAACTCACTTAATCTCCAAAATGAACTGGCTATATGACAGCTGCCTAGAGGGAGTGGTCCCTGTCCCATCCTAACACTTTAATGGATCCTGGGAGTTGCTTGGCAGGAGAGTTCTCTTGGGCCAAATAAATGTCAGAAAATGTTCTAGCAGTTTAACATGGCTGATGAGTGTGTCCCAGTTCCCAGGGATATTCCCTCACACCACTTAATTTTTGAGTACCACCACAGATACGTCTGTAAGCCTGTAAGGAGGCTGTGGGTCTGCTGTAGACACTAGTGACAAGATCCACTTCCTACTGCGACATAGCAGTCTTATGCAATGAGATGTGTAAACTTCTGAATACCACTGCCCACATTCTGACTCGGAGTGTCACAGGAGACTGAAAGACAGGAAAAATAAGAAGTGGTATGAATGAAAAGCAAAAAGGAGACAGAAAGTGTATGAAAGAAACTCTAGCTGGAAGCAACCTGTTTTCCCCAATGACTCGTAACATGTAGGTGGTCATCAAGATACAGAGATCTACCACAGACATAAGATCAGTATGAATGAAAAAGGAATGGAGAGATATATGCATGAAACCACAAGAAGAAACAGCAGAACAGTGTATGAAAGGTGCATCAACCTGCAGCTACCAAACTGCACAAGGTCAGCAGTTCACTGGTACCATGACATTTTAGTTGTGAGGTTTTGTTCTCCAGCTAGATAGCAAGAAGGTGAAGAACAAACTGAAACAGGAAACAGGAAATTAGATTCACAGACAGTAAAAAATGATGGTGTGTGATGGCAATTTTGCTGGTTTATATCTATTCTATCACCTCCAATATTGTTATAAAGTTTAATGATTCAAAATATTTGAAGCCCAGCACTGAGCTTGTTCACTTGTGGACATCACTGCAGGGAGGTGGCTGACTTTTCCTGCTGGTCTCACTTGGACAGGTGATGTGACTATTCATGGCAGAGCTTATGTTTCTTCCGTCACTCAGGGTGATATTGATCTTTGCCAGGGCCCTGTGCCAGGATGTTTCTTCTGAGTGAGATGCATACAAATGCCTTGTTGTTGCCCCTTTCCTTATTCTGTAGCACAGCTCAACGAACTGCTTGATTACTGCCACTGCATCTGGTGGGAAATTATGTCCAATTGCATGCATTGGCTCCTTTGCATTTTTTTTTCCCGCACAAAATGGCTCATGCAAATATTTCCTGGGGCCAGCATGGTTTTTTTGTTTGCTTTGTAAAAAAGCAAGCTGCCAATCATCTCTGACAATGTCTTTGTCATGTATTTCTCTTCTATGGTGCACATAGCTAGTGTGTTGCTCGTGCACCTGCATTTTTCATGTGTGTTCGTCTGTTCAGCTGTCAGATTTTCAGCCATGCTGACCTGATCTACATGTAAACATAACACAGATGTTTAATCTATTCTTTGATTGTCTCATGAGCTCTGATCATTTACATTAAATTCAGTAATAAAGTATCCCCATGGGAATATGTAATTGCACATATTACATATGTAGTATTAAGTTATTATTGTGTTCCTTTTGATTTCAGTCCTGTTATGATTCCAGCCTTCACTCTACCATGCTAACTGTGAAAGAATGTGTCTGCTATCATCTAGATCTGGTGACCTTTCATCAGTTATTCTACTTCTCTAAACACTGCTGTGATTTTTTGTTGTTGTTGTTGCTATGGGTCCAGATCACTCCTCCACACACCCCTCATCCACGTATCACCCCTGCTTCTGATATCTGATTTTCTCCTTTTGTAGCAGCCAAGGTGTTTTCTCATACTCCATTAAAACAGGACTTGGTTTGTTCACATTGCTCCCCATTTTTTGTCACTTGAGTTTTATTGGCTTCTGTCTGACCCTTCACTTGAGGACATGGAGTTCTTACTTTTCAGACACTGCAGCCCCAAAAATATGCTCATCGTTACCGATTGGACTTTCCCCAGTCTTCGTGTAAGAACATTCTCCCTTTAAATGTCAGCAGACAAGTTCTGTTTCAGTTTAAATGAAGCCTCTCCTACTTTAAATGAAGCCTGTGCTTTTTGTACAGCCCCCTGGTGGTCCCACAGATTCAGTTCTTGACGGTCGGACACCACTGTCTCTGTCCGACTGTGCAGCTCTAGCACTCTTCCTGGCTCTATGCTTGCATCTAAAGCATTTTCAGATTTGCCCTTGCACCTTACAAGCTAAGTTTGCTTGTAAAATCTTTTCTGACCTGTCTCTATGCTGTCAGCTTTCCCACAGTACCCTCCAGCTACCGTGCACACACTTGCCATCCTCCATAAGTGCTTTGGAGGTCTCTGCATGTGGAACCATGGATGCCATGGACAAATTCTTCCAGAACCTTCCATTTCAGGTTTTTTATCATCAATGCAACTTCTTTCTGACCTTGTTCTTCCCTTCACCCCAGACTTTTTGTAGAATATCCCTAGGAATTGAAGCAAGCCTTTCAAAAAACATCAGAAGTAGTGGTTATCAAAACTTCTAAGATAAGAAACACATAGACAATAACAACAACAAAACCACTAAAGAAAAATGCTGCAAGGAGCCCTAAAGATGGTCTCTATCATGCAATCATAAAATCACACAGAAAGATTTAGATGGGAGGGGATCTCTGGATTTCTCCATTCCAACTTCCTGGTTACAGTTTGGGTGATTCTAAAACTACATCAACCATTCTTAACAGAGCATTTGGGTCTTCCAGGTTAGCATCCCTTGGTACCAACAGCATTCCCAGCCCTTCAGTTTGCAGCAGGGAGGAGCGTTCCCTTGGAGATGGAGAGGTGTGGAGCACTGGTGAGCAGTGTGCTTGCAGTCGTCTTGGTTCTGCAGCTGGGTGAGTCTTCAGCTGCACTGGAAAAGCAGCAGTGAATCCTGCTAATGCTTGCAACCTTCCCAAAAGCCTCACAGCATTTTAGGTGTTTCTAGGCTCCTCATAATTTATCATCTGAAATATGGTAAATATGCTTTTTTAATTATTATTATCCTTTAATAATTGTTGCCACCTCCTATTGCTAAGGTGTATCTGTAGGCTGATGTGATGGGAGGGCATGGTTCACTTCCCCCTAAGACCACTGAGATGCTTCTGCAGGAGTCTGCTCAGAGAGCAGTCTCACATGCTTTTAGAGCAGTCCTGTTCAAGCCTTTCTCCCCAGATCAATACAGATACAGCAGTCACCTTCTCACCTCTTGTCTGGCCCACTCTGCAACTGTCCAGCAGTGGTGATATGGCTCTCACAGCATTGCCACAGAAAAAGACCACCAGTTGAGGAAGACTTTGTGCCATACAGCATTAGGGTTCAAAAAACCTGGATGAATGTGAATAAATGCTTCAGAAGGAACTTGTGCTCTGGGCAGAGCTTGTTTCCTGGGCCAAAACCAGCCCAGATCCCACACACTGAGCACAGGGTGGAAAATACTACCCCTCACACTGCCTCCTGCTGCCTGGGTGAAAACTTGTGAATTTCTGATCATAGGTTTGCCATTACAAATTTTATGTTAACAGCTTGTTCAGTTTGATTGCTAATGTTACAACACTTGGTGGACATTTTAGTGATCTTTTTACAAGAATGGAAAGTTACTGAATAATGCCAAATCTGCATTTCTCAAACATTCAGCCTGGATTATTCCAGTTGCAAAAAAAACCCCATGAAAATATTGTATGCAAGCTGTAACTAAAAGCATTGCAAAAGACACCAAGATAGTCTTATGAATGGCATTCATAATTGCCCTTTTTAGACTGATTCATCATTTTCAGTGATCACATTCAGTGCAATTATTGGAAAACCTCTGTTATCCTTGCTGCAGAATACCAGTGCTCTTGGAGGAAAACATAACTTGCGGAAACCTCTCCCATAAACACATACAGACTTTTCATTTTACACTTCTAGGGTGCTCCTGTAGTAGGACCAATGAGAGCTTTGCAGTTCTGTGCAGCTGAAGCAGTTCTGAGACGTTTTCTTTTCCTTCTCCTCCCCTCCTCTTTCCTCCCCTTCCCTTTCTTCCCTTTTCCCTTCTTACTTTTTCCCTGCCCTTCTCTTCCTCCTTCCTCCTTCCTCCTTCCTCCTTTCTCCTTTCTCCTTTCTCCTTTTCACATCCCTTATCCTTTTGTTTTCCTGAGTTCTCAGTCTTGCTTTGTGTAAAATTTGGAGGAAGAGGTAACCAAATTTGACAGTGCTGCCTCAAGCTTTGAACACAGAGTGAATGAGGAATGACACGTGTAGTCCTGCCTTCGTTACCAGCAGGACAACAGAATCTCGTTCAGTGGGGAAAAGGTTGTTTCAATAAAACTGCTTTTACCTCAAAATTGTGAGTGTCGGTAAACCCACCATAACCACAGGTATTTGGGGGCATTTGACTTCTAGGTCTGACCCCCATTATGGCTCAGCAAGAACAACAGACTGGGCTTGCAGGAAAGGAGGTGATCCTGAACTGTAAAGACACAAACCATCAGAGAGATCAGACCTGTACTTGGAAGTACAAGTATAAGGAAGTTTATTCTACAATTATAAGCTTTTCTAAAACAAATATTTTTAAAGGTAAGGCTTCCAATTTCACACCCCTTCTCCTCAGTATATAGCTGAGAAATTTCTTCCCTCCTAAACAAGCTTATTTTTTCAAAAGGCAAAGCCCCAATGACTCATCGATCTGAATTGAAGTCGGACAGCAAACAGCTGAAGGTGTCAGACTTGAGCCTGGATGACGCTGGCATCTATACCTGTGCATGTTACTCTCATGTAGTCAGTATCTCACTGCATGTCTTTAAATGTGAGTGCCTAGAGGGCTTGTAACCACAAGGAGGTGAGGGGAGAGGAGAAAAGGTCCAAAAAACATCTCTGATGGAATTCCTTATCCATCATGCCGTTGCTTCACAACTCACTTCCCCTTTCACTTGCAGAAAGAGGAGTTGATTTACTGGCTAAGTTTTTTCTCTTTACAGTGGCAGTCTCTTCAAATGGATACTTCCTCGCAAATGAAGATCTTGAGGTCACTTTAATGCAAAATTCATCCCACTCACAACCCCATCTCAGCATCGAATTGTTTAATATTAGCAATAAGATAGTGACAACAGAAATTTTGCAAAACGAGGCTCCTCAAAAATACACACTGAAGCTAAAGCAACTGAAGGCTACAGACAGTGGAACCTGGATGTGCCACGTTTATTCAAACTCTCCATTGATTAATCAGAACATCTCCTTTGATGTGAAGGTATTAGGTACGTGACAACAAAAATGCAGCTTGCATACAGACTTTGGAACCAGTGCTTTCTCCAGCTCATGAGCCATGATTTCATTTTCCACCATTCACAGAATAGTGTCCAGGGCTAATTTCCCTGGGCCTCCAACCCTGCAGCTGGATTGCTCTGTTGCCTGAGCTCTGTCTCACACTTCTTTCCATTTTCTTCTCGAGGCTGGCCCTAAAAGATCACCCTCTCCTTGGGGTCTCTTCTTCTCAGCTCTGGTGAGCTTGAGAGTTTTGCCTCTTTAAACCCGTTCTCAGTCTCTAACTGCTTATCCCCCCGAGACATCTTGTGGCTTTTCTCTTAGGACTCTCAGCTGAGCACAAGACCAAAGGTACACTTGGAGAAGCCACAGATTTGCCTGCTTATGTATTCTTGTATCTTCTGAATTCAGGTTTTGGGGAAGAACGCTCGGAAATAATGTACACTACTGTTGGCAATGCTGTGATCTTGCCATGGCATCTGAACTTCAGGAAGATACAGTGGAAAGAAGGTTTCATAGGAAAAGTGAATTGGGAACCACAGGAAAATGCAGCCATCCATGAGCTGTTCAATTTCAGTGTCACAACACGTCGAGAGCTGCATAAAACTAAAAAAAGCAACCACATTTGGTTTGAGATACCTGAAAGGAAAACTGACAGTACTATAGAAGTTAAAATCCCCAAAGCCCAGTTAAATTACGCTGGGCGGTATCGATGTCAGCTGGAGATCAACAGTAGAAGAATCTGGAGCACGAGGGCACTAGTGGTGATGCAAGGTGAGAGAAAGGGATCAGCAGATGAGGAGCTGCAGAAATCTGGATGCCACAAGTGTATGGATGGACCCATCTTCCCATCCTCTCACTCATGTGACATTTTCTTATCTTTCCAGTCTCTGCTAACCCTGCTGGGCCACTCTCCAGAGGAAGCAAGATGACCCTGCTCTGCCAGGTGTCTGGTCCCCTGCCACCCAATGCCCACTTGCTCTGGGAACGTGTGAATGGGACTGAGATGGAAATCAAGAAGTCAAAACAGCAAGAAGCAAAAGTGGAGGTGAACGTCAGTGCTCCAGGATTGTGGAACTGTCACCTCATGGAAAACAATAACAAAAAGATCAGCCTTAATTATACCGTGGGTATGGAAATTAACATCACATCCCTACCTCCACACAAAAGTCTTGAAATTCTCTATCTGCCTTTGAATACTTTTCTCTTTCCACAGAGGAAGCTCATGTTTGGAATAACTATGCAGTAATTGGAGCAATTATTGGAGCCAGTGTGTTGGTGATCGGCCTTGCATTCGTGTGCATAATCACTGGTATGAGCTGGCAGCGGAGAAGGGTTAGTATCCCAGTGTCCATGAAAGGTGAAGAGGTGACAGTCTTCCCAGACCATAGGAGGAGCCTGGTTTTCTCTCTATGAGTGGGGCAGAATAGATAGTAGGTCAATCCTTACACTCAAGGCAAATGGTTAGAGATTGACAGTCTGCAGGTAGTAGCTATGTCAGAACGTACTTCAGTACCCCATCATAGGGAAGCATTCTAAGTGTAAACAATTTAGTTGTTATTTATCCCTTCTCTCTTGGTAGAAACGGGCAAAAAGGATGGCACAAGCAAAACAATACTTGCTGGAAAAGAAGACATGCCAGTGTCAACGGTAAGTGGTAATGAGGACAGCTGGATTGAGCGAGTACTTTGCTTTCAAGATAGGGGAGCTGGATGGTTGAGTGGGAAGAAAGGGAGCATGAACCCACTTGGTGCCCACACAAAAACTGCATTTCAGCATTTTCAGTTATTGTTATTTTTCTGAGTTACAAGCTATATCTTATGAATTGCTTATACCCATGGTAGTTCTGTGCTTGTAAACTTCTAAGCAGAGGTTTCACTTGAATTACCTCGATGTTTAGACATGTTGGCCAAACTCAAGCAGGAGCTCCAGAGTCCTTTGATAGGATTCAGAATCGACCTGAATTACAGATTGAGAGGTTGTGGATACTGAGGTGGAAGACACACAACCAGCTTCAAGAATGAAAAACAAATTTAAAAAATCCAGTATGTCATAATGTGACCCAGCTCTGCTATCCAGTGCTGAACTGCAGTCTGTGAAAATTGCCAATGACCTCCTAGGAGCCAGGAAAGAGAACACTGTGAACCATCCCTCTCCCAGATGCACTGGTGATACACCATCATGTTCTGGCTTATTTTGGGGAAGCAAGGACTTCTCAGCAGAGCTTTCCCTTGTCAAGGTCTTAAAGCTTATATGATATCAGGCCACATAAACAGTTGCAGAGGAACACTGACATTTACACTATCATTGGAAGTGGAGAGCCCACAACAGTACAAATAACAACATGAAGTAGTTCAATAAATTGATGGATACAGAATTTGACTTCTGCTTGATTTTAACTGGTGACAGTGGCAAACTGTGATAAGTTTCACCAGTTTTTGTCACTGCTATTGAGGTTTCATTGAGTAAATGGCAAACACTGCTTCATAGTTAGGATGCGTATATGTGGTGAAAAGCTGATTATCATAACATGTTGAAAAATTCACCTGATTTTCCCTGACTTTTTTTCAAGGTTAGAAGAAAATATCCATAAGAAGGACAAGCCCATACAACTACATAACATACAGCTAGACAAATCTGTGCAATACAATTGCTGATGCAGTTATTTTTTACTCTCCTTATCAAGCAAGCATCTCAGTGTAACTGAAATGTAAACAGCCATGTGGATGCACAAGTAACCGTTTGCCCCCAGACTGCAGAAGGGAGTGTAGTCCTCCCCTATGAGCTGTCTGGCTTCAAGACATCATCTCAGTAATCCTGGTGCTAACGTAATGTTTTTCTCTTGCAGCCGGATGTATAAGTAGCTTTGCAGACTGAGGAACTCTCTGCCTGCACCTAAACAAACACCTGTCAGCCCATAGTGCTCTGCGAGCCCACCTCCCTTTCTCCTGTTTTGATAGAATTCTTTATGCCTTCCTCATTCTCTCAGTATAATGCCGCGGAGGATTATTGTCTGGAGAGGAGCCAATGGACAAGACAAGAAACCCCTACAGGTGGTTACTGAGCCCCAGCCCTATAATGAGAGACACCGAATAGAAGAGTAGATATATACATATAATGCTTGTATTTTGTTCATGCATTTCATTTTACCTTCCTGTGGAACTGATTTTATATGCTTCTTTTATTCACTGGAGCTACAATAAATTTCTTCAGATTTTTGTTTCTTTGCAAAATGGACTAATTTTTTTTTTTTTCTGAGGCACTTTCTTCTGACTCAAATCTGCATTTCTGCCTTTCCCCTTGGATGTATAATCTTCATTCTCAGTTTCCTGCATCCCTTAATTTTCCTTAATTCACCAGCCCTCTGCTCCTTTTGAAACACATTTGCTTTCCTTCAGTAGCCCCACATAACCCTCAAGCCCCATACCACATCTTGTAGTCTTCATCTCACCTGCAACAAAACAAAGAAAACATCACGAACAGTGGCATAATTCAGGACTAATTTTGTCAGTAAACAGTTCAGGGTACTCACAACTTGTAGAAAATAGAGCTTTAAGATGATGTGAATGTTGATGTAGGAGGTAGGCTTGGGAAAAGGGAGAAATTTCCTAAGAGAACAAAGGAGCCTTGGACTGTGTAAGCCAGCAAAGATCCTTATGAGAAAACTCTCTTTGAAATTTCTCTTTGTGAGCTCAAGGAAATGGGAAGAGGGAGTGGAAACTTCAGGAAATTTAGGGAGAAGTAAAAGCGTGTTGCATACTTTTCCAAATATCCAGAAGGAAAAATACTGTTAAAATAAGTGCACAGAAATCTTGTGTTTCTGTAAGCGTTTATGTAAGTTTTTCTCCTTTCTGCTAGAGATGGGTCATAGAGGCCTTAAGGTCCCTTAGCTGTCACTGACTCTAGTCCAGGGTTGCTAATTGGTCTGGGCTTGCTGAGGAGAGGCAGGAGCAGATGCAATGCTGTGGAAATGGCTTTTGTGGCAGAGACTTGCTGCAGGACACCTGGTGCTAGAGAAGAGGGTTTCTCTGTCACAGCCATGTCAGCTTGGCACAGTTATTGGCAGTGAAAGAAACAGGTGGTGACAACGGCCAAGACGGCACCTGTGAGCCAGGAGGAAGCCCATCCATCCCCCTTGCTGTTTGAAACCCACCACAACCACTGGTTGCTCCTGGGCTGGGACACAGCTGTAGCAGCCACTGCTCCTGCCCAGACAGTTCCTCCACCAGTGTCTTCATACAACACAAAGCAACACAGATGCCTTCATTTTCCTTCCTATCATTTGTGATTGTGAATACAAAGCTACGTGAACTGTAGAAGAGAATAGTACCGTTGGTAGGGACCAACAAAGATCATTGAGGCCAAGATGATCTAACTAAAAGGGCTAACTAAAAGTTAAAGCACAGGTCTTGTGATCTCAGCAGTCACAGCCCACTTCAAGCCTACTTGAAATTCACCTGCAAAGACATTCTCAGCTCAGATCTCAGATGTATCTTCTTTTGTCAGCTCTCCAGTCTGTACCTTCTCACATGACAGCTCTCTTGGCTCTAGATGCACACAGTGTCCTATCTACGAAAAAAGTCACCCACAGACCAAGTCTTGAAGGAGTTTTGCTTTCTTTCTAAAGGCAATATTGAAAGCTTCACAGTGGTCTTCAAGGTAGAGTGGAGGTGGAAGTTCTTAGCAGATTAGAATGTGTCACAGAATTACAGAATCATAGAATCACAGAATGTCAGGGATTGGAAGGGACCTCAAAATATAATCTAGTCCAATCCTGCTGCTGGAGCAGGAACACCTAAATTAGGTGACAAAGGAACACATCCAGGCAAGTTTTTAATGACTCCAGGGAAGGAGACCCACAACCTCTCTGGGCAGCCTTTTCCAGGGTTCTGTTATCCCTACTGCCAAGAAGTTTTTTCTCATATTTATGTGGAACCTCCTATATTCCAGCTTGCACCCATTGCTCCTTGTCCTATCATTGGATGTCACTGAGAAGAGCCTGGCTCCATCTTCATGACACTCACCTTTTACATATTTATAAACGCTGATGAGGTCACCTCTCAATCTCCTCCAAACTAGAACCCAGCCCCCACAGCCTCTCCTCATAAGGGATATGCTCCATTCTCTTTATCATCTGTGGCTCTGCACCAGACTCTCTCAAGCAGTTCCTTGATCTTTCTTGAACTGACAGGCCCAGAAGGGAACATAATATTCCAGGTACAGTGTTACCAGGGCAGAGCAGAGTGGAGGAGAATCTCACTTGACATACTAACCACACCTCTTGTAGTACACACCAGGATGCCATTGGCCCTCTTGGCCACAAGGACACAGTGCTGGCTCGTGGTCATCCTCCTGTCCACCTGGACCCCAGGTCCTTCTCCTCTATGCCGCTCTCCAACAGGTCAATCCCCAACCTATACTGCTAGCTGGGGCTGTTCTTGCCCAGATGCAAGACTCTACACTTGCCCTTGTTGTATTTCTTTGAATATCTCCCCAGCTCTCAGCCCGTGCAGGTCTCGCTGGATGGCAGCACAGCCTTCTGGTGTCAGCCACTCTTCCCAGTTTTGTGTCATCAGCAAACTTGCTGACAGTGCACTTTACTTCAGCATCCACGTCACTGATGAATATACTGAATAGTACTGGTCCCATTACCAACCCCTGATGGACTCTACGAGATATAGGCCTCCAACTAGGCTCTGTCACGTTGACCACAACTCTCTGGTTTCTTCCATTCAGCCAGTTCCCAATCCACTTCACTACCCATCATCCAGACCACACTACCTCAGTTTAGCTGCAAGGATGCTGTGGGTGGTGTCAAAAGCCTTACTAAAAACAAGATAGACCACATCCACTGCTTTAACATCATCTAACCACATGATTACATCTTCATCAAAGGCTATCAGGTTGGTCAAGCATGGCTTCCCCTTGGTGAAGCCATGCTGACTGCTCCTAATGAACCTGTTATCCTTAATATGCCTGGAGATAGCACCAAGGATAAGTTGTTCCATCACCTTTCCAGGGATGGAGGTGAGGTAGACCAGACTGTAGTTACCCGGGTCCTTCTTCTTGCCCTTTTTGAAGATTGGAGTAACATTTGCCTTCCTCCAGTCCTCAGGCACCTCTCCCATTCCCCACGACTTACAAAAGATAATGGACAGTGGCCTAGAAATGACTTCTGCCAGCTCCCTCAGCACAGGTGCATCCCATCAGGACCCACGGATTTACAGATGTCCAGATTGCTTAATTGGCCCCTAACCCAGACCTCATCAACTGAGGCAAACACCTCCTTGATCCTGACTTCCTCTGGGCCTCAGGTATATGGGACTCTTCAGGACAGCCTCTGGCAGTATAGACAGAGACAAAGAAGGCATTCAGTAACTCCACCTTCTCTGTATCTTCTGTCACCAGGGCACCCACCTCATTCGTCAGTGGGCCTACATTGTCTTTAGTGTTAGTTTTATCTGCGATGTATTTGGAGTAGCTTTTTAATGAAATTGCACAAAACATGTAGTCAATACAGATATACCTTAGGCTCTAATGCAGCATGGAAGCTAGATGGCTTCAAAGATGAGAAGCCAAGAGGCCCTACCCCACTTGCAATGGGTGCACTCAGCCTCCTCAGGAGGTGTGCAGAGGACTTCTCACTTCTATAGGTGTGACAAGGGAATAGTTACATTATGCAGTGGAGTAGTGCTAGCTAAGAGATTCACAGCCCTTCAAAGTGACAAACACTATGACATGTGGTGACAGCTCAGTAGAGCAGCTCTGAGATGATGGCAGGACTCAGAAAGTCATATATGGCAACACTTACAAAATAGCAGTGGTCCCCAGAGCTCTTTGCAGTGGTGTGGGAACGTCACAGTAAGCAAGAGGTTAGAAAAAATGACTACGTGTTGGCTTTCCCCAGTGTGGTGGTGTTTCTGGCACTGCTGCTTCCCATGTCTCTGGATTGCAGAAGTGATAAAGTTCCAATCCTTTGGACACAACTCCAACCTCAGGTCCCTATCAGGATCCACAGATCTGTGTTGACAAAGAGGCTTTGACTCGCCTGAGGATAGCCCACATACCCAGCTCAGCTGGAGCAACCCCAGCACAGGCCCCAGCCTCCCCAAGCCCTCCTACCCCACTTTCCAGCTTGTTTCTGCCCTACCGCAATGTGAGGCTGCTGCTGGGAGGAGGCTGTCAGGCCCGATCTGCCGAGGCAGTCCCTGTGACTCATGCTCCCCCGCGGGCTCTGCAGTAAAGCACTCCCATCGATTTGCCTTTTGGAGCCAAACGACCCTGTGTGTTTCTACCCACGTTCCCAAGCTCCAGCAAGGAGGAAGCTGTGCTCTTGAGCCTCTTTGCTTTGCAGCCAGCTTGGCTGAGTCTGAGAGGTGTGGAAGTCCTCCAGGTCTGAAAAATCAGAGAACAGCAAGAATAAGGGTGGGTTGCAGAAGCCGGCAGTTAACAGGGCATCAGAAGGGATGAGGTGTCTTCTTCCCTGGTTCAGGCTTCAGAGGTCAGACGTGCTTGGACAAGCTGAGAAAATGGGGTAGTAAAATGCATGTCGTAATTCTGTGCTACAAATCCAAAGCAAAGAAATCATTTCAGCTCCCTCCTGACATTGCATGTTCCCAGATTAATGGTTCCAGAGCTCCTAGTTATCCTCTCTGTGGGGTGTTCAGTAATTCTAAAAAGTAGAACAATTACATTCTAAAATGACATTTTTACAGTCCTTACAGAGACGAACTCACTGCCCTGGGGTATCACTGAGGCTGGGACAGATGAAAATAGGGTCAGTAAGAAAGAGAGGACAAGAACAAGAGGAAGCTGGGGGGAGCAGGAGGATGGAGACACCTCTACAGAACAGCAAGCAGCTTCAAAACAACCACGCATCTCAGCAGCCTGCCCTGGAATTTCCTTTTCTCAAGGACAATATCACATGCAAATATTTACATCTGTTACAGAGAGAAACATCTTTCAGAATGCATCTAGCTGCCCGGAGAAAAGCATCCATCTGTGAACAAGCATCCACAAGTCTGAATTCTGATTCTTACACCCGCAAGCCCTTAGTATTTCTGTGCAGCTCGTGACCTGTGTTAGACAAGGTCTCCTGTCTCCTGGGATGAGCTATTAGCACTTGCCCATTTTGCAGATGAATTAAGAGAGAAATCTCACTAAATCTTTTCATACAGTGCTAGAAATAGAATCTAAGGTTTGGGTATGACAAATTGACACTGCGGTTGCTGTCTTTTCAGGACCAATATGCTCATGGATCTACTTGGCTGGCTTGCCATTAGCCATTAACCACACCCTGCTAGCAGAGAATAGACACCAGGAAAGCTGCCAGCATGCCACCAGCATCGCTCTGCAAACCTTGGGCAGAGCTCATGCCAAGGCTCTGAGTATGGGCTTAGCTGAACCTGTGTTCTGTGAGAAACATGTGAGACCACCGGGGCCACCAGCAGAGCCCCAAGAGCTGCAGACCATCAAATCCTTGTTTTTAGAAGTGGATTTGGCTATTTTGTTAATGCTTTTGCTTTTATGATTTTGATTCTTGTTAATGAGATCTTTTCCTTTATGGGGCACTTCTTCATAGAGTGTTTCCTTGCAGAGCTGCCAGCCAGAAAGAATACTGATCCCTGTGCAGTGAACTTTTCCAGAAAGCAGTTCCTACACAGGCATTATAAATGCAGTGTTTCTTTGGGCCTGGGTGCCCTAGGACATGCAGGCAGGTTGCTGAGTCTTTGGACAGCAGGTCACTGGTTGCAGTGCTGCCTGGCTCTGTAGGGAGTAAAAGTGCTGCAGTCTGTGTGCTTGCTTGTGTGTCTCCTAGAAGAAGACGGGGGTTAATTTCTGATATCTGTACCTCTATTTCAGAGCTGGTCAAAGCTCCTGGTAAAATCTATTTTCATCACAACTTGTATATTTGCCACAAAGAATGTATGATTTGACAGAGCTTTGAGATCTGCTTGGTTTCCTGCTTCTTTCCTGCTCAGTGCCTTGTCAGCTCGCCTTGAGGATCAAGAAAGGCTTTGCTGCCAGGATGCCACAGGACACTGTCATGTCCTGTGGCAAGGGACACCAGGCCTTCCAGGGCCTCGTGGTCTGGGACATCCCCACCTAGACCTACGATGGCCTCACTAGGCTGCAGAATGCTGTCGCCAGAGAGGAGCACGGCATGAAGGCAGGGCAGAGTGCGCCAGAAGATGGAGCTGCTGTTTCTCTGTAATACCGGAGAATATGCTCACCCACATAGGTAAGCAACAACCTGCTGGGGAGACTTAACTTCTGAATGGTGGATGGTAATGTGGAAGTTAGCACGTAGAAATGACACAATTAGAGCTGCGTGTGTTTGCATTTATGGATACAGGCCTTCTGACTTTGAGGCATAAACCTCCCTCAAATGATAGCGGTGGAGAAGAAATGATGGAGAAGGCCATAACTGTGCCTTTCCACCTGCACGCCAAAGACCAGCACAGGGCCACACATCTTCCTCAGCAATCTCAACAATTCCTCCACACGCCACCTCACCAGTTCGATTCACCTAAATTGCCCACGTGTTCCTGATCCAAAAGAAGGTTCTAACGCAGAACCTTTTTTGAAGTGTCCAGAAACACGGGCTCCAAGCCACCTAGCGCTGATGGAGGTATGAGACTGTGGGAGATCTCCATTCCTGAAAGGAGCGGGACGAGGAGGTGCTGGTGCAGCCCTTTCCGCAGCAAGGCACTAAGCGGGGAAGCAGAGGTGCCCGTGGTGCCAGGAGGACTTCCCGGCTCAACTGCCTTTCCGAGAGGAAGCAGCAGGAGAGCCGTGCCCTTCCGACACCACCGAACCGCTCCTCCAAGCGCCGCTCCCGGCTCCCTGCTCGCGGGACCGCTCTGCAGCCTGTCGGCGTGGGGGTCAGCTCAGGCAGCGGGTGCCTGCCGCTCTTCCCGGAGCTCTCTTCCTCTAGGGATGGTAGCCCGCCGCCCGGTTCCCGCTCCTCGGGGCGGCCCCGCGGGGCAGCGCGGTGCCCGCACGCCCCGGACTCGGCGGCCGCTGGGAGGGGCTGGAGCCGGGGCCGGGCCG
>NW_024884364.1:1824905-1897773 GCF_019232065.1 Centrocercus urophasianus
GGCGTGGCGTGGCCCGGCCCGGCCCGGCCCGGCTCGGGGCCGCCCGACCTGGCCTTCCGCCCCTCCTGCCGCTGCAGTAGCCGGGCTGCCGGGCGAGAGGCGAAAGGGAAGGCGTCGCGGGCACCCTGGCACCGGTCGCTCCGATTTTCGCCGCGCTTTCCATCGATTACTCCGTCTCGTCCGCCCCCCCCCCCGCTCTCCCCCGCAGACTCCCTGCCTCGCCCTCCCCGAATCACAGCCCGACGAGTTTCCCTCTCCCCGCAGTCCGGGTGCCCCTGTCCGGCGGGTTGGGTGAAGGGGGGGGAACGAAAGGCTCCGGCCGGGGCAGGGGGGGTTTACAAAGCCGGCCATTCTGCAGCGGATCAGAGGCTCTCCGGATGCTGGAGGACGGCAGCTCGGAGCAGTATTGGGCCCCCGAACCGGCAGGCGCTGGAGGGCTCCTACCTCATCCAGGAACAGCGTGGGCCACTGGAGCAAACCGGGTGGGAAGGACAGCAGACGGAGAGATTGCAGGAAGATTCCTTCCCCAGGGATTAGCAGGGCTGGCCAGCTTCCGAACTGCCTGCAAAGGGCACAGGCCTCACTGCTGCTCTAGTAGTTTTGAGGGGAAAAAGATGGGATGCCAGCCACAACAACCTGCTCTGTGCAGGGAAAAAAGGAGTTGGTCCAGGGGGCTGAAGAAATGTGGTGACCCAGAAGCATGGGAAGGGTGGGAATTGAGCCACTGTTTGGGCTCAAGGCACTGATCCACCAACAAGCCGACTGGGTTTGCACTGTCTAGACAAGGTGCAGAACAGGCCTTTGTCTTCCTGGAGCATACTGCATGGGCATACCCCATAGGTGAAGGCAGGAGAGCCTGAGCTGGCAGCACTGGAGTCACAGGGAGAGTGGAGAGTGAGGCTGGTTCTACAGAAACTTGGAATGTGATGGCCAGGAAACTTGTGCTTCGTGGCCATGGGACTGCAGCAAGTTGCTGGAGCCACAGATTGCAACCCTCAGTGGGTTGAGACAGCTGCCTGACAGAGAAAAGCTGAGGTCCAAAAACTGGTGTGGATGTGGGAGCTGTACATCAGGAGTGAGGGATGTGTGAGGAGAGCAAAACTAGAACAGCAGGGAGCGGTGCAGATGGGGCCATCGGTTATAAGAATGGCATTATTAATGTTTTGGGTGGGGAGCCTAAGACTGGAATAGCAGGGAGCACAGAGTGTCTGGCAGCCAGCCCCAGCTGAGGGACTGGCACAAATCTGGGTCTTCTGTTCTCTGAAAGACAAGGGGGGAGAGCTCTGCAAAGCCAAATCATGACAATGTGTTTGTGTGAGCAAGGAGAGAAAGGGAGATTTGAGGAGATAGCATGATCTTAAATTACTTTTTCTCTTTTCTCTCTTCTACAGTGAACCTCATACCCTGAATCTCCAAGGGAACCTTTATAAAGGATTGCCCCCTCCCTGCCATCTCTTCATTGTTCATCAGCTCTGCCCTGCATTCACAGGGAAGCTTGGAAAAGCACGCTGAGCACAGGAGGGCAGCAAAACAGACACTGCAGTGAGAGTGCCACAGCTTATGGAGCTCTCTGAATCCTCCTCCTCACCCTTCACTCCCTGTTGATGGCTCTCTGACTGACTTAGCAGGCATCTGGCCACGAGTGAACCATTTGTTGAAGGGTGCATGCACCGTTCTCACCATTTCTGTGGGACCTTTGTCCTGCTTCCTGTCTTCTCTGAAACTCTCTGTTAGCCCCTTGCTCAGTGGGACACTGGGCAACAGGTGCCTGCTGCTGTAAAACTCTTTGGAGTCCGAGCAGCCTGTTTGTTTGAGGGCTTCACCAGTCCCTGGAGAAGGTGGTCCATCAGACAGAAGGTGTCTGAGAAGCACACAAGGTAAGGAGAGCCTTTTCTTTGGGGGAAGAGTGGAGGAAAGGAATGAAATAGATGGGGAGGAAAAAAAGAAGTGAGCATGAGAGACTGAGGGAAGAAGCACTGGCAAGCTTTCATGAGAAAGAAAGAAGGTGGAAGAAAGAAAAGGAAAGAGAACAACAGAAAAAAACAGGAGAAAGAGATCAAGTGAAAGTGATTTAAACGAACAAAAGGAAAAGGGAAGACAGAGATGCAGGCTGTTCTGCCTCGTGCCTGGTGACAATGCCTTGAGGAGTGCCTGCAGAGTGCGTACGCCTTGCATCAGCACAGCAGCAGATGAGGAGGGACGTGGTTCCCCCAGTGCGAAGTCTCATTCATCCTCTTGTAGTAACCCAGAGGCAGGAACAAGGTGCAGCCTAGCAGGAGGACAGCATGGGGGACTCTGAATCAGAGTCCACCTTGCACAACAATTCACTGTGGTGGCTGGCATGTGGGATGTTAGCCCTGCTGGCCAACTCTTGGATTATCCTCAGCATCACGGCCAAGCAACAGAAACACAAGCCCCTGGAGCTTCTCCTGTGCTTCCTCGCTGGGACTCACATCCTCATGGCAGCAGTGCCCCTCACTACGTACGCTGTGGTGCAGCTGCGGCGTGAGTCCTCCAACTATGACTGGAACGAGAGCATCTGTAAGGTCTTTGTGTCCACATACTACACCCTGGCACTGGCCACCTGCTTCACAGTGGCCTCCCTTTCCTACCACCGAATGTGGATGGTGAGGTGGCCTGTCAACTACCGGCTGAGCAATGCCAAGAAGCAGGCTCTGCATGCAGTCATGGGGATCTGGATGGTATCATTCATCCTCTCCACCCTGCCCTCCATTGGCTGGCACAACAACGGCGAGCGGTACTACGCTCGTGGCTGCCAGTTCATTGTCAGCAAGATAGGTCTGGGCTTCGGTGTCTGCTTTAGCCTCCTGCTCCTCGGAGGAATTGTCATGGGCTTGGTGTGTGTGGGGATCACCTTCTACCAGACCCTGTGGGCACACAGAAGGCGACAACAATGCTGCCATCAGAGGCCAGAGGAAGCATCGTCCTGCTCATCAGCACACAACACTTTCAATGTGCCAGCCATTGTGGTGGAGGATGTACGAGGCAAAAGGAGGTCCTCGCTGGATGGCTCTGAGTCAGCCAAGACCTCCTTGCAGATGACCAACCTCATCAGTGCAATTGTCTTCCTGTACGACACACTCACGGGGGTGCCCATCTTGGTAAGCAGCAGGTTCTTTCTTTCTCTTCACAATATGTAGTTAAACCAGATTTCCATTTCTCTCAGATTTTAAAGAGGAAACTCTTTCTCCACCCACCAGCCAAAGTGTTGCCACATCTGAATCTGTATTATTCAGGGGGCAATTTTAAAAAGCTTGCAGTAGTTCCCTCACCCTTCCACAGGAACATTTTTTCAAGACAAGCTTGAGCCTGGGGAATATACACCGCACCACAGCTAAAACCGCTGTGAAAGTTTTAAGTGTCTAAGAGGAGACTGGAGAGGAAATTATTCTGCAAATGTACAGGAGAGTCTACCTTGGTAAAAAGGATGAGGTTGCTTTTATTCCAATTTGTTTCTGGAAGTCTGATGCACCAGCTTTAAAAGCTGTTGCGGAGAGGTTTATTTTTCCTACTGCTAGTATGTTTGTAGTCAGCATTCAGGTTTTCACTGGCTGGTTTATTCTCTGCAAAACTGGAGAGCGGAGGAAGTTCTCAAAAGGAACCATTAAGAAAGCAGAGGCTTAGTCACAGTTTTTTTTCCTGTGGCTGTGTCCTTTGTTTGTGCCTATTTAGCTCCAGCTCTTAATGAACATAAGGAAGAAGGGATGCTAACACGAAGTCTCATATTAGAGAGATCACAGCTCAGGGTATGCTCCAGCAAACCTGCAGAAACATTCCGGGAACATTTTTTTCAAAGGCGTGTGCATACTAACTTGACAAACCTTTTAATGACAGATTATATCCTACTACAGAGGTGACTCCTGTTTTCCTTCTTTTATCTGCATGTCTGTTTTTTACAGTCTTGTTTCTCTCTCCTCCCTCAAAGGTTGTGAGCTTTTTTAGCCTGCGCTATGACACGGCACCCACTTGGATGGTTCTGGCTGTGCTGTGGTGCTCCATGGTGCAGACTCTGCTGCTCCCCTCTTTCATCTGGTCCTGCGAGCGCTACCGAGCAGATCTCCGCACCATCTGGGAGCAGTGTGTGGCTATCATGTCTGAGGAAGATGGAGATGATGGTAAGTCCCTTACCACCCCTCAGACATCTTTTCAGTAACCCCATTCCCAGAAGACTATAGAGGAGAGAGTTGCCTTCCCTGGGAAAAGGACATAATGGCACTGGGAGAGATATGGGTGGCTGTATGGGATGCGTGTTAGAGCCTGAAGGCAGCAACAATGAGAAAATGTATTCTGGAGAAGGCTCTGACATTTACATGCTGCCTTAGCACTCACTAGCATCCCAGAAAATCTGTGCAACATCCTTCACAGTAGATGTGTAGCTGTCAATCCGTAGTGAAAGACACAGCAGCCCTCAGGCCAACCAGCTGATCCACAGGTCCAAGTCCTGGCAGGGGAAGATTCCAAAGTGAGACAGAAGAAATGAGGCAGTCTCTGTGTCCTTTCTGCTGGAAGCAGGAAGTACAGGTCCTTGTTCAGATATCAGTCCTGATGACTGCAAGTAGGGTGGCAGAGGTCAGGTGTTAGGATGACATCTGCGTGCACTGATAATGCTCATCTTCTGATTGCCATACTCTCTTTGCCAACAGATGGTGTGTGTGACGATTATGGGGATGGCAGGATCTGCAAAGTAAGATTTGATGCCAACGGTGCTGCAGCTGTGAAGCGGGATTCTCGGGACATCAAGCTGCTACCAATGCACCACATGTTGTTGCCCCAGGACAAGGTGCACTATCTGCAGGTGAGCTGAAAGCTAATAGTGCAGACCCATAACCTACTCATTCTCTGTCCGTCTCCCATGTTCGTGTCCTTTAGACTCTTCTCTCAGCAGGCCTGAAATACTCCCCTTCTGCCTGTCTTTTCTCCAAGTCTTTCATCGCCTGCCTCCTTCTCCATCACCCAGGTCCCTATCTCACGGAGGATGTCACATGATGAGACTAACATCTTCTCCGCCCACCGCTCCGCTCCATCCTTCCTACACAAGTGGTCTTCATCTGATGACATCCGCATTTCCACCCTCCGCAAGTCTGGAGGCCCTGGATTCTTGCCTCCTCAGCTGCATGACTACCAGCACTGCCGGCAGCCCCCAGAAGACGAGCTGACATCCCTACGGCAGTTTTTGGAGGGTGGGCTGGTGCCCCGAGGATCCAGCTCCAGTGCCTGCTTCTTCCGAGATGAGATCACCACGTTCATCGATGAGACGCCACAGCCCTCCCCAGTCTGCAGCCCACGGCACTCCCGTCTCCCACTTGCAGCTTTCCGCGATCGCCGCCTCTCGCTTGGCAGTAGAGAGGAAGAGAGCACTGACCGGCCACGGTGCTTCTCTCTGGCTGGCAGCGAGGCTTGGCAAATGCAGGATGAAGAGCAGGCACCGCGTGAAAGGACCCCTGAGGCCTGCGAGGCACAGGCCCTCCAGGATCCCAAATCATGAGAGACAGCATCAGAAACATTCAGTGCCATCATGATTTTTAAATAAAACTTCAAACCTTCCCTTTGTCCCAGGACCCGATTACTAATTGACATTCTCATCTTTCTCGCCAGCAGGCAGGAAACATGGCACCCCATGGTAAGAGAAGTGTGGCAGATCTGCAGAATGGAGCTCCACGGACACGGACAGCCTGTGCCTGCCCTCAGGTTACAAACCCACCGCTGCCTTGTTGTCCCTTTGTGAACTCCACCCTTGCATTCGCTCTGCCCTAAGAGACGAGGCAAGCATGGAATGGTATTAAAATTCTATATTTGGAGTGTCAACCGTGTGTCTGCTTTTAAAATAATATATTAGTAATTATTTTGTTTCCATAGAAACAAAATGATTGGCCCGATGTTTAATGAAGATTCACTGGCTTCTGGAAGGAAAATGCCAAATGCGCGAGGCGTGCTTCCTGTCTTGTTAGTGTATCTAGGAGCAGCAGATGCCCTGCAGCCCATGGGAGGGTACAGCGCCCCTACTGAAGAGTCATCATTTGGAGAGGGGGTTGGAAAGATTCCCGCTCCATTGCAAGGTAGACCTAGCCTGCCTACAACTAAACAGGAATGGCCTCGGTGATTTCGGAAGTGGTGTTGTTTTGAAAACTTAAATCCTCTCCAGAAAGACCCTATCATAAAGTAGCGTTTCCACTGGTGCAGTCTGTTGATTCTAGTGCAAACTTTATGACTTTGCACAAAACATTGTAGCCCAAACTTCTCAGGCAGGCAGCAACCAGCTCAGAAAAGCTGCCAGAGCCTCTACTTGTGAGTGCTAAATCAAGCTCCTGCTCTGCACAAAACTCTTGAAATAGAAGTGTGGTGGTATATTGGAGATGAGACTTCTCCTTCTTCGTGCTGTTTGTAGCTGCAGCCACAAGTGAAACGGATGGCTGCATCAGAGAGACCATGGCAGGTATGTTGTCCTTCATCAGCCAAGCACTGCCACATGATGAAAGCTTCTGAAACGTAACAGGTCGATGTGTGTCCTGCAGGGGTTCTGTTAAACAAGCCGAGACCTCCTCAGTGCCTTTCTGTCAGAGGGCCGAGGTCCCACGGCCTGAAGGAAGGGTTAGGTTAGCCGGTGGCGACCCGGACACAGAACCGCAGCAGGCCGCGTGAGGGCTCAGCTGGCTGCACGGGCCCAGCCCGGGGTTGGTCCAAGCGTCCGTGCAGAGCGGGCAGGTCTGCAGCACCGCTCCCGGGGCCCGAGACGAGCAGCGCGGGCCCCGCACGGCCCCGTGCCCCTTTACCCCTCCCGCAGCGCCGGAGCCCGCTCACCGCCCGGCCCCCTGGGTGTGTCCAGCCAGGGCCGCCAGTGCCTCCACCCGCCCGCAGACCCCCGCCGCCTCCCGCTCCTCCTCCCGCTCGGCGGCTCGGCCATGGCCTCGCTCGTCTGCCTCCTCTTCTTCCTCCCCGCCGCCACGTCCTCGGCCGCGGGCCGCCTGGTGCCCTACGACCTGCTGTACGCCGACGGGGTGCGGGCGTACTTCGCCCGGGACTGGGGGCGGGCGGCCGAGCTGCTGCAGCGCGCCCTGCACAGCTACGCGGGGCTGCGGGTGGCCCGCCGCGCTTGCCGGGATGCCTGCCTCCGAGAGGCCGCCTTCCTCGGCGAGCCGCCGGCCGCCGGGCCCTGGGAAGCCGCCCTCTTCGACCGGGTGCTGCAGCGCGCCGACTGCCTGCAGCACTGCTTGGGGAGCCGGCTGGGCGCCGCGCCCTCCGCGCACCGCGCCAGCCTTGTCATCCAGCGGGACTTCGAGCGGAGAGAGCCCTACAACTACCTCCAGGTGGCCTTCTTCCAGGTGGGCCTGCCCTCGGGGCCGGGGGGCGGCGGCCCCGGGGAGGGAATAGGGGGTGCAGCAGCCGGGCTCGGAGAGCGGGCTGGAGATCTCCAGCACCCCGTGCACGCTGCCGTGGGAGGGCAGCGCGGGGCACCTCCCCGTGTGGGCAAACCTGGGTGTCTGGTGCCGCTGTCACGGAGGTTAGCTGTGGGAGCAGCTGTGCTGAGGGGTGGGCCCCGACAGAAGCAGGAGGGATGTATGCAGCCTTTTTTTCTCTGCAGCTGAAGAAACTGGACCAGGCAGTCTCTGCTGCTCACACGTTCTTTGTCGCCAATCCCCAACACCTCCAGATGCGTGAGGACATAGAGAAATACCGGCGCATGTCAGGGGTGAAGTCAGACAATTTCCGAGACCTGGAGGCCGCACCACACTGGGTGAGGGTCCGAGTGAGAACCAGCTCATACCACATTGTAGGGAGCGGCGTGCAGCCCTGATCTGTTCCCACACGAGGTCTGTGGCTTCAGATGAGATGTATGTGCTTCAGTGATGGCACACTACTGCAGTTATGACACAGGCGTTTTGTGGTGACAATTTCTGTAAGCTGTGGGGCTTTGGAGAAGTACATTTGTCCCCAGTCCTGAGGAACGGCTGTCACTGCATGGTGGGCTGTTCGTGATCCAGGCAGGCCCCTAGGTGTCAGCACCATCCTGAGAGTGACTCAGTCTCAGGGAGTCCTTTGGTGTCACCCGCACTAATGAGGAGCCTGGATCTGTCTTCTGCAGGAAGCATATGAGGCCGGTATGCAGCATTACAATGCAGATGAGTATCTGCAGGCTGTGGACAGACTGGAGGAGTCACTAAGAGAGGCACTGTCAGCACTTGAAGAGTGTCGTGCTCTGTGTGAAGGGCCACTGGAGGATGAAGAGGTGGAGGAGGAGGAGGATTTGCAGCCTGGCCTGTATGAAGCCATTGCAGGTAGTGTTAGAGGCCCAAAGGGATGGGTAAGAAAGCCATTCTTCTTACAGTGGACATGCCTCATCTTCCAGCGCTCCTGTCTGGCTTTCGGAGCTGCTGGCTTTCATGCCTCTCTTTCTTGCAGCCCATTATATTCAGGTGTTGAAGTGCAGGCAGCAGTGCGTCCTTGAAATTGCCACAAAGCCAGGGTGGATTTCTGCCATAGAAGATTTCATACCATCTCATCTCGATTTACTGCAGTTTGCATATGATCAAGGTGAGCAGAGCTAAAAACCAGTGGGTGATGCCGTGGCACCCCTTAACTTTCCACTTCTGAACTTGGTGGGCAGTTCACAGGGAGAACACCTGAGCTCTACCTCTGCTCTCCTTCTGTCCCCATCTACCTTGTTCTGCCCAGAACCTCTCTTTGCTTGCTTCCTTGGGAAAGATCTCATGCTATACTTCAGTCTCCTTGTGCAGCTTCAGTAATGTGGCTGTTTCCACTGTGTGTGGACAAATCTTTCCTATACCCCTCTCCATTTCAAGTCCTCGCTCCGGCAGTCCAAGCTGTACATTTTACACTTTCATTTTCAATACATGGCCCCAGATCAGACCTCTACGTCTTACCTAGAGCATGTGCATGTATCTCAAGTCAACAGTGATGCTCCTTCTAAGTCAGCCCTGCCTGCCCTAGCTGAACTGGTATCATGACATTGATCAATCTGCCACTTGTCCTTCAGCTCCTGGACACGTACACTCCCTCCTGTCTCCTCTAAATGAGCTTCCACTAAATATAGGAAGCGAGCCCATTCTTTGTGCAGTGTGTTCCGTATATTTTCTGCCCACTGGTAGAGGCACTGCTGGTCAGGGATTGATATGTACTCAGTGTCATTCCTCCTACTGCCAGATTCTGACCAGGATCAGCTGCTGCTGGCCAGCACACATCTGCTGCTAACACCAAGTCTTTCAGATATACCTGTTTGTTCTGTTTTGTCCCTGCCCAAGTTGGGAACCAGGCATTGGCTGCTGAATGTGCTGCTTCCTACTTGCTCTTCTATCCCACGGATGAGCCAGTATTGGAGAAAATGAAACAGTACCACTCAGAACTTGGAGAAGATACAGCTGTCACAGCGAGAGAGGTAGTTACAACCCCAGGTCTGTACTTTCTGGTCCCTCCCCTGTCCTGCACAACAGGGTCACCGATCCAGGAAACACAGGGAAACATGTTCTACCGCAGATGTGTTCCAAGCTCAGGACTGAAGAAAGTGGAAGTTTGCTTATAATCAGTACCAGACAGGGTTCTTCTGGGACAGAATGGGTTCTCATGGCACAGAACTGTGTGTTGGAGAAGATTTCTGCATGGACAGTGATAGGTTTGCCTGTTGTGAAGTGGTTGTTTGACAGCCTCTTTGCTTCCGTAGAATATTCGTCATTATGTGCAGAGATCTCTGATGGAGAAGAAGTTGATTTACTATGCCATGGAACATCTAGGAGGAACTTTTAATGACCCTGTAAGTAATGGTATCATCTTAAATTTCCTGCCTTGATTTCACCAAGACAGCTGCTAGAACTTGCTTCAGTAGCACCTGAATTAGAGAGGATCAGATGCTGATGAGCAGGACCCTCCACATACTTGTGAGGTGGATCTTCTAAGGCCTTTCTGCTGCTTCTAAAATGAAGAGTAGCTGGAAACTGCTGTAGATAGCATATGCATTAATCCAACATTATTGTCTTCCAATCAAGGCCGGAGCCATTGGTCTGGCTGTGGAGAAGGGGGACCAGGAACAGGATGTTTGTCCTGATTTACTATGGGAGAAGTTTGCTTTATGGTGAAACATCTGCATTTTTTCCTACAGGATCTTTGGACTCCAGATGAGCTGATTCCTGAAAACCTAAAGCAAAAATATAGGTAAGGTTGGATGAATTGACAAGGACTGAAGTAGAAGTGTTGAAAGCAGGGGATAATAATACTGTCATACTGAGGAATGGGTAAAACAGGAATAAGAAGTCAAATGCTGATCACAGAAGAGGGCCGACATACCTCTATATACTGACAGCCCTGATCTGTGTTTTTTCCCTTGCTCCCGAGAGAGGATCAGGAGAAGCAAAAGCAGGAAACTCTTGATATGGAAGAGAGAGGAAAGAGAGGTGAGTAGAAAAGCTTGTAGAAATATTTGGTTGCAATCAGCTAGGCTAAATGCTGTCTTTTCTTCCATCCTCAGACATTTGAATGCTAACATATATGCAGACTGACTCGAATGGCTCAGCAAGTCCTCTCACTGTTTCTTTTCTCCATCTGTGATGCATGTGTACTCTTGCAAAATCTCGCTGCGTACCTCTCTGGGATGGGAACTTAAAGAGCACTGTGGCTGGAGAAGCTGAGGTCAGTGCTGCCTGGTTGTATGACAACCCTGTGGACATGTAGATCCCTGTTCAGCACAGCTGGTATGGATAGGCAGGAGTGGCTACACAAAACGTGGCTCAACTCCGCCAGCTCAGCTTCAAACAACACTTTTCTTAGAGGGACCAAAAGAAGGCAGAGGGAATGGAAACTGGAAACAGACAATTCAGCTTTGGCAAGCCTTTCCCTGAATAACACCAATCCAGGTGGCTTGTGGCTGAATGCTGTAGACTGCAGAGCGAAGTTCATATTCTTTCTGGCCCTATACTCTTGCAGGGCTCTGTTCTGGTAACTTTGGTTGAAGTGACCCTAAGTGGTTCTCTTGCTGTATCGTGTGGGGGAGCAGATCATTTTGAGCGCCTGAGTGCATTGGCATTCCTTACCATCCAGAGGAGAGAGGACATGGGGGGGGAGAAGATCAAAGATCAAAAGATCATGTCACTGACCAATACCCATTGCTTCTCTTTGGAACTGGAAACAGTAGGAAGATGCACTGGAGATGCTTCTGGGGTAAGATGCCTTGCCCCAGGAGGCTGGGCCTGTTTCGCTCTTGGGGTACACCATATATTCAACTGTCCCCAGCTTTCTGCTGCTCTCCCAGCAAGCCCCAAGTTTCTGCTGCCTCCAGAAGCACTTGCTGAAGGCCAGCTCCCCAGCTGATGCTCTGGATCCTTTGAAGCGTGTGAGGGATGCATGTGGCCCAGATCTGCAAGGAAAGGGCGCTTCTGGGGAGCTGTCCTGTCTTCCCAGAGAATGTATAGAGTCTGTTTACTTTCTTATCCAGGATGGGGGTTTGTGTCTCAGGGCTTCTTATCCAAAGCTTGCTTACCTCTGCCTGTACTTACTTCTCCTACAGGTTCTTTGCCTTTTGAGGGTATCACAGTCACCATGGATTCCCAACAGATGAATGGAACCCAGAGGGTTGTGTTTGACAGAGTCCTAACGGAGTCTGAGTGTAAGGACTTGCTCCGGCTGACAGAGGTAATGCCTGGGCCTTACAGGAACTCTGTATGTATCACTTCCTCCTCAGCAGGCAGTATTGTAATGCTGCTGTGGAGGAGAGAAGGCAACCTAGTGCATGTCCTCTGCATCATTTTGTTCCAGGCAGCAAGAGGAACAGGAGATGGCTATCGAGCGAGACGGTCCCCTCACACCCCACATGAGAGATTTGAAGGGTTAACCATTCTGAAGGCCATGCAGGTGAGTGGCTCTGTGAGTCTGCCATCTGCTTGTCCATAAAGCATGCTTTTCTCTGTGAAGAGCTCTCTGGTCAGGGTTGTGGGTGGCTTTTTTTTCTTGCAAGAGCTGAACAGCTTCCCCTGACCCTCCATGGTTATAGTTAGATACACTGTATTTGGAGGGCTCTGTAAGCACCTTCCCTCTTGTGGGCCAGCCTTTCGGGATTGCTACTTGCCTGAGTGCAGTACTCTTACAGGGCAGCGTAGCTTAGAATAGTGGTGTAATTTAAGATGGAAGGAGCCTCTGGGAATCTCTGCTTTTCCCCTCTGCTCACAGCATGGCTAACTTCAAAGCTGGATGAAACTCCACAGGGCTTTGTGAATGTAAGTGGTGAACATATCCAAGATTTGAAATTGCCCATCCTCTCTGGTGCCTTTTTCAGTGCTGTGCAGATCTCAAGGACAAGTTGTTTTTCCTTATATCTAGCCAAAATTTCTCTTGCTGCAACATAAACCCATTGCCTCTTGTCTTTTCACTGTGTTCCTCTAAGAAGTGACTGGCTCCATCTTCTCCTTAACTGCCTTTCAGGTGATGGGAGACTGCAGTTGAATCCTCCCTTGGCCTTCTCTTCTCCAGGTTGAAGAAACCTAGCTCTTCAGCCTCTTCTAAGTCATGTGTTCCAGATCTCCATCTATTCTAGGACATTTTACTGAGGGCTCACTCCAGTTTGCTAGTGTCTCTCCTATCCTGGGACACAAAATGATGCTGCATTCCAGATGTGCTTCACACACTAAGGAGAGGGAAAGAATCACTGCACTGCACACATGCATACCTGACATTTATATGAGAAAATGTTATTTTCTTACATGCAGGATTACCACAGTAGTTTACACAGATCTGTGTACAGATTCTGTACACGTGTCGTTTCTTAGAGTATCTCTATGAGTATTCTAACAGGCTTGTTTTTCACTTGTAGCTAGCCCAGAGTGGGGACGTGGACTGGAGAGATGCCAAATTGCTTCTGCAGGCCAGTGAGAAATCACGGAAAATCGTAGAATCCTATTTCACTCCTGGAAAGAAACTGCATTTCTCATTCACACACCTTGTGTGCCGCACAGCAGTAGAAGGTAAAGAATCCTTCACCCTGTTAGTCTCCTCTCCTAAAGAGCCTTTTTCTTAGTCCCAGCCACATGCTTTCAGGAGGCTCTCTTCCCTCTTATCTCATGAATCCCTCACTCTCTGCTCTTTCTCGAAATTTTAAATGCTCTTGTTCTTTTTTTGCAACTTTCCTTTTCAGAAGAGCAGGAGGGTCGCATGGATCTCAGTCATCCTGTCCATGCTGATAACTGTCTGTTGGATCCTGACGGGAAAGAGTGCTGGAAAGAGCCACCTGCCTATGTCTACAGGGACTACAGGTAAGAGAAGGGGACCCGCATTAGAGCTTGTGGAAATCAAAATGTCTCCCCAGCCCCAAGAAAGTATGAGCTCAACTTATATAAATACCAGCCAATGGGTTGTTGGCTCAAATGAGGGCTGTAGCATGAGGCTGAAGGCTGCATGAGTGCATTCAGAGTGAGGTGTTGTACACCTTCCCTAGGCTGGGAAAAGGTCTTCCCTCCCTACATTCAGCATTGGCAGAGTGCACAATGAGACTGAGAGGCTGATAGATCTAGAACCATGATATTTAGCTGTCTTTCATCTCTCATAATGCTACAGCTTACTGCTAGCACTTAGAAAAAGATGTTTCTTTGAATTTTATTCTGTCTTTCTCAGTCTTACTCTCCCACTTCCACACATTACAGGACAGGGAGAACCAGGCTCTTTGAATTTCTTTCGTTTGAGCTGTCAGTATACTTTAGTGACTGTTCTCCCACTGTTCTTTCTGAGGGTTCACTTTGAATACTTTGAGTTGGGATTTTCCACTGCATGTGAGAGATTGTTCCAGATAGCAGCAGATTTTGTTACTGTATGGGAACTGTTGAGTCACGGCCTGAACCACTGATTGAGCACCTGGAGAAAGGACTGGCTCAGCTCTGGGAGGGCAGGTGAAGGCAGTTTACCTGTGTGACCAGAAGGGGTAGAGCCTGGCTGCACCTCTCTTAGACCTCATTTAAGAGCTGACTGCCCCTGGGGGACAGTTTCTGGTTGAAGATCCGTCCCTTGTGGAGTTTTTCCCCATGAGCCTAGGTCCTTGGAGGCGGGTGAGCATTCCTTTCCTGTTGCCCCTTTTGCCATTGCACTCCTGTATCGCCTTTCCACTGCACTAATCTTTCCGACTGCAGCGGTTACTCTTCTGTGAAAGAAACAAATAGATTTTCAAGGTGGTGACAAGCCTTGCACGTTGCAGCCAAATGTGACCAGTTCACTATGTTTTTGTTCTTTTTCCCTATTCACCATCTCATCCCTGGGTACCAAAAAATTTTATATGCCTTTTCTTTGAGTGGTAGCTGAACCCAGAGCAGAAATTTGCTTTGAACAGCCTATAGTAGGGATGTGGGACCAAATGGGATCCATTTGGTGTCTTTAATTCTATTTCCATTCTTCCATAGATGTTAACTTGGTGTAGTCAGATAGTACGGTTACAAGGCTCTGTCTTCTAACTGTTCTCTATTTCCTTTGCAGGAAAGTTTATCTTGTCACCTTATTCCTCCCTGAATAGTAGAGTTCTCTGACTTGTATGCCAATGTATATTAAAATATCCTTCCTGGATCTATGCTACTCAGCTGTTTCTAGGAGTATTCTGCCCTCTTGCAGAGTGAAATGTGGTAGACCAAGCAGCTCAGTAAGGGCCATGCTCTTCTAGTGTCCTTTTCAAAGAGGATCCTATGCTTCAGAAAGTCTAAGAAACACCATTCAAAAACTTCTTGGATTTCTTCTGTGTATCTGTGCTATACTCATTAATTGAATATTAAACAGAATTGGGCCAAGGGGTCCCAGAGTTCCAGTAATCCTCATCCAGGTGAACAGTAGACCTCTCCATGCCGCTTGTGTGCTTTTCAGTGTGTGCTGTTCACATGCTCTTCTTCACCTTGTCTGTGTCAATTAGTAATTTCTCTAGTGGCACTGCTCTGATAAGTTTTTAGCAGAGTCTAAACTGACAAAGTTGAGCATGTTATCTTCTTTCCTTGAGACATTAACTTTTTTCTCAGAGATTATGTGATTAACTAACTGCTTTTAGTATACCCATGTAAAGAAACTGTTTTCCATGTTGTGTCCTTCAGTTATCTGTCTCCTCAGAAATGGATTTGAAAGCCCTGCAGACTTCTGAAGTTGAGCTGATGGCCTATTGATGCCTCAGCCAATCCTCCTGTCCCTTTGTACGCATGGAAACCATCAGAGATTTTCTCTAGTCCTGTGTTACAGCCCTGATTTGAGTCTTTAATACTCTATGGGAGAAGATCTATGACTTCATGGGCTCTGGGGCTGGTAATCATGTAATTGAAATTATGTATTTAATATTTTGCTTCAGCAGCAACAATGTTGATATCTATTTCATGCAACTAGTCTCAATAATGAGCCCCTTTTGTTCCTTTGGCATTCTCTCTTTGGTTTAACTGAATATGAGGGATAACTCACAGAGTTTGTGGTTCTTTTTTTCATACAGTCACTCAGGTTGGAAAAGACCTTAAAGATCATCAAGTCCAACCACAACCTAACCATACTACCCTAACTCTAACAACCCTCTGCTAAATCATGTCCCTGAGCACCACATCCAAGCTCTTTTTAAACACATTTTTCAGGGATGGTGACTCAACCACCTCCCTGGGGAGCCTATTCCTGTGCTTAAGACAGCCAAAACAGCCCTTTCAGTGAAGAAGTGTTTCCTAACATCCAACTTAAGCTTACTCTGGCACAACTTGAGGCCATTTCCCCTCATCCTATCACCAGTGAGAAGAGACCAACCCCGCTCTCGCTGTCAGCACCTTTCGGATACTGGAAGAGAGCAATAAGGGCTCCCCTCAGCCTCCTTTTCCTCAAACTAAACAACCCATTTAGTTGGCTGTGGTCTTGCCTGCACTTCAGTCACCTCACTGCTTCTCTTTTTGTCTTGTATGAGTAAAGAAACTTCTTGTTTTCATTTTCTTTTCCACATGCACCATACCTCTTTTTGACCATTCCTGTGTTACACTTTATTCCTTGGTTCTCAGGACCTGGCACTTTTTGTTGATTAATCCCCTCTTCCAGGCTTTGGATTGTTCACAATACTAAAACACAAACAAGGTCACACCAGGTCAGGTCTAAGGTGTGCTTAGCCCACGGCATTGTCACAGTGGTGCCACAGATGCATGCTGCAGAGTATTTAAGAAAAAAAACAAAAGCCGGGATGAGTGTGTGGATCTAACTCCATGGAGTACTGCCCTGGCCTCCTGTGGCTTGCAGCTCGGGACTCCCCTGAGCTAAGCATTGCTGTATTTAACACTCCCAAATGGTTTCTCACGATAATTGAACCTCTGGCATTAATTAGGTGCTGCATTCTCCTATGACAATTAGTCTGGGGAAGTGCCAAGGCTGAATGAGCTTCCTCAACCATATGTCCTCTTTTTTTTTTCGGTCCACAGTGGCATTCTCTACCTCAATGATGACTTCCGCGGTGGGAGCCTTTTTTTCACTGAAATGGACACTGTGACTGTCACGGTAGGTCTGGGACTGACCAAATGAAGGACAAAGGACTGAGCATGAAATTTAGACCAGGTGGGAGGCAGCACTAGTGCTGTAGCAAATTCAAATAGGGGCAGCTAAAGGCAAATTGAGGCAAATCTCAAACAGAGAAGAGGTTAACTCCTTTCTAGTAGAGATGTTTCAGGCTATTACTGTCTGTAGGCAGCACTATATCTGTAGAAGGACAGTGAGCCTCAGAGCAAGGGGCTGCTGGTTTCATTATGTCTTCTCTCTCCTGGCAGGCTAAGGTGCATCCTAAGTGTGGGAGACTGGTAGCCTTCAGCTCTGGCAAGGAGAATCCCCATGGCGTGCAGGCAGTGAGCCAAGGCAGGCGCTGTGCCATTGCTCTCTGGTACACGCACTCTGCAGAGCATGCTGAGCAGGTAAAGAGCCATGCTGGAGAAACATACACGAATACCTTCAAACTATATCAGATCCTCTGAAGAATCACTTTTGAGTTCCCTTATGGGGCAGCAGTTCGTGGTTGTTCTCTGACAAGATACCCAGTGGAGGAAGTCACTGGAGGAAGTCAGCCTCCGATGAGTCCTGCAAGAGAGAATGGATTCTGGCAGGGTTGGATGGATGTGGCAAAGACCATATGTGTCTCTCCAGGCCCTGTGAGCAGGTCTGAGATCCTAGCAGGGAGAGTCTCATATCATTTTTCTCTACGGCTGCAGGAGCGGGTGAAGGCAGAAGAGCTGGTGGAGCAGAGAGCTGCGGAAGAGAACCAGCCCGATGGAGATGGATATCATGGGGCTGATCACAGCAGCAGATCCTCCCCAGAGGCTCTTGTTCCCAGTGGTGGAGCCAGGCCCACGAGCCAGAGGCACAAGTCTGTCTCAGAAAGGATGCAGCACCCCAAGGAGCTGCGAGCCAGAGATGAGTTCTAAGTACATGGAGCTCTGGGCAGGACTGGCACACACAGTGGGTTCACAGGTCTTGGGAGTAGTGGGACCACAGAGGCCTGGAGCAGTTTATTAGCATGCTAGAGCCATAGTGATGGGGAGGGAATGCAGTTTTCTTCTCTGTGACTGCCCAGCAGCTGAAAAATGGTAGCAGGAACAGAGTACTAAAGCTAGGTACACCGGGATCTTTCTTCAGTGCCCTGACAATATGTTTGTGTCACTCAGAAGTAGGAAGGCCCCCTTGCCAGGTTCCTCTCAGAACAAGCTTCTTGGTCCTCTGGGGCCAAAGCCAAGAGTGCTAGGGAAAGCCTGGAGACTTTGATGAGCAAGGGCTGTCTCATATTCAGGAATTCAAAGGAGAAGCCTCTGGATTTCCTTGGCGCCTGCAAACCTTGAAAACCTCAAGACTGGCATGCGCAAGGGAAGATGAGACACTGTGAATATATGGAATAAAAGGAACGTGCTGGACAAACGTAGTGGGAGCTTGAGTCTGTACACGAGGAGGGACACATGCAGCTTGGTTGCTGATGGAAATTTAATTAACAAATGATGGAAGGAGATTGAGCCCTTAATGAAAGAAAACAAAGTATTTGTCCAGATGCCATCTACTTGTAATAGGGGAAGAAAGCTCTGCTATGGCTTACCCCTGGAAAACATGGGAGCTCTTTTAAAGAAAAAGCACTGTACACTCACATTTCCCTGAAGTGAGGTGTTTTGTTTTGTTTTAATTCATGCACCAAATTGTCTGTGAAGGCAAATATTTTGTTTATAATTTTCCATGCTGATATAGAGACAATCTGCTGTCATTGCCCAGGGGATTAGTGTCCAGAGATGGGATTATATTGTAGCCAAGCAGGAACTGAATGAGGTGGATATGGAGCGTGAAAAAGAGCAGTGAGCATTTTCTTGGGAAGCGTGAAACTTCAAGGCCTATGAAACAGGCCTTGGTGTGAGCTGCACAGAGACCACAAATGTGGTATGGAAGGAAATAAGTCTGAACAGTTGGGGCCAGTTTGGTAGGAGGTGCATGAGCGTTCCCCTCCCTGCTGTTTGGCTCAAGGCCTCTTGCCTAGTGGAACGTTGTGTTAGCCTCAGTCCTACAGTGCTGAAGAAGCTGGACTGAAGCAGGGAAGACCTTCCCCCTTCTGAATCCTGCCACTTCCTCAATATGCAAACCTGGGAATCATGCATCAACAACCCTTTTTGTTTCCTGATCTTCCCAGGATCATGGGAAAAAGAAAATTTGATGTGTGCATTTCAAATTCGCTACCCTTAAAAGGAGATCCACAAGGTCCTTGCGTCCACAGGTTCTTCTCAGTGATTTACATGGGATCGCTGGATGTCTCCTGCTTGATGAGACCCTTTTTGGTGGGGTGTGGGGCCAGTGTCCACAGCTCTGGCTTGCTCTACCCAAAGGTGGCTTGGGTGATTAGACTGATGGCTTCCTGACGTCAGATGAGATCCGTTAAAAGGTATTTATCTCAGGCTTGGGCCAAAGCTGTGGGAGAGATTAAAAAAGATTGAGGCCAAGATAATCCCCTCGCAGCATCCCACTAAAGTGGCTGCCAAAAGGCACACCACCAAATCTTTTACTGCTCCTGGCCTCTGCGCCCAGTTCTGTTTTCCCCACGCAGAGCTGGAGTTTGCTGCCCAGAGAGGCTGGGACCCCTACCCTACACCACTGTGGGTCTTGCCTTGGCAGGACTGCTGTGAGTGACACAATTTCCTCTTCCTGGCGTGCACAGGGCACAAGTGGCACTCTGTATCTGCAAAAATGGGAAATTTCTGTGGACGTGAGGTACATGAGCCCTGCCCCAGTGGTTTATAATCCTAGCCTGTTCTGGCTAATCTTCACTTTATTAGTTCGTGGCTCACATAAACATGGATTCAAATGTGCCCACAATGTTTGCTTTCCCTTCAGGAGGAGTGTGCTACTCTCTCTTTTCACCCCTCCCCATCCACCTGCTTTGCATTACGTCCCAATCCGATTTCCCCAAGTCTCTGGTGTCTGATTTAATTTGCCTGACGCTGCTCCTGGAATCAGCCCTCCCCCGACCCCTCCCGTCCACAGCCTTCCAGCTCCCCATGGGGAGATCAGTCCTGGGAGAGGTTGAGGAGCTGAGAAGGAGCGAGGGTGGACGACAGGACCGATTGGGCACCACGAGGGGACGAGGACCTTCTGGCTGGAGGGAAGCCATCCTCAGCTGGGAGGCAGGCTGTGAGACTCCCAGCTAGGGAAAACGACGCAGCCTACGCTACAGATCCTGGTAAGGATGCTGCTTTGTTGCTCCCCATGTCACTGCGGTGAAGCTGACACTTGGGACGCTGGGTTTCTTGGTCTGATGCTGTGGCGTGCACTGGGATCTTTGCACAGGTGCTGATCCTGTGTGCAGGTATCTGAGGAAGAGGGAGGGAAGAGACGGTGGAGAAGTTGGCGATGGTGCTGAGGTGCCTTTACAGTGATGAGGGGCTCTGGACAGGGATGAGGTCACTTGTTCTCACCATGAGAGCTAAATCCCAGTGGCTTCCAGACTGGTGCAGGAGGGCAGTGCCTCCCCTGAGGGAGCTGGTGCCCACCACCCTGTGCAACTCTATGCTACCGGTGTGTTCCTGCACACTTCTTTGCAATCAGTTTTTTTTTTGATGGAGAGCAGCCCACAGAAAGAGAGGAACAGAGCAGGGCAATTTTACCCTGGCTTTTGATCTCCATCAAAGGAGAGGGGGATCATCTCTGTATCCGGCTCTGCAAGGAGCCCAGGGTCACCAGGGCGAGCATGCAAGGCCAGCCAGGGGATTATGCGGAGACCCAGGGATGCTACCTATTAATATTCAACCTTCCTTCCAGCATCTTTCCCCTTTCAATTTGCAGCCCTCATTCAGCATCCCACAGAGAGACCACTCCCTGCCCAGTGCAGGGCAGTTCACCCTGAGGTGAGAAGATTTGAGGGTCCAATTCCCTTTTCTCCCACCTGTTGCTCACCCCATTCCCACAAGCACATGGTGCAGGTGGCTCAGCAGGACTGTGCCTGGGAGTGTAGGATGGAGTGCTGCCCTGACATGGTGCAAAGTACATGGCTACTGCCCTGACAAGTCACGGTTTGGCAGCAAAAGGCAGGGAAGGTGCCCAGGGGCTCAGAATGAGTCTGGCAGTCCACCAACAGAAGTAATGCAGCAGGGGGCTCCAGCCAGCTCACCAGAAAAGGCAGAAGGGAAAAGCGCAGTGAAAGAGAGCAGAGAGAGGAAAGCTGCTTTCCAAGTCAAAGAACTGTCAACTGGATGAGTGTGACCAACGCAGAGAGCAGAAGAGGGGCTGAGGTGGTCTGACTGAGCACAGGCTGTTTGCATTGCAGTGCTCTCCAGGTGTGTGTGGCTCACTAGAGGCACGGCGCTATGGAGCAGTGCTGGTGTCATGGGTCCTCTCCTGCTCTGTTGTAGCACAACAGTGACAGTGGTAAAAATGATTTCTCAGAGGAGCATAACAGTTTGGTTTCCTCTACTGCTTAGCATTGATCTGAAAGAGCCATTACTTCCAGAAAGCACTGGGATTGCATCATTTGGAAACCTTTCCATTTAACACCAATCTTGTCAGCTTCCGTGAGCTTATCTGCAGATGTGTAAGAAATGTGCATCCCTAAGGTCCTGCTCAGGGCAGTACTGTGCCTTGGCCAGGCTCCAAGCTCCATTCCATGTTCTCTTCATCTTCACAGATTCAGTTCCCCCATTTCCTGCCCTAAATTTACATGACAAGCTGTTCTTCTGCACACCTGCCATGGTCCTCTGAGGATACAGCAGTGCTGCAGTGGGGACTTCATCACTTGCTCGGAACAAATTTCAGTGGAATGTGATGGGTGGAGGTGCAAGGTGAAACTAGGGCTATTATTACTGCTCATCTGTGGCTCCTTGTCCTGAGGCTGAGAACAATTCCCAACATCATTTAGATTGTTCCCTCAGAGGGATTTAAAGATTCAGGTGGAGATCTGAACCTGACCTGCACCTTCTCTATACTTAGCCCTTTTTATCCATCCTTGAGATCATGCCCCTGCCCTTTGATCTTCCTGTCGACTCTGAAAGCCCTGCATCTTGTCATGGATGTTGGCAGAGGGCAAAGAAGACTCCTAGGAAATGGCTCTCTAGTGCCGTGTTTGAGAAAAATATACATCCAGGAAAGGAAGAGACCAAGTTAAAAGCAAAAATGAAAAACAACAAACAGAAGAGATACAGAAGAATCTGTGGGCCCAAGGAATGCTGGGGGACATGCATGCAGCCAGTTTCATTTGGGCAAGGATTGCAGGAATGGAGGGAACAGAGAAAAAATGTCTGTCTTTACTGTGCATGTCTAAGCAGACAAAAACAGAAATCCACAAGGATGGCTAAGGGAAGGCAAATGGATGGTGATTTCAGACAGGCAAAGGTCTGTGAAAAGGTGGGCTGCAAAACAGAGAGACAGTGCTGTTCCAGCCAGGAAAAGCTTGAGGATGAGTTCTCTCTGGTGACAACAACGTGGTCCAAGGGGATGGCATGGAGCTGCACTGGGAGCAGAGGGCAGTGGGGCCCTGGAACAAACTGCTCAGGGCAATGGCCCCAAGCTGTCAGAGTTCAAGGAGTGTTTGAACACCACTCTCAGACATAGGGTTTGAGGTTTGGGTGGTGCTGTGTGGAGCCAGAATTTGGGCTCAGTGATCCTTGTGGATCCCCCTTCAAACTTGGGATTTTCTATGGTTCTGTGATTCTGTGGAAGAGATTACCACAGAAGACAAGCCTTCATGCTTTGTGGACCAAACAGAGGAGGACGGAAGGAGAGAGTGAACTGGGAAGCAGAAACAGACATCTGGTGCTAAGGGCTGTGGAGACATGATGGAGGGGAGGTAGGATTGGTCCTGGGGAAAACTATGAGAAGGCAAATTCTGGACCAGAATGAAGGAGCTGGTCTGCTTGGGGATGCTGAAGGTTCAGGTTTACCACTTAGTGTGCTAGGAGACAGTGACCAAAGCTGCACACAGCATCCAGAGCTTGTCCGTACAGCAAAGCTGAGGGACAAACATCACAAGGTGAGGAGCCTGCTGCTGGAAGTTGCAAGGCCTCCTCAGCATCTGCCCAGTCAGCCAGTGAGCTGAGGGATGGAGTGAGTTGTTCAATTCTTTTCCAAAGAGAAGTGCCTTCAGGTGGGTTTTCAGGACATTATTCTTTGTTCCACCTTTGGCTCCCTTTGTTCCACCTCTGGGAGCAATCTCGTCACCACTGCTCTGTCAAGAGAAAGAAAAAACAGTGGCAAGGGGCTAGCTCAGGTGCTGATCTCCCCCCCATCATTCTATACAGCTGAGTCTGACAGCCCTAAGCCACCACTAGGATGCATTCCTCAGGCTCTGACATGGTGTCCCTGGGCCTGCACCCTGCGCCCTAACCATGCGTGGTACATGCAGAAGGCAAGGGGCAGCCATGCTGTAACACTGTTCAGGCTTGCAGGCAGCTGGTACGAGACTTCCTCTGCAAAGAGTAGTCTGAAAAATCCTCTCCTTAGGATAAATACCTGCCTCCTGGGAGCTGAGGGAAACCTGCATCTCGCTCAGCAAACTCTGACCAAGCAGAATTTAATCCTGCTTGAAGCAGCAAAAGACAGAGCTGCTTAGGGGAAGGGATTCTGAAGAGAAAATCAAAGAGTTCATGAGGAGCAACTGTATAAAGATGGTAAGCAAAATTGGGATTCAGGAGCTGTCAATGCCTGGGGAGTGCCCACAGCCAGAGAGCAGCCTGGCATGGAGAAAGCAAGGCCTTTGGGCAACAGGCCAGAGCAGGATGGAATGCTATGGCTCACAGAGGGTAGCAGTAGTTCTGCAGGTCCTTGGAGTCTTACAGGTCTTGGACAAAGTGCTAGCTTTAAGGATGAACACCTAAAACATTTTTGGACACACATTCCTACCAAGGAGAAAGACTGAAATAATAAAGACCATATTTGTCTTCAAGAGTGAAGATGTCAGAATCACTGGTGGAGTTTTAAGTACACCAAATGGAAAAGAGAGAACAAAACTGAGATGTTGTTCGATCTTATAGTGTAGCTGTAACTTGAACATGAATTGCAGTTCTGGTTCATTGCCCTCTCTATGCAAGCGTGTCATCTGTGCTCTGTAAACAACTGAAAAGTGCTTAGAGAACAACAGAGGTGATGGGATGCAACAGTTTACACGTAAGGAATGACGAATCGTGCTCTGCGTTCTGCAAAAGGGATGGATTAAGATGAATATGACAAAGATATTTTGTCGTATTCATAGATATGAATATGACAATAGAATGATAGAATAGATATGATAGATATATGATAGAATAGATATTTATCTATTCACCTCAGCATCACTCAGATACAATTCTGAGTGATGCTGAGGTGAATAGAGACCATTTATTTGCAGATTCTTTCGACTCAAAAGAACCTCCAAGTGGAACTAGTGCCTTTTGGGTGTATCAGAACCAGGAACTTCTTCATAAAGCATGCTACTGAGTTGTGGAATTCCTCACCACTGTGCGCTGAAGATACTAAACTGTGACTGTGGTACAAAAAGTGACAGGACAACTGTGTAGAAAACCTGTGAAAGCCTTGCATATCGTAAATGCTGCCACTAGCTTTGGAAGCTAGTGAAAAACCGGGCTAGGAAAATAGGAGAAATACTACTATCTGCTTATGCTAATCTCAGATTCCTCCCGAGGTGTCCACATTATTATTATTATTATTATTATTATTATTATTATTAATTAGTTTTATTTTATTTAAACTAGAAGGGAACTTCGTTAGAGCAATCCCTCAGTTTCCTTGATGGAGGACTGGTGAGCACTGCCTGTTGATGCAAGTGCAGCAGAACTTCAGCAAGAAGTTCTTCAGCTTCTCAGTGTTCATGTAAGCAGGACACAAGACCAAAAGGATGTTTGATGAGGTCTAGCATGACCTTCCCAAACGCTAAGGGCATTGACTGGGTACAGTGAGACATTTCAGTCGTTCAACCAAAAATCAGCCTTTATCAGAGACACCTGCATTTCCGTAACTGAGCAGTCTTATTGTAGGCCTTTCTACCTCACATCTCTCTCCCTTAATTTGTCTTCCCAGATTCAAGGTTGCCCACGTGGAAAAGCCACCTCTAGCTCAGAAAGATGGGAGAAATGGAACAGATGAAGCAGGAGGCTGAGCAGCTGAAGAAGCAGATTGCGGTAACGCTGGCAATAGTCATGAAACTGCTGGCAGAGTGTCTATCCCTTGTGTCTAAGTCTCCAACTTGGAGCTGAGCTTTCTCCAAGTACATCCTTGGAGCCTTCTGCAACACCACACAGCCCTCTATGTACTAATGGAGATCTTCCTAGTATGGAGGGAGGGATTGGAAGGAAAAGTAGACAACAAGGGGGAGAATGGAATGGACACTGACATCATGACTGCAGATGAGCAAAGACTAATTCATCTCCAGACCTCTGTCTGTGGGGGCAGCTGATGTTCTGTCAGGCTGGAGGATTCATGGAAAAGGTGTTGCATGGGGAACTGGGCAGCCTTAGACTCACCTCTCTACTGCTTGTTTGACTGGTGCTGAGCAGCCCTTATCACAAAGCAGGAACTCCCTGTGCTAGGTATAATACAAACTAAGCAAAACTTCTATCCATTTTAAATGAGACTGTAGGGAAGGCCTCTGAATTTTACTTGCTGTTGCCTCCATCACACACCTTTTTTTCTGTCTCAACCACTCTTGTCTCTCCTCCAGGATGCCCGGAAAGCTTGTGCAGACACAACACTTGCTCAGGTAAGAGCCAGGACACATTGGGCAGGCTAACATGCATGAGGTCAGCTAGCATCACTTCCAAGGGGACTCTCCAGGTTGGAAGCAATTAGGAAGCAGGGATAGGGAGGCAGTACAGCTCATGTTGGTCCCAGATTAATTCTTTCCCTCCCCCTGCTCTTTCCTCAGATTGTGTCTGGAATGGAGGTTGTCGGCCGCATTCAGATGCGGACCCGAAGGACTCTGCGTGGGCACTTGGCCAAGATCTACGCCATGCACTGGTCAACAGACTCCAAGTGAGAAAGATGCTGCTGATCTGCTGGGTGCCTGGCAGCACGTAGATATAGAGAGCAAGAAGGCTCTGGCAAAGAAAGACCTACTAACACAATCTTATTCCTTTCTTGCAGACTACTGGTCAGTGCCTCACAAGATGGGAAACTGATTGTGTGGGACACATACACAACTAACAAGGTAACAGTTATGTGGTTGCAGAAAACTGGGATGGGATGCGGGATTGGAACCCTTCAGATGCCCTCAACCTGCTCTCCCATCTCCTCTGCTGCCAGAGGCCAGACATGGTTTCTTGTCCTCCCAGGTTCACGCCATCCCTTTGCGTTCCTCCTGGGTCATGACCTGTGCCTATGCACCCTCAGGTAATTTTGTGGCCTGCGGGGGCCTTGACAACATGTGCTCCATCTACAACCTCAAGACACGTGAAGGCAATGTCAAAGTGAGCAGGGAACTCTCAGCTCATACAGGTGGGTGTTCTGCCTGTCAGCGGCCTGGGTGCCTCTGCTTCCAAATCTCACTCTTGTAGCCCTGCTCTGTCTCATATTCGTTGGTTCCTGCTCCCCAGGTTACCTCTCCTGCTGCCGGTTTCTTGATGACAACAGTATTGTGACTAGCTCTGGAGATACCACATGGTAAGTGTTATCCTCTGTATCTTATTGACATGAGCAGCCACAGGCACTGAAAACTCACACTGGTCCCATCATATACTGCATTTTGGGAGAACTCTGCCTCATGGTGGTGTGTGATCTCAGGCGCAGACTCTATGCAGCCCCTCTGGCTCTTATGGCTAAGTGGTGCTCTTTCTGCAGCATCTTTCTTTCCACTTTATGTAAGGATGCTTTACCTGAAGGCCACAAAGAGCAACTCAAGAAGCCAGACTCATTGCTCTGCAGCTGCTGTTTTTCCCTGTGCAGGTTGGGTCAAGATACAGGTCTATCAGTGAAACGGGTCTATACTCCCACTCATCTCATGTGGTAGCCAGGCCCATGACTTCCTTCCTTTTCCTTGCAAGCAGAACAACTCTTTAAGCCAGCTAACAGCACTGTATGGCCTTGTCTGGCTCTGACAAGTTCTCTCTTCCCCAGTGCACTCTGGGACATTGAGACAGGGCAGCAGAAGACCGTTTTCCTGGGTCACACTGGAGACTGTATGAGCTTGGCAGTTTCCCCAGACTTCAAACTGTTCATCTCTGGAGCCTGTGATGCCACTGCCAAACTGTGGGACGTGCGGGAGGGTACCTGCCGCCAGACATTCTCAGGGCATGAGTCTGACATCAATGCCATCTGCGTACGTATGCCATCTGTGTGGTAGAGGGGAAAAAAGAAAAAAGAGGATGGGCCAGCAATGAAATAGAGTCTCAGGTCAAGGTTGAGAGAGGCTGTCAGTCACATGAGGAACAAGGGTCTTGGGATTCAGCCTGAAGCAAAGAGGGCTTGAGTTCAGGTTGGGGGCTGGTTCTTCCCAGGCACTGGGGCACCAAAGCACCTGCCATTCTTCAAACCTGGCTTGGACCCAGCTAGTACACTGTCATCTGTGGAGCTCAGCACGATAACACGTGTTTATGCTGCTTTGCTTGTACCAGCTGTTGGGAACCTCAGCTTCGGCATGGTCTAGGAGCCTTGACAGAAGACACAAGTGAGGTAGCTGGAATATCTAATTAAGCTGAAGGTCTCGTCTTCAGCTTGTACGGGTGCTAACTTGGGATCACAAGATCATCTGAAGAGGAAATCTTTATGTAAGGCAGCAGAGAGATCTGGGAAAGTATCCACCGTAGAGGCAAGGATTCAAACCAGAGCCCTAGAGGTGACAGAACAGTATACAGCGTCATCTCTTTCTGCTAATTAAATGGGTCTGCTGGCTTCCTGCAATGTACAGCTTCACTCACCTGACACGTGGCTATTCTTCTGCCACACCTGTGTAGCTTGATTTTTGCTCTGGGGGCTGGGGCAGGACACACCCAAGAAGCACTTATGAGAAGGTGGCTTCCTGATGGTTAGCAGAGAGGTGGAAACCCAAAAAAACAGCCTCATTAAAATCCGATGTGCCCTTCACAGTTCTTCCCTAACGGCGAAGCCATCTGCACTGGCTCAGATGATGCCACCTGCCGCCTCTTTGACCTCCGGGCAGACCAGGAGCTCATAGTGTACTCTCACGAAAGCATCATCTGCGGAATCACATCAGTCGCCTTCTCCCGCAGCGGGCGCCTCTTGCTTGCTGGATATGATGACTTTAATTGCAACATCTGGGACTCCCTGAAAGCAGAACGTGTGGGTGAGTGGCTCCTGGAAGTACCCCTTTCATTCTCTGCAGAGTCTTCTATCCCTACCAAAGAAAGGAAAAGCAATGTATCCCTAATTTTTCTGAAAGGGACACATCCTATACCAACCAAAACTCAGCAGTGCTTTCTTATGCTTAAATAATAAACTATCTTATGAAATGTTGGCTTTAATGTTAATCAGGTCAATGCTTTAAACAAGTTTTTCAGAAGGGAAAAGTGTCAATATTCCTCTTAGCTAAACTGCTCTCAAACATCAGTATTATTTCATACATTCTTACAGCGCTGCACAGTGGCCAGGCACCAAGCTGAGCATGGACCTGGGCTTCTGTCCAGCAGCTTTGGATGTTCTGATGCAAAGGATACAACTAGTTACTATCTTTCTTCCAGAAGTGGCTCCTAGTCCCCCAAAACTTATCAGAGCCCACATTTGATCTCCAAAAGCATTGCTCTTTTAGTTTTGTCAAGGACACCTTCCTTTCTTAGCCTTACAATGGCTTTATGTTGAAAACAGTTGACAACGATCTCTTGCATTGAGGATGCTTCTAGCTGGACCTTCTTAAGAACATTGCTCCTTGGCCAGATACCCTAGTTGTACACCATGCACAAGTGTTCTTCTGCACACTTGCTCTGATTAGCCAGGTACAGATTGCTAATCACGTTTTGCAGGAACAGAATGATGCATAAGAGACTGGGTACACAGACTGTGGGGAAAGCACTCAGCTCAGTTAAGCCTTTTGCCTTCCCTCAGCCCTATTTCTTCTACTGATTTCTCATCATCTTCTCCCATCAGGAATCCTTTCTGGCCACGACAACAGGGTGAGCTGCTTGGGCGTTACAGCAGATGGCATGGCTGTTGCCACTGGCTCCTGGGACAGCTTCCTCAAGATTTGGAACTAAGGACAGCAGAGGAGAGAGAAAGAACAGCGGAAGCATGGCCCACGGCAACCGCATCATCAGCCAAGCACAACAGAAACACCCACTTGTCACTCTCACTTCTCTCTACACACAGGTTGCTTACAGGGGTCTCCTAGAGTGAAAGGGGAAGGAGGGGGAGCACACACACTGGCTGTTCTCTCTAACTCTAAGTAAGCCTAAATTCTTGCAGGCTTGAAGACCTACAAAACACATCAGTTATATCTCTGGACTTTCCAGTACAACTCAAACACTGCATCTTCCTCCAAACACCACCACCCACATTTGGTATCCAGCCCTTGGAGGACCCCTCATTCAACACCTCTGTCCTAGACCTTTAACTATACCTAGCTTCTGTGGGGCTGTCATACTTCTGCAGGCAGCCTCAGAGATATACTAGGCTTGAGATTTATAATATGCAACCTTTACCAAGCAGGTAGTGTAACTTGGGCTCACTTTCTATTGGGAAAAACTTAAGACTTATCTATGGATAAATGGGGGAAAAAAAATAGCCCTCAGACCTTCCAGACTACCAGAGAATGTTTTGTTTATTCTTGTTTGCTTCTTGCTGTTTCTTCTCTTTTTGCCTCATTCCTATATTGTGCAGTGACCCTGTCTAACCAGTAGCCATCAGCCACCGCTTTCATGTCTGTTCTAGGTCTCCATAGTCCAGGCAAATAAAGAAAGCTGACATAAGCACCATAGACTGTTATTTCCAGAGCCGCTCTTCTCCCGTGAACACTCTCTTGATTCTCTCTCTAAAGAATGTATTCTTTTAAGTCCACAAGGAACGTGTTCCTCTGTTGTTTTGTTGAGAATAGCCCCATTTGTCCTGAAGTTCACTGCTCTGAGTTAGAATGGGGCACTGAAATTATAACCCTGCAAGCCTTGGAGATCTGTAACAATTTAAATCTCTCAGCTCAGGAGACAGCTGAGCATCAGAGCTAATGGAAAGCTGACATATTAGTCACTTAAACTTAGAATAAAAGAAGACACACATACTGGACAAGCAGAATGCTCCTACTGTCACCTCAGATACAGAGTATCAAACACCAGCTAAGTTTTAAGATTAATTTATTTACTATAAGAACTATACAGTCAGTACAGCCTACGGAGAACCAAAGCCTGTACGTATATGAATATACATAAGGTTAAGAGTATTATCTTCCCAACAGAAAAAGGTGAAGATAAATCATGAGTCTGGAGTCTTAGTTGATTTCAAGATTTCCCAGTCCTAGAGGACTCTCTGAAAAGAGAATTACAGGAAGATTTTTGGAAAAGAAATCTCTAGTTCTCCACAAAAGGACACTGTTGGTTTTCTTTGTTTAAATCACTCCAAGCACAGTTCCCAGCTTTGAGGTTCCTGCTCAGATCCACTGCCACATCCTTCTCCCCAGGGTTCTCCCCCAGTATGTGCTTCTTAACCTACAGAAGGAAAAAAATGATTGTAAAATACAAACTGAGTTATTCAACTCTCAGTAAAATACGTAAGCCATTTTCATTCCATATTTGATGGAATATCTGGCACTCTAATGTAACAGCACAGGATTTTCATAGAAAATAAAGAGAGGATGCACTGGAAGGGAGTAATATTGTGGGAGAGTTGGGAATGCAGATATGGAATAAGATTTGAGAGGGATCTAGGCATAAGATCATCCCATATAAGCATTCTCAGGATATCACCAGGCTCTACAGGTTTGGGAGACTATAGTTCCAGCCTGTGGCTATACAAAAAAATGGAGAGATTTGTTATTTCAGCCCCTTCCCTTCCCACAGTATGAAGCACTGAGATTTACCTGACGTTGGACAGGAGCACTGGGGGAATTATCGTCTTGTAGGATACTGAAGGGAGAACGGACAACCCCACCAGAGGTTGCCAAGATCTTGTTGCTGGCCTTGCGTCTTGCATGCTTGTTCACTGAGAAGCAAAGGAAACAAGTCGGTGCATCACAACAAGGCTAAATGGTCCTGGATTTTACGTGCTTCCTGACATATGATCTCATACATGTTATCCAGAAGGTAAAAGGATCAGAACGAGACAAAGGTGGAGGCTGGCAGGGACCTCTGCATCTATCTGACCATGCTCTGCTCCAGCAGGGATACTGAGGGCTGAGTACCAAGGACCACATTTGTGTGGGTATTAGAGATCTCCAGGGAGAGCCCAGAGCCTGTGGACAACCCACGCCAGGGCACCATCACCAGCATAGCACAGAAGCGCTGCCTGGTGTTCAGAGAGAACCATGTTCTCTCTCATGAACTCTCTGGTTCGTGCCCATTGCTTCTAGTCCTGACAGTGGGCAACACTGATAAGAGCCCAGCTCTGTCCTCTGTGCACCCTCCTCTGGGGTGTAACTCTTCAATCCTTGAGAGAACTCATTTAGAGAAGCAGTCCCCAGCCTGCCAGCTGGAAGAACCGTCGGAGACCGCTTGCTCCAGCACACACCCCCCACACACACAGCCCCTCAGCCACCCCCAAAGGGCTTACCAGAGGCCAGGCCGGGCCCGGCACAGCGGTGCGGCCGCAGGGTCGCCTCGCAGCCGGGCTCGGGGCCCCTGTCGGGCTGCAGCTCCGCGGCGCCCCGCAAGGCTGGCTCTTCACACGCGCGCGCTGCTGCGGGTGGCGGAGGCTCCGGGGGCGCGGTGTCGACGGCGAAGGCCTCTCCGAGCTGCCTGACCAGGCTCTCCACGCTGTCTGCGGGGAAGAGACAGCGCTCAGCCCACACCGGGAATAGGCCCCGGGGAGGCGGCCCGGCACTCACCGCTCTGCGTGTCCTTCATGGGCGTGCGGGATATGCCGGGCGTCGGAGAGCGTGGGTCGGCGTCCTGAGCGCCTGCCTGGGCAGGCCCGGGCTGGGGGCTGCCGGCGGGGGAGCTCACCACCTGCGGGAGGACAGCGGGCGCTGAGGGCCGCGGAGAGCCGTGAGGAGGAGGAAAGGAGGAAATGCTGTTACCTCAATGGGGGTGCGCAGGATGCCGGCACTCGGGGAGCGCGGATCGCTAACGTGAGCTAGGTGGCGGTTGCGGAGGGGACCGGGCACGGGAGTGGTAGGAGCACTGCCCGAGGCGCCCATAGCGGCGGGAGTGGAGCCACGCAGTGCCCAGCCGGCGGCGCTGCCGCGATTCAAATCTCCCGCTCGGCCGCGGTGGCGCCGCCCCATTGGTCCCCGCCCGGAATAGGGCCCCGCCTCCGATCCCGCCCCGTGCCCGCCCCCGCCCCGCCTCCTGCCTTCTGTCGATCTGCGTGAGACTCCGCCCCACGCCGCGACGCCATTGGCTGAGGAACTCGGCAGGGCCGCCCGTGACGGCTGAAGGGCGGCTGCGATTGGCAGAGCCGGCCGGCCCGAGCGGCAGGTGGGCGGGGCAACCGTCTCCAGGCCACTTTACGGGCGTGCCCGCGCGGCACGGGATTGGCCAGAGACGTTACGAGCACGCGGGACTGCGATTGGTCAGGGTGGGGCCGCGGGCGGAGCTGCAGTGAGCCGCTGTCATGGCGGAGCTGAGCGAAGCGCTGCTCTCGGTGTTGCCGTCCATCCGGGTGCCTAAGGCCGGCGACCGGGTCCACAAGGACGAGTGCGCCTTCTCCTTCGACACGCCGGTAAGCTCGCCCCGAGGCCGACCTCCGCGACCGGCCGGGCTGCTCCCCGCTCCCACCCGTTCTCAGCCCACCCGGGCGCCGGGGGTGCCGCCCGCGCGGGGCGCCATGGGATTTGTGGTTCCCTGGCTGCCGGGGCCGTGTGCGGCCCGGCGCGGCGCAGGGCCGTCCGAGACTACAGCCCCCGACGTGCCTCGCGGCGCACCCCTCCCGGCCGCGGAGCGCTGGGGGCTGTAGTACCCGGCCGGAGCGGGCGTGGGCAGCTCGTCGGCCCCTCGCCCGCCGCGGAGTATGCCGGGGGCTGTAGTCGGGCGGGGGGCGCTGCCCGTTGGCCTGGCGGCGTCACGCGGCCCCGCGGGCGGGGGCGAGCCGGTGCTGTGTCACTAAGATGGCAGTGGGCGTCTCCGCGGCCCTCTCCACACCGGTGTCGGCGTCCCCGCGCCTCTTTCCCGAGCCGGCCTGGGTGGGCCTAGGGAGGGGCGAGTGCCCCTCGGTCTCCTCCGCAGGGGATGTGCCGGAGCCCTCGGGAGAAAGGCGCTGCCCTCCGAAGGTGGACGCTCTTTGGGAAACAAAACCCCACCCCCTGGCCCGGCTTCCCTGCTGAGCCCCGCGCAGTGCCAGTCCCTGTGCTCTTGCCCTGTCTGCCCACTCTCTGCATTTGGATCCCTGCCTGCTTTGGCTTAAGGCTGGTATCTTTGCTGAGGTGTCTTCGTGCTTCTGGGGTGAGCAGGGCTCACCTGTAGCCAGTACAGAGTTCCTCACAAGCTTTTGCGTGCAACAGTGAAAACAAGCAGTGGTGTGCTGGCCTTCCCTGTGCTGTGGCCTGGCAGAGCTCCCCATGGCCACGGGAGCTGTGCCTGCAGGCAGGGTGGCACAGCTGCACTGGGAGTGGTTATGCCACGTTCTGACTGTGTGAACGACGCATGCTGCAGGCCTCTGGTGGGGCATCCTCACCCTCCTGGGGATCTTGCTCAGACATCACAGGTTGGGTATCATCCTGCTGTGTGTGAGGAGTCATCTGGTTTACCTGTACATCATCCTATAGGAGCACCTATCCTGGGACAGCCAGAGTAGGGCTTGCCAGCTTAGTTCAGATCAGTTACTAAATAACTGATATATAGCGATGAACTATTGCTGTTATTTAATCAGTAGTTGATAGCATTCCAAGAGGTACCTTCTGTCTTAACTGTTGGAATGGCATTCTTTGCTGTCTCCCTTCAGTTTTTCTCTCCCCTTCCTTCCAGGAGTCTGATGGCGGCTTATATATCTGCATGAACACGTTCCTGGGCTTTGGGAAGCAGTATGTGGAAAAGCATTACCAGAAAACAGGCCAGCGGGTCTATCTGCACCTCAAAAGAACACGTAAACCGGTATAAATAAGATAAATAAAAACAAGGTGGCAGTACTGAAAAATAATAGAAGTCATACTTGTTCTGAAACTGGGAGGTGGGAGATGTCTTGGTGTTAAATCAGGTATAGAGTTTTTCCTTCTGGGTTATCAATGATGTTTTTCTTGGTGAGTTGGGATTCGCTAGACCTTCAGCTCTGCTGATGTTGAGCTGTTGTACCTAGCTGTTGGCTCAAGTTGTTACTGCCAGCCCTCTTGCCGTCTTTGCAGTAGCTTAACTCCAATCCTTAATGCTTGCCACAGCATGTCTGTCCCTCTAACTCTCTAACCCTATTTCTTCTCAATGAAATAGAAGGAAGAAGATGCTAATTCCAGTGCTGGGGACCCCCCAAGGAAGAAACCAACTCGCTTGGCTATTGGTAAGGAGGCGCTTGTGTACCATATATTTCTTGTCACTTTGGATCAGTCTTTTGAAGCTGCTTGGCTTCATGGCACATTTCCGTTCCCCTTCCTCTTCTAAGCTAGCTATGGTAGTGCCCCCAACTGAATTCAAATGTAATGTCTTCTAGTATGTCATAGGTAGGCAGTTACTGCAGAGCAGATGTTGTGATGGTAGTTTTGCTCTGCATTCAAACTTGTAGCATGTTTTCTGTAGGTAGGTAGTCTTTGTCTCCTCTCTGAACTCATTATGCCCGATAGAGCTTGGTCCCATACGGGTCTGTTATTGAATACAGATGTATCTAGTGAGGGGTTGGAGTAAGTCTGAAAAAATAAACTTGAAGTTTCCAACAGAAATATTTCTTCTGAGAAATTTAACTAGTGGTATTTGTATAGAACAGGAAGGAATTACTGGTAAGTGCTGTAGGAACACTTTGGGTTAGACAGTTTCTTGAAATATGAAGCTGATACTGGAGGAAATACACAAAAACGTAAAATGCTGGAACTGCTCCAAAAGTAATGCCTCTTATTTTATTATTTTGGCCCACAAAATCAGAAGTGGATGTTGGTGGCATGGCAGTAGATGTTGAACCTTTCCACCAATATCCCATTACATTTTGTTGCTATGTGGCAGATGGCAGCAGAGGGGCAGTCTAACAAAATGGTATCTGACATGGAGGTGCAAAGAAACGAAAATGTGTCACTGAATTTCTCCATGTGAAAAAATGGCGCCCATTGATATTCGGTGACACTTGCTAAACTTTTATGGGAGCCACGCTGTGGATGTGAATACTGTGAGGAGGTAGGTGGTGCATTTCAGCAGTGACAACAACAGTATGTTACCTCCACTGGTACAGGTTTTTAGGATCGCAGCAGGTAGGCATTTGTTCATTGCTGGCAAAAAATACATAGCTAATGGTGAGTGTTGAAAAGTAGTGTTTTATAGCTGAGAATTTGCTCTACCAAGTAATGTTATTGTGCTCTTTGTATTTGTTGTAATTTCCATGGAAATAAATAGAAGGTATTACTTTTGGAGCAACCTACACATTAAGAGCAAGTCGTTTTTCAGGAGAACAGTGTTGATGTTCCGTCACTTTTTTTGCACCAACTGAAAAGCTGTCATAGGAATCAGAGAAGATGCTGCTTATTTGGAGCACTATCAGCTAGCAATTTCTTAGGCATTATGGAACAGAGGATGGATACATTTTTATCAGTAACATTTTCTTGGATTGCTGGAGGTTGACCACTATAGGGAAATCCAGAACTTGTACCAAGCGGGTCTTGCTTCTTAGTCACTTTTTCCTTAGCTGTGCCATTGTGTAGCAGAAGCCTTGTGAGAAGAAACCTCACTGCTGCTATTGCTGCTTTGGGAGATATTCGTCCCAATCTGCTTTGTGAGTTATTTCTGCATCCTCAGTTCTGCAAAGATCTTGAGACAAGTTTTCACTGGATCAGAGAATAGTTGCCAGTTATAGCATCATAGTGGATGAATGAAGCAGAAGAAAATAAAAGAAAGTAATAGGTTTGTAGTTGAGGCAATGATCTCAGACTTGAAGAGGTTTTTTTTTTCTGTTTTGGGGACAGATTTCCGCTCTGTTGTAGCTCAAGTGTAGTGGTGGATTAATGCAGACATAGAGGAGGGTTTTGAAAGTATAGGAAAGATTTAGGAACAAAATATAGCTGCATATGGTCTCTCTGTACCTCAGCCTCCCACTCCATGAAAAAAGCTGCCAGTAGTAGCGCTTGCCCTCCATGCCACTCTGTTGATAGAAAGACTCTTGTGGAGGTTGTGATAGAGCCATGAAGGCAGCAGGCCTCCTGGGGCAAGTTTGTGGGTATATACGGGGTAGAAAAGGGGTGGGAAACAGACTGCCAGCTGTCCCTTTTCCTGTTCCTTTTCCTCATCTGGAGCCTCAGGAGGTTCATGTAATGCCTCAGGGGACTTTGAGCAGTCTGTTTTTCTTTGCTTAGAGTTCAGGAGCTGTATAATATCCTGAGATTGTGTACTGTTTTGCTCCATGAAGTGATGACAGATCTCTCTGGGATGTGCTGAAGAGGTGCAGGAGAGAATTATTTGAGCATGTTGTTGCATGATGCTTACGACTTCTCAGAAATTTTTAAAATGACTTGGGCTTGCAGCATTTGCATTAGAATCATAGAATCATAGAATCACCAAGGTTGGAAAAGACCTAAAAGATCACCCAGTCCAACCGTTCACCTATTCCCAATAGCTCCCACTAAACCATGTCCCTCAACACAACATCCAGCCTTTCCTTGAACACCCCCAGGCTCGGTGACTCCACCACCTCCCTGGGCAGTCCATTCCAGTGCCTGACCACCCTTTCTGAGAAGTAATACTTCCTAATGTCCAGCCTGAATCTCCCCTGCCGTAGCTTGAAGCCATTCCCTCTGGTCCTATCACTAATGACACGAGAGAAGAGGCCAACCCCCAACTCACCACAACCTCCCTTCAGGAAGTTATAGAGAGCAATGAGGTCTCCCCTGAGCCTCCTCTTCTCCAGGCTGAACATTCCCAGCTCCTTCAGCCTCTCCTCATATGGCCTGTGTTCCAGACCCCTCACCAGCTTTGTTGCCCTCCTTTGAACACGTTCCAGGGCCTCAATATCCTTCTTGCAGTGAGGGGCCCAAAACTGGACACAGCACTCGAGGTGCGGCCTCACGAGTGCTGAATACAGGGGAACAATCACCTCTCTGCTCCTGCTTGCAACACTGTTTCTGATGCAAGCCAGGATGCCATTGGCCTTCTTGGCCACCTGGGCACACTGTCGGCTCATGTTCAGCCGAGCATCAATCAATACCCCCAGGTCCATTTCGTCTACGCAGTCCTCCAGCCACACCGCCCCAAGCCTGTAGCGTCGCCTGGGGTTGTTGTGGCCGAAGTGCAGGACCCGGCATTTGGCCTTGTTGAAACTCATCCCATTGGCTTCAGCCCAGCTCTCCAGCCTGTCCAGATCCCTCTGTAGGGCCTCGCTACCCCCAGGCAGATCCACACTTCCAGCCAATTTGGTGTCATCTGCGAATTTACTGAGGGTGCACTCGATGCCCTCATCGAGGTCATCAATAAAGATATTGAAGAGGACAGGCCCCAGCACCGACCCCTGGGGAACACCACTCACGACCGGTCGCCAACTGGATTTGACTCCATATTTCATTCTTACATGGCAGATCTTGCATAGTCTAAACACTGTAGGTATCTGTGGTGAGAGGTGCAGGAGATATTGTAGGAACCAGATGTTCTTGTCAGTGATGATCAAATGCAGTAATGATTCTCAGAATTGTGTCACCTCCAGAATTCCTGAGGCAGGGGCATTAAAGACTTCCAGCAAAAACTCACATTCCCTTCAACGGTTTGTTGCAGAGACTTATTGCATCCACAGCCTGCAATTTTCAAATAAAGGAAATGCAGTAAAAAAAAAAACCATGGAGGTTTAAGGTTGTCAGTAAGCAACATGCTTTCAGCCCTGTTTCCTTCTGGAATGTAAAGTGTGAGCTCTTGCAGAACAGGAAAAGCCGAGAGGTTTTTTGTGAGAACCTTAGAGAATCAGAGCCTTCCCTCCACTGCACATGTAGCTTCTCAGTGACTCTGCCTGTGACAGGGGGGTTGAAACTAGATAATCTGTAAGGTCCTTTTCAACCCAGGCCATTTTATGATTCTATTCTATGACTCTTGACGACTTGCAAGTAATCTGTTGTGTATTGAACCTCCATTTCTGTTGCAGCCTCTTGAAAGCATGGCTAGATGGGTAAGAGAAAATACCAGTACTGTGCCTTTCCTAAGGCTTTTTGTGTGTAATTCTGGGTGTTGTGCTCCCAGAAGAACTGCTAGTTCTCTGTATTTGAGTTCAGGACATTGATTTTTCTTTTTTGGAAGAGGCAAGAAGCAGAGCCAGGCTCCTTGAGGATGCAGATAAGCTAGTCCTTCATGCTGGATTGGAACACTATCTCTTCCTACACATCTCCATGTGTGATCTGAGGTGCACTGTGACGGATAAACAGCAGTCTTTTGTCATGGCCCTGTTGTGGTCACTCTGTAGAACACGTCTGTTTTTTCCAGTTGTGGTCAGGGTCTCGAGTTTCTTTAAGAGCAATTGTAAAAGTAGCTGACAAAAGCACACCTGTTGTCACTAGGCTTATATTTCCTTCTGTGAGGTCCGTACCTGCAGCAGGAATGTTGGGATGTAGACATGAAGAAAGATTATGGAACACTGGTCTAGAATTTTGCCTTAGTCATGATTCTTTATTTCGTGTAAGCTACAGGTGAAGAAGTGTTGGAAACTATTTAGTTCTTATCTCTTGCCACAATGTTTTTTCTTTCTGTAGGTGTAGAAGGTGGATTTGACATCACAGAGGAAAAGTTTGAATATGATGAAGATGTAAAAATAGTGATTCTCCCAGAACATTTGGATATTCCCCGTGATGGGCTGGAGGGACTACCTGACATGGTCAGAGACAGGGTACGTTTGGGTGCAGGGTGACGTTTTTTACTAGCAGGGAGGCAATGAAGCATTGCTATGAGAGAGCTGCAGGATTATTCTACAGTCATATACATTACTTATTGTAATTACTTATTGTAACATTACTACAGTGCTTTTATAGTATGGAGCCTGGTTTATGACCAAATACTGTCTTTCTGTGAATGATTTGCAGTTCTGAACGTAAATGTAGAGTGCTGTAGCAGTGGAAGTTTCTTCTCATGCATTCCGCATTGTTTTTCTTGCTCTTCTGACTAGATTGCCAGTGCGGTTGAAGCCATCCTTACAGCAGACTCAGCTTCCCGGAAGCAGGAGGTGCAGGCTTGGGATGGGGAGGTTCGACGTGTTTCTAAACACGCTTTCTCCCTGCACCAGCTTCAGAATGATGTCCGCATCCCACCATGGTGAGCACAGTACTGAACATTTGCTGTATCGTTCTGTGTCTCAGATGCGCCCTGATCATCTTTCATCTTCCTCTCCTGTCCCAGAAGATGAGATTTCCTCTCTGGGGCCCTGCCCTGTGTGTGAGTGTGCCTTGTGTAAATACAAGACCGGGGGCAAACTAAGGTATTTCAGGATGCTCAGCGTTCTGAATTACAAGATAAATGAGAACACAGAAACTTTTGCTCATACTGTGATCAGTGGGTAGCAATGGAGAGGGCTTAGGAGATAGAACCCAAAGGTTTTTACCCTAACAGCACTTTTCCTTTATTCCTTGTCAAAAGTGGCTGGAAGTGCAGCAAGTGTGACATGAGGGAGAACCTGTGGCTGAACATGACCGATGGAGCCATCCTCTGCGGTCGGCGCTATTTTGATGGCAGTGGAGGCAACAATCATGCAGTGGAGCACTACCGGGAAACTGGCTACCCACTGGCTGTGAAACTGGGAACAATTACTCCTGATGGGGCTGGTAAGAAAGGGGGATCCAGCAAGGGTTATAGATGGCAGGCACTGCTCAGGATGACTTTGGTCTCTGACAAGGTAAAGGAGGGAGGATTTCAAGGCTGATCTTGCCCACGATATGACCTGGAACATGTAGTATCAATCTATCGTGAGCTTTCCCATCTCCCACCCTGACCTGCCTCTTGTGGCAGACAAAAAACCAGCTGATTAAATCTTTTCTCACTTGTAATCTGAAAGCTTTTAGAACAGTTATCCAGCTTTCTCTCTTATTTTGAGTAGTGAGACATCTGTCAAGGATTTTTTGTGTCTAAAACCTGAGGGTATAGCACAGTAACCCTTTCCTCAATCCAGGTATACAATCTCAGTATTCTATGTGTTGTACTACTCTCCTGAAGAGAGAAAAGAGAGGAAAGTCCAAGTGCTCAGTCTGTCAAAACTCCCAGTTCTGAGCACCCAGTTATCTTCATCCAGAGTGAATTTTAGATCACGGGCCATGATTATTTTCCTCTGTGTTTCTGCATAGATGTCTACTCGTACGATGAGGATGACATGGTCTTGGATCCCAACTTGGCAGAGCACCTCGCTCACTTTGGAATTGACATGCTCAAGATGCAAAAGGTGAGGGGCTATCGCTGTGCAGACCTAGAGGGGCAGAGAAGAAACTAAGTTTTCTTAGCTGGATCCCAACTTTCTGTGGCTGCACAGAGCCATTCCCGATGAAGAAACAGTGTTTTATTTATCAAACAGAGAGTTGCCTTGTCCACCCCTCCCATTGCCTTTTTTGCCTTTCTTTCTTGTCCAGTAGTTTCATTTCACTGTGGCTCTGTGTCAGTATTTTTGGCAGGAAGGTGCCCACACCCCTAGCTGTGCTCCCTAGATTTATTGTTAATTTGTAGTTTTCATGCTCCTTTTAAGAAAATGCCTTGGATTTCTCTCATATTTCATAGCATTCCTCCTTCTGTCCCAAATACTTAAATATTTGAAAAGAATTCTCGTATCTTTTTACATTTTGTTTCTCTACTGCATTGCCCTTTTCACACCTCAGTTGTTCTCTTAAGTTGTCTTTGAAGGTTTTCTCCTGTTCTTTTCCTCCACAGACAGACAAGACAATGACAGAACTGGAAATAGATATGAATCAACGTATTGGGGAGTGGGAGCTCATCCAGGAGTCTGGTGTGCAGCTCAAGCCCCTCTATGGGCCCGGGTACACTGGTATCCGTAACCTGGGCAACAGTTGCTACCTCAATTCTGTGATGCAGGTGCTGTTCAGTATCCCAGACTTCCAGAGAAAGTAAGTGAGCCTCATCACTCTTTTCCATTGACCTGGGATCCCCTGGCACCAGTACAAAGAGCTGGGAGCTTCTGTTGCAGGAATCAGGCTCAGAACTGTCTTTGCTAGATGAATCCATATGTCTCTTAGATTGCTCTGGTTTGTTCTGCAGGTATGTGGACAAGCTGGAGAAGATATTCCAAAACGCACCTTCAGATCCCACACAGGACTTCAGCACACAAGTGTACGTAGACTTTTGGTGAGAGAAGGAAGGCTGAAGCTGCCTGGGTGTATCCCTTCTGCATTGCTACAGGTTTCTCCCTCGAGCCTTGCCTCTCTGTTTCCATGTTCATCACCAGACACACTGGTCTTCTGTGATCAATAAGGATCTAAGCCAAGAAAGATATGCTGAATGGCCTAGATGGAGAAAGCAGGGTTTATCTCAGTGCTCCTGGGGACTCTCAAACCTATGATGTGAGGGATGCAGTACCATATGTTACCACGAGGGGATTTCTGGTAGGCGTATTCTGTCTGCGTAACAGCTGCTTTGCAGAAAGGTTTGCTTTCTGCAGAGGAAGAAGATGGCTAAGAGCAAAGAGATACATAGATTTAGAAAAAAACATCACTCTCAGTGGATAGTCTATATATGCTTAAAGAGACTTCCTGTAAGAGGTATGGAAGAAGGAGCACAGGTTTTCAGAGGGCGCTTCATTTAAATGCTTTGCTTTGCTTTTGCATCTGCATTAAAACAGCAAAGCAGTATATGGAGGCTTGGGATAAAGGAAAGGAAGGTAGCATTTGTGGAAGAGAATCCAGAGGTAAGCAAAGATTCCAAATTCTAAAGCCTGGGGTTAGGTGTTCAGTTAGGAGGAAACTGAGACAGCCTGGGCAAAAGGAGGAATTGGTAGTGTTTGGTTCCAGACAAATGGCAACAGTGATGGGGAAGAATTGGAGTGAAGTGGAAGAAGAGGAGGGCCTGGGTGTGGGAAGAAATCACTTGAGCTTTGCTATTGTCCATTAAGTGCCTCATGGAGTTATTCTTAACCTTCCCCTTGGGAAACTGTGATCAGTCTGCTCATAATATTGCTATTTCTAGCTCAGGCAATTTCACAGTGTCCTGTTGTCTCTTGTGCTGTCAGTTAGATACACTGCTACTTTAGCCACATCAGGCTGCAGTATAGCTTGGCTGCTGAGCAGCTGCTGGCAACCCTTCTGTGAGGAAAGGGAAGCTGTTCCTTTTTGCTCTCCCCACTGTACAAGCAATGGTTGAAAATGTTGACCAGAAGTCCAAGTAACTTTCCTGTAGATGATGACTTATGGGCCCAGAGGGATGAGACCAAGATAAGGTGATCTTAGCTTACGCAGTTGAGAAAGCCAATCTCTGTGAGAATTCCAGCCATGTCAGTGTTGAAGTTGGACAGGTTTCTGTGGCTCCCAGAGTGTGTGGAGTTTGACACTGACAGACTTTGTCATTCCAGAGCCAAACTGGGTCATGGTCTGCTGTCTGGGGAATATTCAAAGCCAGCTTCTGCAGAAGGGGAACAGCAGCCTGATCAGAAGGTGAGATCTGGATATGGTTCCCACATGGTGTGTGTTAAATGGGGGAGGAGGAGGGAGAGCCATTTCTGAAGATAAGTCCTGGGGTTTGTACCATGGCCCCTTCACACAAAGAGCATGGCTAAGAGTAGAGTATTGCATACGAGGGCACACGTTTGGTACATTATGAACACCTCCTTCTTCTACCTTGTTATTTGCAGGGTGTACAAAATGGCATTGCTCCACGCATGTTTAAGTCCCTCATTGGGAAGGGACACCCAGAATTTTCCACTAACCGGCAGCAGGATGCCCAGGAATTCTTTCTGCATTTCATCAACATGGTGGAGGTAATGGCTGAGTTTTATTTCTCTGATTTCGGAAAAGCCTGGCTTTTTTTCTTGCTGTAACATGGCATGAGATGTACATGTGAGAAGCTGGCAAATGGAGCAGAAAGAGGGAGAGAATAAAAGGAAAAGGGGCAGCTGGCACCTGTGGGAACAGAGAAAGAGACATGTTTGCCATGTTTTCGGGGCTGATTCCCAAGAGATTCCTCCTAGCAAGGGCGCAGATGGAGATGTAAAATTCAGTTTAAGAGTTAGAATGGCATGCGTTCCCACAATCACAGAAGATGTCTGTAGGTTCCTCTTTGCTTTTCCTGTGGACGGGGTGTAGAAATGAATACTCTTTCACCATGTCTTGTGTGGGACTGCTGCTGCTGTAGATCGTTATTATTTCTGCCATTCTGATGCCATATCCATCCTTGTAATCTCTCCCTCTTTCAGAGGAACTGCCGCAGCTCGGAGAACCCTAATGAGGTCTTCCGTTTTCTGGTGGAGGAGAAGCTGAAGTGTCTGGCCACAGAAAAGGTGAAATACACCCAGCGTGTGGACTATATCATGCAGCTGCCAGTACCCATGGATGCTGCGCTCAACAAAGGTTAGTGATATGTCCTAGCCAGGATAGCAGCATACGTTATGTCAGGTATCATGCTTTTCTTACGGAACTCCTTAAATGGGAAAGAGACTTCCTCAAGCTATTTCTCTGCCACTTCTGAAGCCAAATTCTTCACCTGGTCTTGTAGGATTGGGCTCATTTCTTTAGTGGTGTGACAGTGATGTCCCTCTAGAGCCTTTCCCTCCTACACTTCAAGCTGGGCTGTGGTTTAGCAGCAAAGCAGAACTGCAGAAGCAGAATAGTGCTTGCAGTTGCCAGCTTTGTGCTCCATTCTTGAGAATGCGTATCCATGTATCTGTAGGCCCATTCAGCCTCTGGGTGTAGGTTACACAATTGCTTTATTTGTACCTAGAGGTTGTCCTTGACTCCTGTACTTTATTCTCCTTTATTCTCTCAGATGAACTACTGGAATATGAGGAGAAGAAGCGGCAGGCAGAGGAAGAGAAGCAGCCACTGCCTGACCTGGTGCGAGCCAAGGTGCCTTTCAGCTCCTGCCTAGAGGCCTATGGAGCTCCAGAGCAGGTGGATGATTTCTGGAGCACAGCCTTGCAGGCCAAGTCTGTGGCTCTCAAGTGAGTGTTTGGGGGTTTCTAACTTGCCAGGCTATGGTGAGTGGGCTGCAGCCGCATCTCAGGGGAACTTGTTTTCATCGCCCGGAGAAGGCGATGCATTACTGAAGAGCATTCCCACAGCTCTTCAGTCCTCCAGATCTTTGTCCATAGAACATGGAAGCAGAAGGGAACCAGTCCATCAAGTGCTGGAGTGTAATCCCCTGAAGGATTACGGTGGGCAGAACAACAGTGCTAGTGTGAAGTCCTTGCCATCAGATTTCAGTTGCTGAGAGGCTATGAAAATACAGTGACATCCCAGAAAATTGGCAGCTTTTATTCTAAATGCAGTTTAGCTGTAAAATTAGTACTGACAAGTATGGCAACACCAGTTCTGCGTGGTCTCCAGAATGTCTTTAAGGGAAGCTTTTTAGCTGCTAGGGTTTGAGTAAAATGCTGAGCATAACAAACACCTGGGTTAAAGTATGCTAACTTAAATGCTAATAGCAGAGCTTTAAAGAACAGCTGTAATTTGTCACACTGCCAGCAGCACATGTCACAATGGTGCAAAGGTGTAGTGAGAAGAACACAAGCTTAAGCACCTTCCTTCTGTGATGCTACTGGCTGTCCTGCAGTGAAAGAGTAGTTGTCAAAGAACCCAGTAAATCCATAGAATAGGACTTTTTTTTTTCCTAACAAATGTACTATTATTAAGCAATAGCTACTAAAAATGAACAGTAAAACAAACGGTTTGAAAAATAATGTTTTGCTTTTAAATAGTGAGTTGTGTTCAAAAGCTTTGTTAGAATTAGCATTGAATATATACTGCTTAAATTAATTCTACCGCATGTTAAGATTATTCTGGTAATGAGTCTTAATGTTGCTTCTCCCTTCACAAAGGTTCCCCTCTGTTTTGGAGATGCCAAACACCCTTTCCCTCAAACTGTGACTAAATAATGTTCAATCAAATCAAGTCCCTGTCAGCTTAAGACTTGCCTCTTCTGCTTCATAGCTGAAGAAGTGCTTTTGCACTTGAAAGTTTATCACTTTCTGCAGCTTTATCTGGTCTAATAAAAGATTTTATTTCTTGTGTTCCATAAGAATAATAGTTTAATTAAATCCTAAAATCTGAGTCAGCTTGTAAAATGCTTGATTGAGATAAAGAATGTACTATGTTTCCTTATCCCCCAAGATTTTGTAAATGCTTTATTCCACCTAATCTGGTCAGAGAACCTGCTTTAGAAATTGTTTGGTGTTTCACAAACTTTAAGCTCAGCCTAGGAGAGTTGTACAGATTTGTCCCTGCCTTAGGACATGCCTCCACCTTACTGTCAGTTGATTTCTTGAATCAACTAGATGCCCTCAATCACTGCTAACAAAGTATAAACTGGCTGTTACGTTAATGTCTTTCAGAACAACGCGGTTCGCCTCTTTCCCAGATTATCTGGTGATTCAGATCAAGAAATTCACTTTTGGTCTGGATTGGGTGCCCAAAAAGCTTGGTAAGAAGGACAGGAAGTCCAAGCATATAGGTACAAGGTGTCATAAATGGGTATTGTGATCCTTGCTCCATAGAGGAAAGTAACAACCCCAAAAGGATGTGCAGGCTAGCATGTTGTGTCCCCAGTGACTTGCCCTTCTAGAACTCCCAATGGAGTCTTCTGTTTCTGCCTGTGTGTCAGACTGAGCAAACACCCTGTCTTGTAGATGTCTCCATTGAAATGCCAGAGGAGCTGGATATCTCTGCACTGCAGGGAATGGGGCTGCAGGATGGAGAAGAAGAAATGCCAGACATTGCACCCCCACTGGTGACACCAGATGAGCCCAAAGGTAGCCTGGGGTTCTATGGCAACGAGGACGACGACTCCTTCTGCTCCCCTCACTTCTCCTCTCCGACATGTTAGTGATTCTCCTCCTCTCTTCCTGATGCCTGATTCATTTCCTTGCTCTCCTTGTCTTGTCTGCTATCCTAGTGGTTTCAGACTTTTCCTGTCCCTCTGTCTGTGAATATCAGCTGCCTCCCTTGCATGTAAGGGTGTTATGCAGGGGAGTTTGTTAATTCCCTTACTGTGGGAGATGAGAATGTGGCATGTCTTGTGCATGTAGAAGGGGCAGAGCTGAGATTTACACAAGATTTGACTGGCAGAGAGGTATTTTACGTAGACAAACCACAGCACAGGGCAGGGTTTGAAGGCTAGGAAATGGCCAGTGCTGCTCAGTTAATGAGGTGAACGAATCCTTGTGTTCCCTGGAGTGCATGTGTGTGAAACCACATTTTTGAATGAAGTGTGATGAGGAGAGCAGGGAGTGAAGAAATGGCTTGGGAAGCTGTATGAGACTGCACAAAATGGTGCAGGCATGGCTTGGGTGGGAGCGGGTGGCTCTAATCTCTGTTTTCTCACAGCCCCCATGTTGGATGAGTCAGTGATTATCCAGCTAGTGGAGATGGGCTTTCCCATGGATGCTTGCCGCAAAGCAGTGTATTACACAGGGAACAGTGGGGTTGAAGCTGCCATGAACTGGGTCATGTCACACATGGATGATCCAGGTATGAGACCACATGGCCACTGCATCTGGGTCACTGTCTCACTTCTTGTCCCACTGCAACAGGGAAAAACTAGTCATTTGAACCTCAGACTGTATCCCTTCTGGGGGCTGTGTTTTGTTTTCTGCTGCAGATTTTGCTAACCCGTTAGTTCTCCCTGGATCCAGTGGACCAGGGTCGACTATTGCCTGTCCAGACCCTCCATCAGAAGACAGTGTGGCCACCATTGTCTCCATGGGCTTCTCCCGGGACCAGGCTATGAAAGCACTTAGAGCAACGGTGAGGGGCACAGGATGAGGACATCAAAGCAAAACAATTTTCTCAGGAATAGGCATTTGCAAGTCTTTTCCTTTGCCTTCCAGAACAACAGCCTGGAGCGTGCTGTGGATTGGATCTTTAGTCACATTGATGACCTTGATGCAGAAGCTGCCATGGATATCTCAGAGGGGCGCTCGGCAGCAGAGTCCATCTCTGAATCTGTTCCTGTTGGTCCTAAAGTGCGCAATGGGCCTGGAAGTGAGTTCCAAGCAAAATGAATACAGGCTTTGGGGTGCAAGCTCATCCCATCTAATCAATGCAGTAAATCCATAGGTTTTAGTGGCAGCAGCTCCCACAGAGCTGAATGGGTAGGAGTGGGGAGGAAAAGGAGAAGGGTGGCAGTGTAGGGCCTAAACCCTTCAGCATGGGAATTAGTTGGAAGCTGATAAGAGTGAGGTGAGAAAGAGTGAGTGAGAAAAGAAGATGCTGTTAAATGAAAGGCAGGAAGGATTGTAGTTCTTTCCCCCATATTCTGATCTTTGGTCTCATTGAGAAACTGAGTTCCAATCCATTTGCAGAGCTCTAATGCAATGCAGTTTTGCCCTGGACTCTATAGGGAGGTGGAATTCCTGCCACTACCCATTCAGCTTACCTGAGCCAAATGAGCTTGGGAGAGAAAAGGCTCAGTGGAAGTCGTCATCTCATATTTCCTTGTACCTTTGGCCTCAAGTCAGTCACACTTGACTGGGACCCATTTTTAAGTTAGTACCTAGGAGAGCTTCCATCAGATCTCACATCAGGAATTCTCTAGAGGACCTCGCACAGGTCTGTGGTGCCTTTCCACTTTATCTGATACCTCTTCTCTTTTCCTCACAAGAATATCAGCTGTTCGCCTTCATCAGCCACATGGGCACTTCGACTATGTGCGGTCACTATGTTTGTCACATCAAGAAAGATGGCAGGTAAGAGGGGTTTTGACAAAAGGGGTCTCTGAAGTACAGCTTTAAGCCACTGTTCTGCCCTGTTTCTTCAGAGGTGATGGTGGACAGAGAGAAGCAATCTGGCAAAAAGGCTCACATAGCGTGTTTGCCATACGATAGCATTCCTGAGCTTCCCCCTTTTGTGTGTTGCAGGTGGGTGATCTACAATGACCAGAAGGTCTGTGCTTCTGAGAAGCCCCCCAAGGACCTGGGCTACATCTACTTCTATCAGCGGATTCCCAGCTAGAACATCCTCTTGCTGTGTGTGGAGGGGGGGAAAGCGGGCCGTAGGCAAGGAAGGGGAGGGGTGGGGGCAGTCAGAGCAGGGTCCGCCTCCCCTGCTCCTCTTACCCCCTCTGCCCTTCCTGCCCTCGCTGTGGGACGCACGGGGAGCTGAGTTCCACGACGGGCTGGGGCTGGAGCCCCCGGGGACGGGAGCGAAGGGGAGTCGGAGGGTGGAAATACGTGTTTCTGTAGGACGTACCTTCACTACCCGCACCCCGCTGCGCAGCCCTTGGCTTTGCTGCTGGGGGGACGGCAGCTCCTTGCTTCCCGCAGGGGCAGGGCACGTGCGTGCGTGTGGCTCGGGCGGCGCTTTCTGCCTGTCCTCCCAGCGAGGGGGCAGCACGGGAAGCAGCGCGGGCCGTGAGCGGTGCCCCCTCCCTGCGTGCCCTTCACATGCCAAAATACACGAGGGACAAAATAAAAGTCGAAATAAGTCCCGGTTGACGTGTTCTGTGTAGCCGGGGCCCCGCGAGCCGAAATTCGGGCACTGCCGCGGTACGAGCTTCCGTATGGAGAAGGGAGATGGCGTGGGTCTCTTGCGGGAGGGGCGCGGAGCTTCCGTGCGGGCCCCGCGCTCATCGCAGTTTCTGAGGAGCCGCCGCAGGCATCTCCAAGCGCAGGCCACCCGCCTGTCGAGGCCCCGGAGGGGTGGGGGAGCTACAGGGAGGCGGGGCTACCAGGGGGCGGGGCCTCGCGCCCTGCCGGCTTATAAAACCGGCCGCCGCAGGCTGCGTGCTGTCGCCGACCTTCGTCTGTGTCGCTGGTGGTTGTCGCCCGTCGCCTCCGCCATGGCTCCCAGGAAGTTCTTCGTGGGTGGCAACTGGAAGATGAACGGCGACAAGAAGAGCTTGGGCGAGCTCATCCACACGCTGAATGGCGCCAAGCTCTCGGCCGACACCGGTGAGGGAGGGCGCGGCCGCGGCCGCACGTAGCTCACGTCCCGCGCGGTGGGGCCCGGCCGGGGCACGGGAAATGTCAGGGGGCGGCGGGGCCGAAACTTAACCCCGCGGCGGGGCTAAAAATACCGCGACACCGGATCCCGGCCGCTGAAGGGCACCGCATCCCCCCCACCGCCGGATGCGGGCGGTCTCCGTCCACCGGGCCGGCGGGGATCTGCGGGCCCGGCCCGGTGAGAAGAGCCTGCGGCGGGCGGTGGGGCTCTCCGGGCTCTCCCTCGCGTGGAGCTCCTGTCCCCGAGGCCTCGTCCCTGCGGCCGCGGCCTGCCGCCCTACCCTGCGCCAGGGTTCGGGGGCGCGATATTTGGGCTGAGGTCACCGCGCTGTGGAGCGGGTTCCAGCGGCGTGCCTAGCTGATGCCCGGCTGAAATCCACGTGTAACCCGACGCTGCCCTTTTCTCCCCGGTTCAGCCTTGAGGCCGGACAAGATTCCTGCCCGGTTTCTCGGCTGGGATGTTTCCAAGGGACCCGATGTGAACTGGCTGGGAGCCTGGCTCTCTGCTCGACTCCCCCCTTTCTGACCCCTGGAATGAGTTTCCCCTCTGCTGTCGAGTCATCAGATAGTAGGGAGGATGTTCCTATTCTGTGGGTCCCCCAAATGTCAGCGAGGACAGGATGGGCCTCCACCAAGTGGGGGAGGGGGAAGGGTAGCCTCTCAGGGCTGGGCCACAGGGCCAAAGGTTGTGTGTGGTTTCTATCCTTTGGCCTTCTGATGGGTGACCCTTCTGCCTTACAGAGGTTGTTTGTGGAGCCCCTTCAATCTACCTTGATTTTGCCCGCCAGAAGCTTGATGCGAAGATTGGAGTTGCAGCACAAAACTGTTACAAGGTACCAAAGGGTGCTTTCACAGGAGAGATCAGGTGAGTCCAAAGTGAAGATTTAAGCCAGCATTGCTTTGCAAAGTGAATTTTCTGTGGAGATGTGAGTCAATACCTTCATCTGCTTTCTCATCAGTCCAGCAATGATCAAAGATATTGGAGCTGCATGGGTTATCCTGGGCCACTCAGAGCGGAGACATGTTTTTGGAGAGTCTGATGAGGTGAGAGACTCTGGAGTGGAGAGATGGTACCAAACACATAATTCTGTGAAGGCTGGAGGAGTGAGCAGTTTATGGGAAAGGTAGGTACAGGAGGAGGTCTGACTGCCACTTACCTTATTTCTCTTCCATCCCCAGTTGATTGGGCAGAAGGTGGCTCATGCTCTTGCTGAGGGCCTTGGTGTCATTGCCTGCATTGGGGAGAAGCTGGATGAGAGAGAAGCTGGCATCACGGAGAAGGTGGTCTTTGAACAGACCAAAGCTATTGCTGGTAAGGGAAGAAAATTGACTTTTTTCTTTGGACAGCTGGGAAATGGCCATTTTGGCCATAGATGTCTGTTCCTGGCCTTCCTTGAAGGCTTTCAAAGATATTGCTACAAATGTTAATGAACAGTGGTCATGTTATTAAAAGGTCTGCATGTTCCAGGAAACTTTCCAGATCTACCCTTCCCAACATGAGGTATTGTAATCATGTATACTTTCTTCTCTCCCCTCAGATAACGTGAAGGACTGGCATAAGGTGGTTCTTGCCTATGAGCCAGTTTGGGCTATTGGAACTGGCAAAACTGCTACTCCCCAACAGGTATTAGCAAGGAAAAGGTGGCTGATAAAATGGCTGTCTGACCTTGCTCGAGAGGTCTCCCTGAAGATGGAACAAGGCAGTTCCTTCTTTGGAAGGGAGTTGTAGGCAGGATGGTTCAGACCAGTTCCTATTTCTGTTTCATTGCAGGCTCAGGAAGTTCATGAGAAGCTGAGGGGCTGGCTCAAAAGCCATGTGTCTGATGCTGTTGCTCAGTCAACTAGGATTATCTATGGAGGTAAATGAGTCTGTAGTTTCTTTGAGGCTGAACTTTATTTATTTATTTGCTTGCTGCTGTTGTACAGCATGCTTTGCTCTGCTGATGAGGAAACATGAGACGAGCAGGGCATGAAGAACCACTTACTAGCTTTTTTAGGTGAATGGGAGATGGCCTCATAATTTACAGAATAAGAGGTGGCTAGTACCTTGCAGGTTTATCTCTGTGTTATTGCCATTTTGGGTTTGCCACATCTGAACTCTTAATCCTGTTCCCTCTTCAGGTTCAGTCACTGGTGCCAACTGTAAGGAACTGGCCTCTCAGCATGATGTAGATGGCTTCCTTGTTGGTGGGGCTTCTCTCAAGCCAGAGTTTGTGGATATTATCAATGCAAAACATTAAAGCAGCCTGTGAGGAGCAGTCCCTTACGGTTAAGAGCAAGAAACTGAAGCAAGAAGGGACCTTTTGTTGCACGTGTCTCGGTACAGAGGCTTCTTCTGAGGCTTTCCCCCACCACCACAATCATTGTTCTAGCTGTGCTGCTAACTCCCATCACCTCGTTGGAGTCCCATTAGTGTGAGCCCATCTCAGCAGAGTCTCCTTTCTGAACTGGCAAAATCCTTGGTTATCTGTTGAGCTGTTAGAGCCCACAGTCAACTTGGCCATTGCCTCTCTCTCTTTGCAGCCCTGCAGGGAGGGAGGGCCACTAGTACTGAGGGGAGGAAAAAGGAACCATCATCTTCTGCATCCTTCAGCTCCATCTGCAAGGAGCCTGGCAGCTTAGACCCTTGTGAGACACCTTACCTCACCAATGTCCTGTATTGAACAATAAATGAAAAGGAAAAAAGTGTGTCCTGTTTCTTATTCAGAGGCAGTTAAGGGCAAGGTGTAAACAGATGAGCTGGAGTACTTTGGGGAGAGCTAGCTGCATAGAGGGCAGTATGTTTGGGTGTTCTGTCTTTGTGAAGTTTTGGGGGGGTGAATGTATTGTTGGTTTGGTTATGTTTTTTTTTTTTCTTCTTATACCCCTCCATTTCCTTGTTGCTCCAACAAGCATTGCACAAGTGCAACGTGTGTCTTCTCACTGTAGTTCTCACCTAGAACATAGCCCAGAGAACCTTTATTTACTGTTGCAGTTCCTCTTCGGTTCTGTGACGATTAATGCACTGCAGTACATTTCAGTAGCTGCAGGAGCACCTGGCTGTCCCACTAATAAGTGGATCTTCCTGCCACTGTCACCCTGGTGGTGGCTGCTGGCTAGGTGAGCCGGCACAAGTGTGAGCAATAGCTGCAGGCTGGTGTGAAGCAAGCTGGTAAAACTGCTGTTGTGAGGTAGTAATAATCCTAAATTAGTTGGTGAGGTTGTCTGGCCGGTGAGAATCCCATCAAGTAGGAAAGTTGGCCTGAGGAGGAAAGGAGGGGGTGCTGGTGGAGATAGAGCATGTAGTGGCCAGGTGCCTGGAGAGAGGTGTGCAGAAAAGATGTTTCAAAAGTTAAAACGGAGAGGAAAAAGATCCTAAGATCCGTGGCTTCTGCAAGCAAAGTGTTTGAAAGGCTCCTGGGGCATGGCCTTAGTTTGGTCCTACACAGCACTGTCAGAGCAGCAGTGACTTGCAGAGGTGGAACTGTGCCTTGGATTGGACGGGCCCAGGCTGTAGCACTACTGCCAGCTCTGCTGTCCAGCGCTGCCTGGAGAGCAGCTCTGCAAGGGACAGGGAGAGTGACCTACACAGGAAAAACAGATGGGAGATGTGCACCACGCTTGCTGTAGAACAGGAGAACGCAGAAGCGCAGAACCACTCATTTAGTGAGGAACGAAGCGGGCAATAATCGCTGCATCAGCAGGAACGTTGTGGCTCTCTTCTTTTTCTCTGCTTTCTGGCAGGAGGGACCATAGCTGCACGGAGCAGGATCACTGCCAGCTCCTCACCCTCAATGAGAACTGCAGGGGCTGGACCTTAACCGTGTCGCTGCTGAGGGCAATGAGCCGAGATAGCCTCACCGAGCCCGTGCAGCCCTGTGCCCAGGCCGGGGGCCAGGAAGAGCCGGCACTCCGAGCACAGGCACGCATCACACACGCACATCAGCGCGGACGGCCAACACGCAGCTCCGCACACCGCGCTGTGCCAGCGGCCTCACCCCACGTCTCTCGGGCCGGGCCTCGGCCGTCGGAGACCCGAGGCGGCTGCCGGCACAACTCCGCACTCAGTCCTACAGCGGTTCCGATACCGACTCGGCGCGAACCGGAACGCGGCCTGGAACATACGGGAACCGGGGAGACCGGAACTGCCCGTCAGCGCGGCTGTGTGGTAGCAGCGCCGGGACCCGCCCCCGTTCCCATGGCAGCGGCGCGGCCTGGCGGGCACGGGGCGCAGTGAGGCCTGGCTGCCGTCGGGAGCGGGGCGAGATGGAGGGCGGGGGGCTGAGCGCGGAGGAGGAGTTCGTCGGCCATGAGGGGGGGGAGGATGGCGAGGAAGAGAAGGCGCTGTTGGAAGAGGAGGAGGAGGAGAAGCAGGTGAGGAGGCAGGCGGGGGCAGCTGGCCTTGTATCCCCCCCCCCCTCCGTCCGCCATTTCACCTGTGCTGGGCTCTCTTCCCCCAGGTGCCGGCCGCATGTCCCCTGACGGAGGAGGTGCTGAAGGAGGGCCTCTCCCTCCTCTGCAAAATTGGCAACGGCCTGGCGCACGCTTATGTGAAGTTTGAAGCCAAGTATAAGTGAGTGTGCAACGCACATGCAGGAGAAGAGATCCTCTTCCTAATGTGTCTGTGTAGCCGTCCAGGGGCCGCACCTAAGGCCACCAGTGACTGGACTGTGGGGCAGGAGTGTCACAGGGCACATTCTCCAACTGCCTTGCTTCCAGGCAAGGCCTGAACTGGGGACCACCTCCACTGTAGCCAGAGATGTGGATCTGTGGGGCAGAGTAGTGACCCCTGGGCTAGTGGGAGCTTCTCGGGTGCTCTGATTTTGATCTCCCAAGGGGACCTGAGGAGGACACCTTCACTACAGACAGTCCAAGAAACATCCATTAAGCATCTCTGCATATAACTGATTAACATACACACTTAAAAGTACAATGCCACAGTTGTCACAGGAGTTTGGAGCCTCAGCCCCATCAGTACCCCCAAAGAGCTCTAGACATAGCAGGCCTCACAAAGTAAGGCCAGTCTAGGTGACTACTGGCTTTTCCTGGCTAGGAAAGTCATTACACACAGCCTTGGGTTGCCCCTGCTGTCTAAAAGACACTCTACCCCCTCCCACTCCCCCCAGGCTTGCCTTCTTTCTACTCTGGTTCTTCCCTCTCCTGACAGCTACAGTTCAATGGGAAGAAGTACTGTCTGTGCCAGAAGGAAGGTCCTCCCCTTGGCATTCAGCCTTGCTTACAGCATCTTTGGCCCATCCCTATTGCCTGCCTTTTTCCTCCTTCACACAAGGCTTTGTAGGACAGGAGGGAGATGGGAGAGGAGGGGGCCCTCCCTCCCACCATAGTGAGAAGCAAACTGAAGGCTGATAGCAGGGGAGGAAGTGAGAGGTGTTTTATTCGCTTTTTCCCTTCCACAGGGACTTGACAGACATCAGCCTCCTTGAACGTTTCATTCACCTGCGGTATGTGGATTTGTCAGAGAACAAGCTGCAAGATTTGTCTCCACTGAGCAGCCTAACCCACCTGCTTTGGCTGAAGGTGGATGGGAATCTGCTTACCAGTGCCCACATGCAGGAGCTTCCCTACCTCCAGATCATCAGCTTTGCTCACAACCGCATCAAGAATATGAAGGGCATTACTCACCCCCACTTAGCCAGCCTCAGCCTTAAAGGTGGTACAAACTACTGTCTTCATTGCTGTGTACATAGAAAACTCTCTTTGAGTGGTATTAACTGTCATTATTTCTTTGTCCTGTGGCACTCAGGAAATAAAATCCAGACAGCACTGGGTCTGAATCAAGCACTGTATAGCCTGCGTATACTGGAGCTGCGAGGAAACAAGCTAGAGAGCACAGCAGGGCTTTGCCTTCCCAAACTCAAGAATCTCTATCTGGTAAGGGATCAGCCAGCTTGGGAAGTGGGACTGAGATGCTGCAGAGGTTGGCATCTTCAGTCAGTGGGTGTAGAGAAGACACTATCCCATTCCAGACGTCATAGTGTACACACTAACCTATTTAGTTCAATCTTCACAGCCTGAAAGGAACAGATTTCAGAGAGCTAAAGAAGCAAGGGTCTCTCCGTTGGGGTAGATCCTTCTATGATATCTGTTCAAATAGTGCAAAGGCAGTAGCAAGTAACCAGTAATTGTTCTGCAGAGAGCAGGGAGATTGGCAGTGCTTGGTATGTTGCATTCTCCCTTTGCAGGCACCTAAGGGAGAACAGTGTTCTCTCCCTGGCAGCATTAGGCAAGATCACACTCCATGTCTTCCAGGAATGTGAATGTCAGTGGGGAAAGCAGTAGGTGTTCTCTGGATTACACACAGGAAGGTGATCATAGAATGTGAATGGTTTGGATTGGAAGTGACCTTTAAGATCTTTTTGTTCCAACCCCCCTACTATAGGCAGGGACATCTCCCACTAGACCAGGTTGCTCAAAGCCCTGTCCAGCCTGGCCTTGAACACCTCTAGGAAGAGGGCATCCACAACCTTCCTGGGCAACCTGCTCCAGCATTTCACCACCTTCACAGTAAGGAATTTCTTCCTAGTACCTAGTCTACATCTACCGTCTTCCATTTTAAAGCCATTTCCCCTCATCCCATCACTACCAACCCTTCTAAAAAGTCTCTCCCCAGTTTTCCTATAGGCTCCCTTCAGATACTGGAAGCCTGCTATGAGGTCCCCCCGGAACCTTTTCTTCTCCAGGTTCAAGAGCTCCCACTCTCTCAGCCTATCCTCATAGAGAAGGTGCTCCAGCACTCTGATCATCTTTGTGGCCCTCCTCTGGGCCCACTTGTCAGTTAATAATAATATGAAATAACTTTCTGCCTATTTGATGCGCACTTCCATGTGTACAGTTACATATTTGAGGTCTCTATCTAACCCAAAACCTATTGCCAGCAGCTCTTTCTCCTCTCTGATGGGCCTAATTGAGTATGGGTATAGCAGCACAGAGATATGATTCACGTCTTGGGCTGCCAAAAAAACCTGATTGAATATCTCAGTTGAAACTAAGAAGAAGCAATTTTCTTCTACTGTGAGCAGTTGCTTAGGGACCATTTACTGCTTGAGACACAAATGAAGAAAGTATGTTGGCTTACTCCCATGAATCACACAGTACTATTGCTCGCAAAGACTTGATAGTGATCCTGAGTCGTTACCTCTGGAAAAGCAATTAAAGATGATAAAAGCTACAGGGTTTCTTTTCATCAGTACTCCCTGGCAGAAAGCACTGGGGAGACTGTTGTCTGAGGTTGTCTGCTATTTTCTGGTATAGAGCTGAACTCTTAGGACTACTGGTGCTGGAAGAAGGGATGAAGTGGATAAGTCTCTAGGCACAATATAGAATTGCTAAGTAAAACAAGCCATGTTAGCAGGTGACTGAGTTAAACCAAAGCAACACCTTTATTTAAAGTAAGAAACATAATTGAAGAATTCCTGAGCCATGCATCTGAAGCAGGCAAACTGCAGGACAAAATTATTAAAACTAGAACTACCGATTAATGTCTCAGAAATGTGAGCTTGATTTGTTCCCCATGTCTACCTGCTTATCAAATCATTTTGGAGGGGGATCTCTCCCAGTACTACTTTGCTTTCTGTAGAAACGTGTCGGTGTTACTTGAGCCATAGGTAGGTAAAGCTGATGTTGCAAGGACAGGGTTCAGTGCACCCATCAAATAGGAATTCAAAGGTCAGCTTAAAGTAACTGAATCAGATTTGGTTAATATATGACATCGTTTCAGTATTCACAAAGTTCTGCCCACCAGCGGGAAAACCAGAGGCTGATTGTGAACCATGTGGTGCTTCAGTCGGCATCCATTTTAGGTTCACTGCTGTCCGAAGTGTAGGAGTGTGTTACTTCCTGTTCATTATGCAGTACTGCTGACAAAGGCTAGCTACAGCATGGGCAACATGTTGTATAGCTTGCACTAAGAAATGATGGCTTCATGTGTATGTGAGGAATCGTTATAGAAGGCGAGGTGATGATGTGATCATTAAAATAAAGGTGTCATTTTGAGTGCTCCTTGAGTTCAGAAAAAAAGGAAGAATAATAATCTGTTCAAAAATCTGATCTGCATCGTCCTGTTAGCACTTGCATGGCTGGAGCCTTTAAAACTGTTCACTGGCGTAACCGAGCAAGTGGGAGTGATAGTAGGTTGCTACTCATTTCACAGACTAGTGGTCTGTGAGCTCCCCACTTTCATTCCGATGTCAGCTCCTGATTTCCTCTGAAGTGAGGTATACAAATCTATCCTGGCTTTTTAAATTTGTTTACAGGACCTTCGCTAAGTCTCAGACTTTCCTCTTTTTCTCAGACCTTCTTGGCCCTTTTGCTTCCGAGTCTCCTTTGCCCAGTTTCCAATGCAGTCTTCATTTTCTACAAAATATTCTTTTCATAAGTGAGCCTGCCCTTAACTGCTCTCCTGTCCCACCAGTTGAGACTCTTCTCCTTTTATTAGATTTGACTACATCACTGCATTTGACTACATCAATTTTGGCATTGACTACATCACTGCTTGAGTAACAAAAAAGGAACAGAGAGTGCAGTGGCACCGTTGTGGGTTAGCCTAGCAGGCAGCTAAGCACCACACAGTGTTCTCCCTGGTAGGATGGGGGAGAGAATTGGGGGGAAAAAGTAAAACTTGTGGTTTTAGATAAAAAATAGTTTTATAGGACAGAATAGGGAATGAACAAAAAAAACCCAAAAACCCACAAAGAAAGTGTTGCATAATGCAATTTCTCATCACTCCCTGAATGCCCAGCCAGTCCCTGAGCAGCAGGAGCACACCTTGACCAACTCCTCCCATGTGATAGTTCAGTGTGATGCCAGATGGTGTTGGATATCCCTTTAGCCAGTTTGGGACTGTCCTGGTTCTGCCCTCACAGCTCCTTGTGCCCCTCAGGCTCCTCACTGGTAGGATGCTGTGAGAAGCTGAGATGTGTCTGCGCAGAGCTGCTCAGCAACAGTTAAAACATTGGAGTGTTATCAACATTATTCTCATCCTCAAATCAAAACATGGCACTGTGACAGCTACTATGGAGAACATTAGCTCTATGTCAGTTGAAACTGTGATGGGAGCCTCTCTCCCTGTTCATGTATCTGCATCCTTAGAAACTATAACCCTAAGCCACAATCACGAGTGAAGTCCTGCTTATCTCTGGGTTGAAAGATGCGGTAGGGATAACGTAGTTGCCAGGGATTTTGCAAACTTGGCTGCACAAGGCCATGAGCAATCAGATCCAGTTTTGGTGCTAGCACTGCTGTTAATCCAGGGATGGACAGGAGGCTTTGAGTGGAATTTTCTAGTCAAAATTGTGCTGTGAAACTATTACTGAATGTAAGAACTTTGTGTTTCCCCATCTCACAACTGTTCACACCAAGGTGAAAGAAATAGATAGGGAATTTTGAACTGGTAAGATATTCTTCCTGCCCTAAGCTTGTCAGTGTTATTTATTTGTTTATTTATTTGCAAGACTTATGGATAGCTAATAAATATTGTACTAAGAAGCTCTTAAACCAAGTGACAACCCCCACTTCTCTGCAGCCTCTGTCAGGATCATGCAGCCTGCTTCTGGTCATAGAGGAGCAGAAGAGAAGACTTCTTGGTAGTAGATTTCTCCTATAAAAGAAGCAGCTAAACTGGAAGTTTGCTGGACTTTATGACTGAGAGGAGCAGATAATTATCCTTTAAATAAACTTGACTTAGCTCTTTGCTTTCTGTTCCACACTGACACTCTTTGAGGCCTTAGGGGCTCAGATGAGGCACTGCTGTGGAAGGGCTGTTTTGCTGGAAGTACAGCAGGTGGCTCAGATGGCATGCTCTGGTAAATTTGAATCGTGGCATGTCTGCATCCCTGCGTAACTAGAGGCTGTGTTGGAATTACTCATCTGGGGCGGTCATGTCCCAGCCACTAAGTGATGCTGCAGGGAACTCTTTTTAGCAGGCATTTGCTTCTTGAATCTGAATACTCAGAACTCTTTTAGTAAGGCCCTGAGCATCCTGCTTGCAACCAGGCTAACATGGTAGTTAGCCTGGCTGCAAGCAGGATGCTGCATGGAGACTTCCAAAAGTCCTTTCCCATCTAACTCTTTATGAGTCTAAGCAGAGTCCTGATCAGAGGTACAAGCTAGAGCTGCAGACATGTTCTCAAGGTGTTCTGTCCCCTATCTCTAAAATCCCAGTGCAATTTCTGGTTTGGCTTCTGACCATACTATCTGTCACTGCCAGGTAGCCTCCCTACATTGTTATGTGTGTATGATGTCCTGCTTCAGAGAAGATTGCTTAGCAGAGGTAGGAAGTCTGAAGAGTAGAAAGAGCTTGGCAGAACAGAAATAACTGCTGTTCCCTTTGCCATGTGTGCCTTTTTTTCATTCTCACTTCCTATGTCCCTGCTTAGGCCCAGAATACCATTAGGAGCCTCGAAGGCCTTGAGGCACTAGAGCAGTTGTCAACTCTGCACCTGCGTGACAATGAGCTTCAGACTCTGGATGGATTCTCTAGCAGCATGAAGTGCCTGCAGTACCTCAATCTACGGTAGGTCCTCCCTGCTTCTTGTCAGGACTAGACACCAATTCATCAGGCTATACTCCCATTTACATCTTTAGGATTTTCTGTTTTCTCTAGAAGCTGAAGCCTGATGGGAACGGGTTGGATTGATCTTTACAGCTTTTAATTGGTGTTCAGGGCTCAGTTTTCTACCAGTTTCCCAACCCAGACTTTTCCAAGCTTCTCGGAAAAGATCTGCCTCTCCAGTTGCTCTCAGACTCCACACCATACTTTTTATATCTTGCTGTAACTCTTTTTCCACCCCTCTGTGTCCTGGCCATGACCACCAGTGTCCTTTTCTTCCAAGCACTTGCTGTACAGGGGTGGCATTATCAGACTGTTCAACACACTGTTTGAACAGAAAGAAATCCTTATTGTTAGGACTTATATAGATCTCTTTCTCCTGCACATTGTGCTGATTTTTCTTTAGGAACAATGGGATCAGTAGCTTGCAGGAAGTGGCAAAACTGCAGGTGCTCCCCGTGCTGCAGGCCCTGGTGCTGATGGAGAATCCATGCTCTGATGAAACAAACTACCAGCAGGAGGTCCTGGCCCAGCTGCCACACCTGAAGCGCCTCGACAAGGAACCAGTTGAGAAAAATTAGCATGCAGAGGCAAATGAAATCCGTTAGAAAAGGCAGGAAGAGGAAAAGGTATGAACAGTAAATTGAAAAACATAAGGTCAGATGTGCTGGTAAGCCCCTCCTCCTGTGAATCGAATGAAAAAATGGCTGAGGGAGGTCAGGTCCCAAGGGCAGAGCTGCATGCAGCTGAAAACAGGCTTTACAGTCTGATTGCCATCCCTGGCCCCAGCAACACAAGTGAGAGGTGAAAAAGAAGTCAGGCATGGAGTCATTTAACTTCTCCCTCTTTCCTTCTTCAGGAAATGGAGGTATCTCCCCAAGGTGATGTATCGAGTGACCTCTGGTTTAAATCCCTGTTCCTTGTGAAGATTTGGGGATGCATCTTCCCATGTGCAAAGCAAGAGCTATAGGTATGAGGTTCACCTCATTTTGCCTGAAGAAGAGAGGAGTGTCCTGGATGCTGCCTTCAGTTACTGCAGTGTTTTTACAGTCTCTGCACGTACATACTCAAAGTAGTCCCAGGAGGGAAAAGGGGGGTTACAAGTTGCGTGGTTTGATTTATAATTTTCTTATTTGGATAAAAATACTTAACGAACCTGGAATGTCTGTAATTGTTTATCCTGCCCACCCACTCCTGTTCCCTAGCTCTCTCGCCCTCTTCTGTCTGTGTCTGTCCCCTGTCTGTCTCTCTCTCTCTCTCTCTTTCTCTCCATCCCCTACGTGCTGTTTGCAAAGCTTTGCTAAATCCTGACTCATCGCAGCTTTGGGTCACATGCTGCTGTCCCGGCCCTATCAGGGGCGTCTCCATCCTGCTGCCGCCGCCGCCGCCGTTGGCTTAGAGGACACATCATCTCCCCTTGAGGTCCTGCATCCCTACTCAGCTCCGTCCTCTCTCCTCTCTACCAGCACTTTCTCAGTCTCTCGTTCACCCCTGCTCTAGGAAGGTAAGTGTCTCCCCGTGGCCAGCCCTCCCCCTCACTGCATGCGTGCCTCTGCTCCCCGCTCCGTGCCCTCCAAACCCTACACGCACTTGTGTCCCTATAGAAAAGGACCGTTGTGAGCGGCGTTAGCAATTAAACTGCCCTCACTTCCTCCACCTGCTCCTCCCACCCCTTTCTCCTCACCCCCACCCTTCTCACTTTTCTTTCATATTTTAATTTCAGGTACTCCCTCCTTCCCAATCCCCGGCAAGGATGATTTCAGATATGAGTCTGGGGAATTTCAAAAGGGGGGGCAACCGACAAGCATAGGTGCTGCTGCCAAGGGCACTGCGGGGAGACGCTGAGATGGAGCTTTACCTGGGGGAGGGGGCTGGCGGTGGTGTGAGGTAAAGCTCACTGGATTTTGCTGGGGAAAGGACCCAACCTCGGAGCAGACCTCTCCCAAACTACTGATGTGTCGACGCAAACACGAGAGCGAAGCCCAGTCCCAGGGAGAAGGAGGGAGGAGGAGGGATGTTTTCTTATCACCGCCCCACACCGCACAGGGTGAGGGGGGGCAGCAGGGAGAGGAGGTGACAGTCAAGCAAGCGAGAGCTGCATCAGCCACGACACTGCAGCAGTGCGGGCTTCCTTAGGAGCAGTGCCTAGCCGGGGGGGTGGCAGCTGCACCGGGGCCCCAGCATGCAGGGCTGGTGGCTGTGCCCTGGGGAAAGGTCTCTGCAGTGCTGTCCTGCTAGGAAGGGAGGGGGGATTGCTGCAGCAGGGTCAGGCAGTGCCCTGGCGGATTGTGCTGCATGAAGCGGTGCCCGTGGGAGGCACTGCAGCAGCGCCATGCCAGAGTACCCTGCTCAGCCCCTGCTTGAGAGAGGCAGCCCAGCCTCCAGCCTGGCTGCTCTTCTTCTCACTGTGTCAATGGGTTTCCAACTGAGGCTCTGTCCCAATCCTTTATCCCAGCTTATCCGCCTCTGACCTGCTTTCAGGACAGTGCAGCTGATGCTAGGGATTTTAGAGTGGTTCAGCAGAGGCCAAGCAGAGAGGGACATGGAGAAACTGCAGAAGTGGAGAAAAGGGTGTAGAGAACTAAAGAGGAATGAAGAGATCCAGTAAATGATGGGATGGAGCCAGCTAGGTTAGGTTTAGGCTCGTCATCTGGCATCCTTGGAGCTGGCTCAAACAGGGATAGGTGGATGCAAGCAGAGGGACGTAACCAGGGCCAACATGATCACGTAAGCACTGCATCTGGCGCAGGTCTTGTCAGACTGCTGTGCCATAGGTCATTTTAATGGGTATGGCCAGGGCACTGCTGTGAAGAAGCTCACAGCTGTGCAGGCATGGCTCTGGAGGAAGCTCCTGCAGTGCAGACCAGATGGCATGAGAAGTGCTGCCAGTGTGGCTGAGGGGGATCCCAACCCAGATGGGCCCTGTGGAGGGCCCTGCATAGGTTCCAGAGAGCCCCGGTTTCCCCCCACTTAACCTTCCCAGCATCGCAAGCTTTTGCTGAAACTCCAGAGCAATGTGATTTCCCCAAACCCTATGATTTCCATGTACCAGAGGCCATGGGACTGGGAACTGACTGGCTTCCCCAGCCTGTTTCTTAGCCCTGCTCTTTGCTGTGATGCCCTATTTGCAGCACCCCCAACAAACACACCTGTGCTGAGAGACAATGTCGGCTGCATCCTTGCCTGCAGCCCAAGGCATGATTCTGCCCAGAAAAAACACCAACTGCACCATGCTTGCCGCTGGGCCTGGACTCCACACTTGTGTGGTTCCAGCTCTGCTCTGCTTTGAATGAATAAGCTGGGGAGCCAGGGACAGAAAGCCCAGCGAAGCAGGGGTGGCAGTAACAGACAGTCAGCAGATGCTGCCCACTCCCAGCAAGGCTGCTCCCTACACTGCACTGCCCCACTGCCTGCTGGTGGAGGCAGGGAGACTTGCAAGGCCAGCTAGGGAGATCAGGAAAGGGGTCAGACCTCTTGTGGAGAACCTCGGGAATGAATTTCAGCAAAAAATGCCTCTCTCAAACTGCTCTCCTCAAGCCTGTTTCCCACCCCAGGTTTCACTGAGTGCATCCAAAATGCCAGATCTCCTCACACACCCCTGCCAGAGAGGCTTCAAGGTCTTCTGTGCCTACATTCCTCTGGTGTGTGGGGGCCATGAACTGGGGTCAGCCTCAGCATCTTAGCCTGCCCAATTTCCCTCCCCTTGTGCTCAGAGCTGTTCTTCTCCTTCATCAGGTGCCATAGCCTCTGGCTGCTCAGTCTCAGCTTGGCTGGCCCAGTCCCTGGTGTGGACTGCAGCCATGCCCTGCAGGGTGCCAGCTGCAGAGGAGTGAGGCAAGGCCAAGGCAGGCGCTGCCCAGGGCCCAGCAGGGATCTCTCATCCCTGTGAGGAGATGAAAGTTTCTGGGAACCCTGGTGCCAGGGCTGTGCCCTCTCCAGAACCCCTAGTGCTGTGGCCCCCTGTAAGTCAGAGGTGCTGGAAAGGGGGCATGTGGCTGCCACACGGGACAAGAGGGAAAACTCCTACTTTGTTATATGTAGTGAAGGGATGGGATTCAGCATCAGTTCCTGAAGAGAATGTGGATAGCTTCTCACTTTCTGGGCTTTGGATCACATTTTTCATATCTCCCCTCTAGTCTAAATTTCCTCAAGCCTATATTTCCTTGGAGTTTGAACTTCAGCTCCTAATGTAGATCTTTGTTGAGCATCCTTTCCTCTGCCTAAACCTTAGAAGTGTGAGCCCTAGGTCCCAAGGGCGGTCTGAGATCTTGCAGGACAGCTCAGAACTAGCATGTCCTTTCCTCTCCTCTACACAGAGTCACCATGGCAGTCGAGAGGATCCATGCCCGAGAGATCCTGGATTCTCGTGGGAACCCCACTGTGGAGGTGGACCTGTACACACACAAAGGTATGGGGTGAAGATGAGAGATGAAGGGGAAATCCTGTCTTGCTGAAGGGGCTGGATCTGCACAGCAGCTGAGAGCAGGGAGTATCTCCCCTGAAGGCTCTCCAGTGAGCAACCAGAGACATCGGGCCAGGGAGATAGATCTCCTGGCGTCTACCTGTGGTCCTGCATGACATGCATAGTGAATGCTGAAAGCTGTGTGTGTGGCTTGTCCCATGTCTGACTGTAGCAGAGACGGCTAGTTTCATTAAAATAGACATATTTATCTTTTTGTCCTATCCACACAATGCTCTCTGCAGCTATGCTTTCACTCCTGGGGCACATTTGGAAATGCTTCCACAGCCACGCTCTTGAGGTTGAGGGAAGATTTGTTTCTGAGACGTGTGCAATCATGTGTGTGCAATTATGCATTTCATCTGGAAGAACTGCAGCTGTATTGGTTGAAAGCTAGGTGGGATGAGATATGTGCGTAGTATGAGTGACCAGAGTAGGCCTCCAACCTCCTGCTCCTTCACTGAGGTAAAAATCCAGCCCTGGACAAAAGGGAGGAAGCCTCCGACAGCTGTGAGTAGGGCTGTCGGAAGGATGCAGGCAGAAGTACCAGGACAAGGAATTTCTGCATGTCATTTATAGTTCTGGGACTGGCACAGACCTCTGCATGGCTGAGATCAAGGTTTTCCAGTCTGAAAACACTGGGTGGACTTCTTTCTGTCAGACTCTCTGCTATTCCTCCTCTGAGAGGTGTTCACCTCTGAGAAGACTACCGTGAGCAACCAGCCAGTGGGGCTATCTGTTGGCAGAGGCGGGTGGCTCTATCCTTTCCTTAAAGTAGAACAAAGACAGATGCATGAGGTCTTTCCTTCCTTTTAATCCTCTGCTCTACTCATACACACGTTTTGCTGTCCCTCAGGCATGTTTCGAGCAGCGGTTCCCAGCGGAGCATCCACTGGTATCTATGAAGCACTGGAGCTACGAGATAATGACAAGTCACGTTTCCTTGGAAAAGGTGGGGAGGTGTCTGCTCCACACCCTGTACCTGGGGCTGCCACACATGGGGCTTCACCAGAGGGTACCACTCATCCACTAACGAGACATGCCCTCCATGGAGCCTTCCAGGCACTGATCCAGTGTCAAGTGAAATGTCAGGCCTCGACCTTCCCTCCCCGTTTCCCCCTCTCAGCCTTTCTATTGGTCTTCTACCCTCCCTCTCTTCATTCTCTTCTTTGCCTCAACCTTTGTCTCTCTCCTTCTTTCTCTGTCTATTCCCTTCTTTAGGGGTCCTGCAGGCCGTGGATCATATCAACAGCACTGTCGCCCCAGCTATCGTGGGCTCTGTAAGGATTTCTCTTTGTTCTTCCTTATTGAACGCTTACTCTGTTCCGTCTCTTTCCACCTGATCTCTGTTTCTGCCTTTCTTCATCTCACTGGGTTGACAGATGTAGTGCTGCTCTCTGTGAACCCAGGCACACTCTTCCTGCCTCCATGGCTGTATGCAACCACAGAGATCTTTTCTCTGAGTGGAAAGGAGTTAACCCTACCTGGCCCACTGCTGCATCTGTACCACCTAGCCAGTCCCCTCGTTTCTTTCTATAGAGCTCTCTACCTTTTTCAAATGTGCTCCTCACTTAATCTCGTCCACACGTCTGCATCCTCACACCCATTCATCCTTCCCTCTCCTCCAGCATTCATGGTGTGGTGAGCAATGACTGTACCCACGCAAGGTCTGGCAGCCCTCCCCAGCACAGTCTGTGGACTTCCAGATCTGTGGTGTCACATCTGTAAGTCCTTTATGGAACCTGCTCTGAAGGGAGTTGAGTTGATGTCATGCATTGAAAGCCACGCAGCTTTTGAGGAGTCTGACTGAGAGCCCAGCTCTTCTCAGCCCTGAGAACTTTCTGTACTGGTAGAAGGCTCCCCACATTGGCTTTAACACTGCTCCCTTGCTCATTCCCAGGAACAGCTCCATCTAGTTCACGTGTGCTTTCTTGGGGTTGAGCATGCACTGTTATGCCTAGCTTGTATGTAGCCATAGCATGACAAAGCTCCCTGGAAGCTGCCAAAAAGCTGGATGAATCCTCAAATGAGTGCTGTGTGCTGAACTCTGTGTGACCGGCCTGGGCTGCTGCTGATCCCTTATCCAATGTGGGTGCATCTAAGCTGCACTGCAATAACATCATCATGATTACCTTACCTGACTATATACCAAGGCTATATACTATTAGTATATACTATATACTAATTTCCAGAGCTTTATGTGTATATATTCCCCCACAAGCTGAAAAGGTCCATGTACCCCCAGCTTCTCCATCAACACCTCCTTTCTCATGTGCCAGAGCCAACAACTCTTCTCAACATCCCCTTCTCAGGAACTCTTTCTTTCCTCCAGGGCCTCTCTGTTGTAGATCAAGAGAAGATAGACAATCTGATGCTTGAGATGGACGGCACAGAGAACAAATGTAATTTGCTATTTATTTCGGTCTGGGAAGTAAAGATCACAGTGGGTGGAGGGAGGGTTGTAGCCTGGTCTGGCAAGGGCACTTGCTGGGCAGAAAGGCAGTACCTGAGAACCACAGTGAGTTCTTGGTTTTGCCCACAGCCAAGTTCGGTGCCAATGCCATCCTGGGAGTTTCACTGGCTGTGTGCAAGGCAGGAGCTGCAGAGAAGGATGTCCCCCTGTACCGGCACATTGCTGACCTGGCAGGCAACTCCGATCTCATCCTTCCTGTGCCAGTAAGAATCCTCCATCCTTGACATACTAATTCAGAAACTTCCAAAGATACCTCAAAGAGTGTGTTTGATAGAGGAGGTAAAGTAGTAAGGGATATAGGACCAAAACACCAGCCGAATGCACTGCAGGAAGCAAACCAATGCCCAAGCTTTCTCAGGGAAGGACTCACAAACAGAATGCCTATTCCTGGAATGGTGTGTAAGGCTCTGCCCTCCCCACCTGCACAGGGGTAGAGGGGAACTGGAAAAGGCTCAGGAAAGGATAAGAGACAGATCAAATTGTGGGCCAGCTTTTGTAAAAGGAAGGGCTGTGTAAACTAGGAGTTTTCCTTGTGGAAAATAGGAGCTGAGAAGGATACAGCAGATGTTGTGGTGGGGGTTGACTGAGGATCAACCACTACTCACTCTTAATGCAAGAACCAGAGAGCATCACGTGAACCCTCTGAGGCACAGTTCAAAACAAGGCTAGTTATACTGTGAAACTCCCTCACAAAGCATACTGTGGGTGCTAAAATTTTCTTGGGGTCGAGGAAAAAGTTCCTAGAAGAGAGGTTGATGTAGCATTGCTGAATGCACAGATAAATACATACAGTTTGGGAGAACTCTGAGAGGGAAACAGGTGGGAAAATCCTCTCTAGTTGTTTGCCACTATTGGAAGGAGGATCCCAGGCTGTACGTGGCTTTGGTCTGACATGCTGCAGCTGATGTGTTATGTTACTCTATGGGATGTGGTATATCATGAATAGACATGGTGACCCACCTGAGAGCCTTGTCAAAATGGGTTCCTTCAGCTCTAATTCACTTACAAACTCTTCCAGGCTTTCAATGTGATCAATGGAGGTTCCCACGCAGGCAACAAATTGGCAATGCAGGAGTTCATGATCCTACCTGTGGGAGCTGAAAGCTTCCGCGATGCCATGCGCATTGGGGCTGAAGTCTATCACAATCTCAAGAGTGTCATCAAGGAGAAGTATGGCAAGGATGCTACTAATGTGGGTGATGAGGGAGGATTTGCCCCTAACATCCTGGAAAACAGTGAAGGTGAGAGTTACACGTTAACGGGATATCCCTGCCTGCAATGCTGTGACCAAGGCCTTTTTACACCCAATACTTTTATCCTTTCAGATGTGGCGTCCACAGCCCCTCAGCATGTTTCTGTTCTGCTCCAGGCTTCATTCTGTCTCCCTCATTGAGCCATCAGACTCGCAGTGGCTCCTGTTCACAGGGTCTTTCTAGGGAAAGTTTCTGCTGGAAGTCAGAGCTCTCTGGCACAGGCTGACTTCAACTCTCTTCCTTCCAGCTCTGGAGCTCCTCAAGGAAGCTATTGACAAGGCTGGCTACACAGACAAGATTGTCATCGGTATGGATGTGGCAGCCTCTGAGTTCTACCGAGATGGCAAATATGACCTTGACTTCAAGTCCCCAGATGACCCAAGCCGCTACATTTCGGCAGATGAGCTGGGTGACCTCTATCAAAGCTTTGTACGTGATTATCCAGGTGAGCCACTGTGCTTGGCAATGGGGACTCATCACCGGTGTTGCAGACACCACAGGTGCATCTCTACTATTTTAGGGGGATTGGGAGGAAGGTAGCTTTGACTTGTCTCTTCTGTTGTCCATTCAGTGGTTTCCATTGAGGATCCCTTTGACCAAGATGACTGGGAGGCCTGGTCCAAGTTCACGGCCAATGTTGGCATTCAGATAGTGGGAGACGACCTGACAGTGACAAACCCCAAGCGCATTGAGCGAGCTGTTGAAGAGAAGGCCTGCAACTGCCTCCTGCTCAAAGTCAACCAGATTGGATCTGTCACAGAGGCCATCCAAGCGTGAGTCCACCCTGCTGCCACTGTTATTTGAAATAGTTGGTGATGTACCACAATAAGATTAAGACTTGTGTCTCTGTGAGAGTGTAGAATGCTGAGGAGAGGAGGAGAGGGTCTGGATCTCACCCTGTGCAGGGGGTGGATATTACAGTGGCAGCTGCTGAATACATATCTTGCTCCTGCAGCTGTAAGTTGGCCCAGGAGAATGGCTGGGGTGTGATGGTGAGTCACCGATCTGGGGAGACCGAAGACACCTTCATTGCTGATCTGGTCGTAGGACTGTGCACTGGGCAGGTATGTGAAACCTAGGGTGTGCACAGGCATGCAGAAAAATGCAGAGGTGAGAAGCAGCATCCCTCTTGCTTCTCCCTCTGGGGAAACCGGTGCGAATCATAATGGCGTCTTACAGTGTTTGTTTTGGGAAATCCTTTACAGATAAAGACGGGTGCCCCCTGCAGGTCTGAACGCTTGGCTAAGTACAACCAGCTCATGAGGTAAGGGGCTCTTATGGTAGGAAACAACTGAGAATGGAGAGTAACTAAAAAATAGAGAAGCTAGAAACCCAAAGGGCAGAAGGAGTTTGTTGGGAGAAATGTGAAGGCAAACTGCAGAGGTGAAAGTAGAGATCTCTGGATCCCTCCTCCTTGGCATGGTGGGATAGCAGCACCCTCCAGCAGCTAGCCCCTCTGCCCCCTTTCAGCTTCCTGGCCGTATGTTATCCCTCAGGTACTCTGGTGCCTTACCTGAGTTTTGCTGTCTCTCTCTCCTGCAGGATTGAGGAAGAGCTTGGCGATGAAGCACGCTTTGCTGGACACAACTTTCGCAACCCAAGTGTTCTTTGAACGTTGTCCCCCAGGCATAGACACCCTTCAGCTTTTTCCCACATCACAGACTCTGAACCCTCCTTCTCTTCACTACTCCCTTTTTTTGCTCTTTCTCCCTTCTCTACCACCTGGTTTTCTCTCACCTCAAAGCCCCACGAGTTCAGGTATCCCTGGCTAGATATACCCAGATGAAGGATGAAAAAGTGGTCCGCACCCCGTCCCTTGCTTTGGGATCATAAGCATTTCTGAATCTAGGCATTTTGTGTCTTTTGTTCTTGTGCGCATCTGAACCACTCTGTTCACATATTAGACTATGGGAGCATGCTGCCCAGCGTGTTTACGTTGTACGCCGAAGCATGTGCAGTGAACATATGTGCGTCGGCTGGTGTGTTTGGACAAGTGTCGCACTTGTAGCTGTGTTTGAACGAGCGTCACCAGTGGCTCGCTCTCGTTGTGCGTGTGTGTAGGTGTATGTGTACTGGCCTACAGCATTGTTGTGCCCCAGGTGCATTTGCGCTGACGTGGTGGGACCTAAGCGTTCCTTCCTACTGTTCTGAGCGCTGTTCCACGCTGAGCTGTGCTTGTCAGCAGCTTAGTGTTGAGTGAACAATTGCTTGTCACTGGCCGTGTGTGCGTGTGCTGTCAGCCTCCAGGTTAGGCAGCTCTATGGGATCTTGTGGGTCAGCACATAGTACCGTGGGGCAATATATTAAAACACAGTCGTAAAAAAACACATGCTCTCATTTGCTTATCTTAACCTTCTTCTCTGTTTCCATCCCTCTTGCACTCCTTCACTCTCTCTTCTGCCCATAATGTCTGCTTCACCTTCTAGACAGTCAGTGCTCAACAGAGCAACAAACTACAGAACCCTAAACTTAATTAAAATGTATTTCACACCTGAGATCCTTGACTTGGCCTGATGTTTCTCTGCACTTATCTGTATTTGAAGAATGGGGACATTTTGTTATCAAAGAAGAGGATCGTGCAGAAGGACAACCAAAGCAAGCAGAGGAAGTTGGCAAGAGAAAGGCCCAGATAACCCCCAACCTGCTTTCACAGCTGTCCCACAGTGAGACTTGTCTGTCCCGTATCCAGCTGGGGAATATTGAGGGAGGGGCAGATGGGAGAGTTTTCTGCATGTGCAAGGGATTTTAATCATGCCTGCCACTGATCTAACAGACCCCAGGGCAAGTCACAGGCCAGATGCCCACTAGACATCCTGTGACAGTAAAATGAAACTGCAGATTTTGGAAGAGAAAAAGCTATCTTTGTGTGCTTGGGCACACTGAGGTCCTGCAGAGCTCCTGTTCAGTCCTTGCCTGACTGTGCTGCCACACCTTTCATGATGAGTAAGGTAAGTCAGCTTGTTCAGTGAGCCCTAAGACCCCTTGACCAAGCCCCAGTACGGACTTCCAAATTGAAAGACAACACTTAAAAATCAACACTGGCATTTCACTGCTAACTCTTTACTAAATAATACAGGAAAAGGAGTGCATTCATCGAGGAAAGACAAAGGCTGTGACATGAGAGAAAAGATGGTGGGAAGGAGAATGGTGTTGAGACAGGGTTGGTTCCGGTGGGGTCACCAGTAAATACGGAACAAATACCGGCAGCAGGCAATAGCTTGCGTCCTAGCTGCAAGTACCTCTGTGAAGACTTGCCCCTACGATCCCCCGCGTCCCGTCCCACATCTCACGCGCACGGACGGTCAGTGCAGACCAGCACAAAGCAGCGGGACTGCCGTTGCCTTCTGGGAGCTGTAGTTCGGGTATGGCCGCGGGAAACGCTCCATTTTCCAGTGCCGGAGCCCTCGCCTCGCCTCAAAATGCGGGTCCCCTGCAGGCAGGGGGGAGCTGCTCCTCCGCCCGCGCTCCCGTAGGGGGCGGCCTTGTCTCAGCGGCTCCGTGCGGCTCGGCTCGGCCGGGCGCCGGCGGAGGGTGGGATGGAGCTGGCCCCTCCGGGCACCGTTGCATTTTGCAGCCGTGCAGCGTTTTGCCACTCCTTCATCTGCAAAATTGGTTTTGCACGATGTCTCTGGTTTTGGAGGAAAGTGTATTTTTGTGCTCGAGGTACATGTTGTTATTATTCTTTTTTCTTTTTCCATTTGCACGCCTAACCACTGCTTCCTTTTGTTTTAGATGCTGGGATTTTGCAAACAGTATGGCTGAGCAATCAGGGAAGGTTTTTTGGAAGCAGTTTCTCAGCTTTTATACTCTTAAAGCATCTCCTCTTCCCGTTTTCCCCTCACTCACTCTCATTTGTCTTTTTTTTTTTTTTTTTTTTTTGTTCACGGAAGGAAACAAAGTGCAGGAGGTGGTGCGTTACCCATTTAAATGCAGCAGTACTGTAACAGCAGGGAACAGGTGTGTGTGTGTACCTCCACAGATTGTGAGAAGAATTTGTTAGCAGTCACTGCCAGTGAGATAATGCCACGTCCCTACAGCAGGACGTGTGGAAGCACCGGGGTGATGAGGATGCATTGCCTCAAAGCAGTGCCTCACCTTGGTGGCTTTTCTAAATCAGAAGAGTTTGGCTTTGACAGCCCAACATGTGTATGACGCTGGTATGTTCACTTGGGTCACTACAGGTACATACATGGATGCTGCTTTTTCTTTGTCTCCGTGGCAGACATTTGGTTACAGTTCCTTTGTGATAGAAATACCCAAATACTTTGTTATCCCTTACACAAGCAATGCAGTAAGAGATGCTATCTTCTCAGCAGCAGAGCTACAATGTGCATTTCCATGAGAAGCAGTGGAGATTGGGGTGCGGGGAATGAATGTTGGTTTTCTTTCAGCTCTCAAATCAAATTCTGTTTAGATGACGTTTTCAGAGATACAACTGGCAGTTCAAGGGATAATTTAGCTCCAGCTGCCCTGAAGCCTGCGCAATTGTTCTTTAATAAATAGGTGTCCACAGAGCACCTGGAAAGGAGAATAAGCCTTATTGTAGAGGACACATGGAAGCCTTAATGATGCAGAACTAAGGAGTTTCTCCCGTCCCTCTCTCTGGAATGACTTGGGAGGGGTGGGTGTAGGGGCAGAGGGGAGGGAGAGGACAGATATGCATGTTAAAACTCAAGTAAACAAAATCCCTAACATAGGAGGCTTTTTCTGCTGAAAGATGACCTTGATCTGACAAGAGTTCCAAAAAATTAGGTGCTGGGTAGCTCGTGTTATGGGACATCCACTGCAGGGAGGCTGGTGAGGCTGGGCATTGACTTGTGTCACAGACTTAGCATTTCTGCGACCAACAAACACCAGTGCTGTTTGCATGAGTTTTAGACAGCAAGCCAGGAGGGGCCATCTTGTGTGGCCATGTTGGAGTTTGTGTCACAGGAAGTCTTTACCAAGGCCTAGAACAAGCCACAGGGGTTTTTGATTCTTCTTGTCAAGGAGATTGCTATGTGTTGCACGTCTGTGCTGCCTGAAACAGGGCTCTGCATAGTTTTACAGCCACAGGTTAATAGGATAAAGATCAGAAGGGGTGTCTAGTGGCCTCCACACCAGGCTCTCTGTAGAGGTAAGGTTGGCCCCAGAGGTAGATCAGCTGCCCACAGTTGTTCCTGAGCATCTCCAAGGGGAGACTGCCCAGATCTCTGGGTGCCTGTGTTGGTGCTGAACCATGCTCAGGGAGGAGCTTTGTTCTTTGTCTAGACAGAATTTCTCTTCTTGTAAATTTTGTAACCATTTCACTGTCCATCTGTTAGGAAATCTTGGCTCTGACTTTGCTATAAAGTCCCATTCTCACTCTCACTCCTCTTTTTCCCTAAAAAAAAAAAAAAAAAAAAAAAAAAAAA
>NW_024884364.1:1897873-1900535 GCF_019232065.1 Centrocercus urophasianus
AAAAAAAGCTAGAGAGAGCAATTAGTCCTTCCTAATCTTTATTTATTTATTTATTTATTTTTTTCCCTCTCCTGACAGAGAGAATTGTCTCCCGTATCTTCTCCTTGCATGTCATGATCTGCATCACTTCCAACCACTAGTCCTCCACGGAAATTTCCAGCACCTTCTTTCTTCTGTATTTCTACAAGAAGGTTGGAAGGTTGCACCACAGCCAGCTCCTCTCACTCCTGAGTCCCCCAGAAGTAGAAAATAGTGGAAGGATGCAGCCAAAGAGACTCTGGAAGGCTGCATGCTCCATCTGCCTGCTCCAAGGCAGGACCACTGATGTGTTACTCGTCTGTCTTCCATTTGCACTGACCGCTCTGAGTCAGAGTACAGCATGGTGTTACCAAACGTCAGTATGGGTATGAAAGTGATGACATGAAAACCTTTTTAGAATTGACCTTGCGGTTAAATAAACTCAGGGTCACCAGATGGCCTGACAAGTTACCAATATGAGAAGAAGAACCTAAGATTATTAAGATGGAATGCGGAGAGGCCAAAGCAATACCAGGCATTGTGACTTTCACTCAAGTCAGAGAAGGCTACCTTAGTGATTTGGGTATTTTTGTTTAGCATCCAGTAAGCAAGGATTTTGACAAGGTCTTCCTCCTTTCTTGAATTGTCCCTATAAAGATCACACTCATTATGAGCTTGGGATGCAGGGCTGCCAAGCTCCTAAGGTGAGAATTTGAAATGGCAGTGACAACCGCAGCCTCAACAGCAATAACAGTATTTTTTCTCATCTTCTAGAGCTCTGCTGGGTGAGACACTTCTTATGGCAGCTGATGCTTAAATTTGGGATTGTGTTTGTGCCCTCTGCAATGTAACACCTCTGTGAAATAATCGGTATCATGAAATGTTTCATACTGATAATCGAAAATCAGTGAACATTTTTGCAAATGCTGGTTGTAGCTTTTTCAATCCTCTGTTCCACACAGGGAAATCAGAAAGTAATGGTGAATAAAAGCACCCCAGTATCACCATTGGCAGGGTGCAGGCTCTCAGCAAGGGTCAAGGCAAAGAGATAGGATGAGAAGAATAGATGAGAAAATGAATGATGGCTGGAGACATGAGGCATGTTTATATTGTGTTATATTGTGCAATGGCATGCTGCCTGGCAGCAGAGCTGATTTGGGAACAAGAGTCCAAGTCCAGGGGAAGTGTGGGCCTGGTAGTGGCATGGTACCGCTGGGAAGAGGGTGTGGAACAAAAGCTTGCAAGAATGTTGCTGGGACATTGTTAGGAATGTTTGTAAAATGCTTGGGTGCAGCAGTGATTAGCACTACAGAAAAACCCACAGGGAGATTATTACATCTGCATTCAGTGCCAGGTTTGGATGCTGTACAGTGAATAATGCTCGGAGCCATGTAACGGACAATAAGGAGTGCTGAACGAACACCCACGGAGAGCAACATCCAGCCTGCTTGCTGAGGGACAGGAGGTCCTGCCGAGGAAAGGTTTTGTGATTGTGTATATGAAGGCTACCCAAATGCCACAGCAGGACTTGCCCCTGTGCATACCAAATCCCTCTTGCGGTGTGCAGGCTCACATAGCAGCGTAGTGCTTGGTTCTGCTCATACAACCAGCCTCCTTCCAAAGTCTGAAGCTGAGAGTAGCACTCAGTCACTCCTGGCTTCTCCCTGATGCTCACCAGCAGTAGAATCATAGAAACACAGAATCATAGAATGGTCTGGGTAGAAAAGGACCATAGTGATCATCTCATTTCAACATCCCTGCTACCTGCAGGGTCACCAACCACTAGACCAGGCTGCCCAGAGCCACATCCAGCCTCGCCACATAGATGAGCCTGCCCAGAGCAGATTGCAGCCCTGCTGCACTGTAACAGAATCATTTGGCTCCCCACCTCCCCTTCCAGAAGTCCTCCTTTGCTTGAACTTTTTCAAAATGGCCATGCACACCCTCTTTGAGGCTGAACTTTGCAAACAACGGAGCGCAGCCAGCAGCCAGCCCATTTTCCTGAAGCAGAGAGGAGCCCACACGCGGGCAGGGGGAGAATTGTTCACATTTTTAACATTCTGGCTGAATTTGAGCCCTTTGTAACGGCACGGCGCCCGCGTCTCCTTTGCATCTTAAAGAGCGTTTCTGGTAGCAGCCAAAGGCCCCTCAGCGCCTGCCCGATGCCTCCTGCCAGCACCGCAGATAGCCCAGGCAGGACCCGACCCCACAGAGATGGCTAGCTCGCTTGACAGAGGGGAAGAATAAGAAAAAGGGGAAAAAAGCGGGGACATCCCAGCCCCCCGGGACTGCGCAGGGCACTATCGAGGCGGTGCGCGGCGCAGCGGGGCCGCACAGGCCCGTCCCGAGGCGGCCTCCTCCGGCGCTGGGCGCCGGTGCCTCTCCGGCCGCCGCACGAGGCTCTCCCTTTGTGCCGTTGCCTGGTAACCGCGCGGGGGATGGGAGGCCGCCGGCCCGCGCCGCATGCTGAGCGCGGCCGCCCCGCCCCGGGCCTGCCCGCCCCCCGCCGCGGGGAGTCCGCGGCCATTTCGTCTCCCGGCGCGGGGCCGAGCCGCGCTGGCGGCGGCGGGGAGGCGGGGACGGGCGCGCTGGCGAGCGCGGCTCGGGGGGTGACGGGGCGGGGGGGGGCTCGTTCTGGGCGCTT
>NW_024884364.1:1900635-1951137 GCF_019232065.1 Centrocercus urophasianus
AAAGAAAAAGGAAAAAAGGGGGAGGGGGGCAGCGTTTAAATCCCTTCCCCCGCTCCTCTCCTCCTCCATTCCTCCCTTCATTCGACCTCCCCTCCGGAGCCGCCGGTGAGTTCCCCTCCCGCTCACGGCCGCTTGTCATTTTCGCCCACTCGCGGGGATTCCCTCCGTCCGTCCGTCCGTCGGATCGGGTCGGGGGGCGCGGGCGGGACGCGGTAACCCCCGTGGCGGTGAGGAAGGGCCCCCCGCGGTGCCTTCCCTAGTGCGGGCGCGGCGGGCGGGGCCGGGACCGGGTCTCGCTGGCTCCGGGGCGAACCTCTCTCCGTGAGCGGGAGCCGGGAACGACCGTAAATCGCCGAGGGGGGCCGCCCGCCCAGCCCAGTGCAGCCCGCGGAGCGGACCCGCCGTAGGGTCCCGGGGCGGGGACCTCCCCCCCCCTCGCCGCTTCCCGGCGTGACGTCAGCGCCCGCCGAGCCCCCTCCCGGCAGAGCGAAGTTCGGCGGGGGCCGGGGCAGGGGTGCCCCCGGGGCGGCGGAGGGGCCGGAGCTGTGAGCGCGCAGCCCGGCGCCGTTCTGGAATCGAAATAAAACAATGCTGGAAGGAAATCGGCCCGCCCGCTGCCGGCCGGGCTCCCGCCGCCCCGAAAAATCTCGACGAGATTCCCTCCTGCTGGAGAGCCTCTTATTGTCCCTGCTTTCCAGGTGCAGCTAGGGAGCAGGCAGGAATAACGCCCGCAAGCGGTGTTCGCAGCGGGCTCTGAGCGGGGGAACCGGCGTACCGCCAAGTGTGTGCGCTCCCTCTTTGCTGCACGGGTGGGATTCGCCCCGCCGCTGCCATCCGCAGCACGGGCGGACCTGCTGCCCTGCTCACAGGCGGAAACAGCTGCCGGGGGACCGGGGAGCGAGCACGGCCCTACGGGTGGTGGCATCTGGGGGGCGTTGGTGCTCACTCTCCGTCCTGGGGTGTTCGTCGACTCTTCAGGGAAAGGCGGCAGCCTTATTTCCTGTGCCGCTCTTCTGGCTGTGCCATCGAATCGGTCCCTGCTTTGCCCTGCTGGCCCCCAGATGGCAGGTTGCAATGCTTCTGTGGCTGTTGACCAGCGAGTCCGCCGGCTGTGCTTTGGAGTGGCAGCCATTTGGTCATTGTGGCATCGCTTTGCACGCTGCTTTGCTTGCAGTTGAGATCTGTCGATTGCCTCCTGCTAGCTGCAGCGACGTTCTGAGGTTGCTTCTGAAAGAGGTCGTGTCTTTCATGGCATTTGCCTCGGCGCTGTGGCTGCTTGACTTCTGCAGTGAGTTACTTAGTTGCCAGCGCAGCTACTTGTGAGAATTTGTGTCTTTTGTCTGCACGGTCTGTTTTGCGGGGCTATGATTCCTCATGAGCAGCCTCTACCCATGGAGCTAGCCATTCAAATCGGTTGTGAATATCTCTCCTGGGTTGTTGTACTGGATGCGTGGCATGGGAACCTCTTTGCTTTCTAGCACTGAAAAAAAGCGAGGGGAAAGTAGCAGGCCATTACCTTAAGGTGTGTAGCAGCAGAACCGTTGAATATGTCATTCATCTTGTACCATCTGAATAGTGGAACACAGTTATTGAACCTTCTGTTGTGCTTATGCCTAAAGGTTCAGAGATCAGCCCAGTCTTCCCTCAGGAATCAAGGTGTTCATGTCAGAGCACAGCCTTTCTGGGTTGCCTCGCTTTCATGAACTCAAGTCCACTATTGTTGAGTTGAAAGCGAATGTCCCTTTAAGCCAAGGGTGTTGTGCATCACTGCTGTGCTGTACGTGCATCCTTGAGGGAGTGGAGGGGCTGAAACTCCAAAATCATTGTCCCTGAATGGGACACTTGTAAATGTGAACTATCAAATCAACGGAAGGAATTTCGTCCTCCTTTCCCAACCTATTTGCTTTTATTTTTGTTATTGGTGTCTGCATAACCAGTCGTTTGTGCATATTCCCTGTTTTTGGGGGGGAATAGTCTGGTCTTTCAAACCGTACTGTTCTGGTTGTGATTTACAATGGAGCCTTTCAAGCATGGCTTTGAGGAGTGAATTTGCAGTGCTGTGTTTCTTGCTGGAAATGATAAAACTCCTCTAAACGGGAAAATTAAACTTGCACTGAGTTCTAATAAAGAAGATCAACAGGTTTAACCTGCTGTGATGAGCCGCCTTTACATCTTTTTCATATGAATTTACCTCCTCCCCCAAACTTTGTACCCCTTGGGTGTCTCTGAAAGGTTCCTACGTTCTTGCCTTAAGATTCATCTATATTTGTATATAATACTGGGCATGCAAGGATCTATGACTGTAGCCTATCAAGATCATTATACCAAGAGCAATAGGATAGGTGTTTTTCTTCAAGATGGGGAGATTGTATTTGCAGCTGGAATGGATAGAGAAGGTTATGCTCATCCCAAAGATCAGCATCTGTAGCTCCATAAATGCTTTCTTTATTGCTCCTTGGCAATAGATTGGCTTGAGTTGGAAGGGACCTTAAAGTTTATCTAGTTCCAACCTCCCTGCTGTGGTCTTCCTCCTGTTCACCAGCGCTATTGTGGAGGATGAAGGTGGAGTTGATGGGTGTAGATACTAGAATTTGGAGCTGTGTGGGGAAGAAATAAATTGCTGGATCTGTGTTGTAATATCTTTGCAAATTAAGTCTCTGCAATTGATTTGAGCATTTATTTGATTTTTCCCCTTCTTAAATATCTCCCTGCACGCTTACTCGGTGTTTTATTTTTTTCTCTTTAGGTAACTGTCTGTTCTTATGAGAACCTGTATGCTTCCTCTGTCAGGCTTTAACCTCCCCGGTTCTATTTTGTCTATCTCCTATTAATGTTCTCTTTTAGACAAATAAACTACATTCTTACTTCTAGTGGATTATTTTTTTTTAACCTCCTTCTTCCTCCATTAAGAGTTGTTATGAAAATATCAAGTGTATTTCCTGCATTTATCGGTTTGTCTCTTCTATCTTTGCTTCCTGAGGAACGTTGTGAAGTACAGAATGATAATGCTATATAAATTTCTTGAAGGGCCAGTAGTCCAAAGGAGAAGGCAATTCAAGTTCCAAATGTGAAAGTATAAGCATCTCCAAAAAAGTCATGCTCTTATGTAAGTGAGCTACATCTAGGATACATGTTCTCTGCAGAATTAATTCACGTGGTCACAGCCTGCTCACAGTGATTTTTTTTAATGTTAACATGAGGTAGAGCATTTCAAGACCTTGCCTGGGTTACTGAAGCTGCAGAGGTCCCCAGACACGTTGCTTGGATATGTGTGCCATTGCCCTTTTTATAACACTAAGCTGGAGGATCTTCCTGACCTTCCAGTTATTAAGTGTGCAATTGTGGGCCTACAGCCCATGTCAACCCTTCATCAAGTGTGTAGAGAACAGTGAGATGCAAGGGGATGTTTTCAGCCCAAGCAATTTGAGATTTACCTCTGTATTAGCCCAGGGGTTAATGTGGACTTGAGAGTTCTTTGGGAGAGAAGATTTGGCACATACTAAAAGTTTAGCGCTAGGTAGTTTTGCGAAGAAACAATCCCTTCAGAAGCACTGCCTTCCTTCCAGTTCTGATGATGCTCTGCTGCTGCAGAAATTTCTTAGATTCCGTTTTCGTTGTTTGTTGTGGCAGCAAACATTGATTTGTTATTGTCTCTTGTAAAAATATCAATGTTTGATTGATTGCTGTGGCGGTATTTTCACCTACAAACCAAAGGGTAACTGCAGTATCTTCTCTGAGTGATTTTAGCCAATGTTGTTCTGACTGAGCTTTGCTGAGGAAGTGTAACTGGTTGCTTTCAATCTTCCTCTATGTCTCTTGCCCTGGTGACATTGTTCGTCGTAGATCAGTTTAGCTGGAAAATTTTAGTCGTGTGCTTCCCTGCTTTACAAGCCACTTGGTGATACCTTCTTTCTTCCATAAGGTCTTTCTGTGTTGTACATAATTTAAGTGAAGGTTCCATTTGAACAGCCTTTATCTCTTTTTTGTGTGTATGTATTTTACATGCACATATATATACACACGTGCACCACATGATGTACATATATAGTAGCATATATAATACATCACATACAATATGCATCATAATATACTGTATATTAAGTTTTAAATGGAAATTGTATAGTGTAGTATATTGGATATGAAGTTGTATCTATGAAATAGTATATTGTGTATGCTGCTGTTTTTCTTTCAGACAGCGCAACAGATGAAGTGATTTTCCTCAGAATTATTCAGAGCTTGCCAGCAGTCGACTCTCTATGAGCCAATCATGATTGTTCATGGGGCTTTCCTTACACACTGCTAGACTGATGCTTTCAAAGTACAGTTTCACCCAGGACTAGCCTCTTCTCAACCCCTCTATGACTTCTAATGACTTCAGCATTAAAAAACCTGTTCTGGTTAGCTAACTGCACTTCTACCCTGTACAACACAAGGCAGGGAATTTTACCTGCAGTCTTCACATTTGAGCAATTTTTTAGAAGAAAAGGGGAAAAATCATTAAAGATTTCTAGCAATACGTCAAATCCCTAGGCAACTTTTTCAAATAATTAATCTATCGCAGTTTTCAGATTTTACCCTGCTTCTGTCAGAATTTTTTTCTAGCTTCAGCTTCTATCCATTAAATCTAGGGTCTTAGGTTTGTAGATTAGAGAGCTCTCTCCTATCCGCAATTTTTTCCCTTTATAGTATTATAATATTCGTAGGCCTTGGTCATCACCTTTTGACCTTTTCTCTAATAAACTAAACATGTTGAGCTTCTTAAGACTCTTTGTAAAGAGGAAGGGGAGTTACCAGACCTCACATCTTCCTCATTGTTCTTTCTCAGAAGTTTTCAATTTGTCAGCATCATGTTTGAAGCACGCAAGACAAAACTACATACGCTACTCCCATGATCACAGAATCACCAAGGTTGGAAAAGAGCTCTGAGATCATCCAGTCCAACTGTCCACTTGTCACCAATACTTCCCACTAAACCATGACCCTCAGTAAAACATCTAAACATTTCTTGAACACCTCCAGAAACAGATGACTCTACCATCTCAGAGAAGCATTTCCTAATGTCCAACCTGAACTTCCCCTGGTGCAACTTGAGACCATTCCCTCTAGTCCTATTGCTAGTTATGTGGGAGAAGAGATCGACCCCTACCTCAACCACGACCTCCCTTCAGGGACCTGTAGAGTGTGATAAGATCACCCCTGCGCCTCCTCTTCTCTAGACTAAACAATCCCAGCTACCTCAGCAGTTCCTCATAAGGGCTGTGTGTCAGACTCCTTACCAGTCCTGTGTTTAGTCGGGTAAAAACATTTCTCTATTTCTGCTCTTGGAGAACTGGTGGATTTCATTCATTCAGAAATGGCCTCCTTAGAAGTCCTGTGCTGGGAATTCATGTTCAGTTTGCTACCGACTGTTAACTACAAGGCCTTTCCAGAGCTTCTCTTTATCCTCAAATTTTCATCCTTGAAAGCATTCTATGTTCTTCGTGTCGAAATCTTCCATAATTAAAATGCTTTTAATGCAACCTCACTGTTGCAGTAATTCCAACTGATCTGTGCTGCATACTCTGCCTCAGCACTACCTGCAAACTTTACTGTGTTTCTGCAAACTTTGTTTGGCCGATGCCTTCACCAACTGCCAATGAGTCCCATGATGATTCACTGTTGACCCTCAATGGCAAGCTTTGGGAAATACACTTTTTGACAGTGGGTCCATGCATGAGGTCCTTTTGACAGGACAGGTTGTGCTCCTGCCATATCTGTGCACTAGGTCACAGGTTTGCCAAGTGCTGCTTTACAAAGATTACCCAATGGTTTTAATGATTGATATGATTAATATCTCTTGGGCAGTGTTTTCATTTGCCGTCATATCTTTTCCACTGGCTATCCAGTTTGGGCTTAATCTGGTAAAAATCATGGCAATGGCTCAGTAGCCTACTTAAGATGTAGAGGCCTTTATCTGTGGTTCTGTAAGGAAGATTATGCTTATGTACATGGCAGCATTTTTGCATGAATTTGTTATTTTAAAATCTTTCAGGATCAGGGAGAATCTTAGATGTTTGTGACTTCTAATACTTCACTGTATCATGATCAGGAAGACTTTGACTCAGCCAAAATTGTCATGTTTTCTGATTTTGTAAAGTCATTAAGAACTAAATCCAATTGTTCTTTGTGAACTTGGTGAAGTATGTGAGACAAAACTTCTGTTCCTATCCCAAGAGTAATTCAGTGCTGGCACAGGTTCCTGTGTGACTGAGGAAACTGTTCCCTGAGATGTTCGTGATGATTTCACATAGCCTTGCAGTTTGCCACAAATAGGGGATTTGGGTGGAGATCTCTGGATATCTCATGTGTAAATCTTAACTGTGACAAACTATTGGGTTTCCCTTCTCTCAGCCCCGCAGCTGAGAACAAGATCATCCCACTTAGCCAGTTCTGTAGACTGGGAATGATCTATGGGATTCCAAACAAGGGAGTGACTCAGAGTTCATCAGTGTCTTGTGCCTGCAGCTCAGCTGTTCCTGTGCCCATCTCCTTGGCCTTAGTTCACTCCTTTCCTCCTGGATTGTCTGTTTGTCTTTTTCCCACTCAGACTCGTGGTCTTTGCAAAAATGGCCGTCACACTGACTTTGCTGTTAGCTATGAATTCCTAGAAACAGAGAATCCAAAGGCTGTGCCTGCAAAACCCCTGTGTGCACCATGCCAACTACTTTCTTTTGCAAACTTAGTGCATTCTATCTTAATAATAAAGATTTTATTTTACCCTTGTTATGCTTCAGGGAAAGCTGTTTCAGAGCTTCGCCAGATGGATGAGTCTTCTCATTTCCATCTTAGAATTGTTGACAGCCATTTTATACCTACCTTCTTCCTTAGCTTCAGTGTACTTCTAACTCTCTTTGTTTAATTTTTGGTGTTCCGCAGACAGTAATTGCATGACCTCAGATTTTATATTGTGACATTTGAAAAAGTAATATCTTTCTAGGTCTTGAACATGACAGACAGACTCTTTGTGTCCCTCAGTACTCTGGAAACTGCTTTCTGTACCTTCTGTAATACACTTTGATCTTTACAAATCTTTACAGAACCAACAGATTTGGTTACAGGGTAACCAAAGCATTGTGTGGGTTGCCTGACAAGTTTGGTGTACCTTGGCATTGATTGATTTCTTCCTCATTGCTTGGTAATACTTGTGTGGTACCTTCAAAATAACAGTGGTCTCCTAAGCCTTCCTGTGATTAATAAATCCCTCTCCTCTCCAGTGCTCTCTACTGATGAGCAGAAGTTCTGATGGTGGATTTGCTTGCTGTTTCTCTTCATGCTATTGAGTAACGGCCATCCCATCCAGAGTCTGCTGCTCCAGCAGTGGTCGCTATCAAATACTTAGGAAAAAGTAATATAAAGCGAGCTTATATGCCATTTTCCTCTGGTACTCCTACAGGTTTCAGCCATTTTCAGGGCAGGGACTGCCATAGGCAGATGTGGTTTCCTGCTATTCAGTGAGCTTCAGATACTCTATCTTGCACAAACCTTTTCTCTCTCTTTTCTCCCTTAAGCCCATGAAAATTTCTAGCACTCACAAAGTCCTTTGATGAGAAATTCTGCAGTGAACCACCCAATTCAATAACCATTTATTTCTGTTGATTTTGAACTTGTTCTTTGCAGCATTATTTGATGGTCCTCATTTCTTGTACTGGAAAAAACAGCAAGAAATTATTTTATACCCAACTCCTACTTTTCACATATGGCTTTACAGACTTTACAGACCTTCTGACATCCTCATTTAGTATCCTTTTTTTTTTTTTTTTTTCCTGAACAAAGATATTTAATCCATTCAGTCATTGCCTTTTCATTGCCTTTTCTAATTTCTGTGGAAGGAACAGAGCTGCAAGCATGCATGGGCAAAGCATGTGTTTATGCAAGTGCATAATGGCATCCACTATTTTGTTTTCTGTTTTTTTTCTACCAGGTTGTTTACCTTCTTGATAGCTACTGAGTGCCAAGGTGATGTTTTCATGGGTCAGTCTCTCATACCCCAAGGATACCATTCTTGAGCGGCTCTGATCAGTAAAGAGTCTGTCAGTTTACATGTGGAGATGGAGTTATCTTTTTCTTTATGCATTACTTTACATTTGTGTAGATGGAAGTTCACATGTCATTTGATTGCTCAAGTCATTCCTCTTGGAAAGTCCTCCTACAGTCCTCCTCTACCAGTTCTCACCTTTTCTGTCATCTGGCCTGACGCTTTCAGCACTTTTCTCATTCAGATTCATTTACAGGGTTGAATCCTTTTAGCCCATGAGCTTCTCTCTGTCTCTCTTCCACATTCTGACTAGTTTGCCTGGGACAGAGGGTCTGAGCAGAGAGCCATACCATGGCCTGGGCCTGCCTCTGCCAGCTGCAGAGCAACATATCTTTGCAGAAAGGAGTGGTGATACGAGACATTCATTGATTTGTTAGAGGAGGGTTGGGTGGATGGTACGGCTGTATTTTTATATTTATCTTGCAGCTGCAAAGTTTCCAGCTGTATCTCTCAATAAAGACCTAGGGCAGAAGACCTAGGTTCTCAATAAACAACCATGGCAGGCCAATAGATGGATAACGTCCTTGTACCAGCAATTTGAAGCCATGGTACGTAGAGCCATGGTCAAAAGCTGCAGCAAGGAATTTATGAGCCTCCAAAGATGTTTCAGTACTGGGATGGGTACCCCACGTCAGTTGGGGTTGGTTTGCTTTTTGAGATATTTGGGACATTTCTGAGCAACTCCACCTAGATTTGTGGCCAGTCCAGCCGTGAGCAGAAGTTTGGAGAAGGGACCAATAGAGCTGCCATCCAAACCGAATCTTTCTTTGAGTCTCTAGTAAACTGGCCTTTGATGTCTCTAAGCAATTCACTTTGCATTCCTTAGTAAAGGGAAATTCATATCTAAAAGGAGGGAGGTTATGAATTACAGTAGACTCTTAAACAATTCCAGAGGTGAGGTATGCTCAGGCCTTGCAAATACAGGAGGTGCTAAGCTTCCCAAAATAGTGAGCATGGAAGTGGTGATGTGTCCCATCTCAGTCGTGCATTTCTTAGCTTCCATCCCACTCTGTGTTGCATTTTGTGATCCTCTGCCAGCCTATATCTCCAGGAGATCCAAAGGCCCTCCTCTGGAAAGGCTGAATATTCTTCTGAGATTTTAAAGTAAATCTGTTACAGACTTACAGTCATTTTACTGTGCCCTCAGGAATCAACTTACCATTAATGTAACGTTCTTTAGTACATCAACCTTCATTTAGTGAATCAAACTTCATTTTCAGTTGCTTTTGCAAAAGTTAATATCCTCTTCTATGCTGTAAATTAAGCTGATGTTAAATGCATAAATGTTTTTATTATTTATTACCTCACTCTCGCTCTAATTGTTTTTATCTTTCACTCTTCTCATTAGAAAATGTGTTTTATTCTCAGTTATCTTTTTTTGTGGAGTGGAACTTCCCAAACTGCAGCTTTCACACTTCACATTTTTATGTCTCACAGTTGTGCAGAATTAAGAAAACAAAACATTAATGCAGACTTAATAAAAAGTAAACTGGCTTTATCCCCTTAGAGTGCCAGTACTCTGAAAGTAATCTGGCCTCATTTCATGAAATGGGAGCATTTTAATTTTTATTACTTTACAGGGGTAAAGAAGCACTTAGGTGTAATGACCAGTGAATTCCTGAACAAGTATTGTTATGCAATATATAAGATAAAGACTAAACCTAGTGACTGAAGTTGAGCTCCAGCATTATTTTAATATTTATGTAGGTAGACCTAAGCCACAGAGGGTTCATTCAGTTACTGTATTTATGTATAATTCTGGTAGAGAATGAAGTTTCCAAAAATGTAGATGTACCTGTTAAGTAAATTGGTTTTTAACATCGGTTAAGTTTGTTTAAAAATGTTTCATAGTGACACATTTTATGTGATACTTTGGTGAGTTTAGTTTAGCCAGAAGAACATAACATAATTTCAGTAGTACGATTTTTTTTTTTAATTTACAGAAGATAACTAAAGTTGGAAACCATCACTGTTTGTGCACTGAGCTCATACATTCTGATTTCCAAACAGCAGTTTACACTGTCCTGTGCAGCAACGGGAGGTTGGGGCTGACAATGGGCAGGGAGGCTGGGGAGGTCAAGGAAAAACATAGTTGGTTTGGTACGAAACTCCTGGCTGCTCCAGTAGGAAGAGCTGGATCCCCCAGCTCTGCAGTCCTTTTGAGGAGAGAGACGGCGTTAAACTTTGCTCACTGGAATTTTATTGGAAGATGATTAAATGACCATTAAGTCTGCCATTTTACTCCTTCACTAATCCAATCTCCAGCCTGTGCTCACAGCCCCTCCATCCACCGGCTGTTGTAATTATTCTGTAGGATCCAGCCTGTGTCAATTACTACCTTTCATTCAGTTTCACGTAAGCATACTTCTTCATAACAAAAGTTACTATATGAAAAAAAAAAAAAGTGAAGATTTGCAAGTCATGGGAATATTGGCAACCAAGGAAATGGGGATAGGAGTTGAAAATATATTGCCTGGAAACACTGTGCAGTATAAGATATAGCAGTTGCTGTCTTGAGTGCATGTCCCTGGCAATCCTGCTCCATTGGGTGCTCACCTCTGAGTGGTCTTTACCTGCCATTGGAAATACTGTGGTTTACATCACATCTTGCTTTCAGGATGCTTTTTGGCATCTGCAGTATGTTATAAAGATGTTGTGTTCTTTTCACCACCCTTTTCATCCTTTTGGAGGAGAAGGGAGAAGAAAACTAGGATATGAACTGGAACTAATAAGCTGCAGAGAAGGAGAATCCCTCTAATTCTCAGACCCTGTTTTGGCAAGCCAAATGCCTTTGATTTCAGATAGGATTTTGAATGTAGTTCTTACATTAAAAAAAAAAAAATAAAGACAGGAATTGTCACTGTGTACTTTCGATAATTCCCAACTGAAAAACAAACAAGCAAAAAGCACAAAAGGAAAAAAACAAGAGAGTTTGAACTTTGGAACATCTATACTTAGACTAAGGGAGGAACTCAAAAGTCATTTTCTGTGGACTGTCACCTAGCGGAAGATAACTCTGGCCAGGCTGTATGTCTGCAATCTGAAGTAAGCTCTAGCACTCGTGCACAGTTGGCTGTCCATTGGCATGGCATTCCTTTGTACCGCCCTTGGCCAGTGCCAGCGAACACTCCGAGATGATGCCCAAGCATGGTTTGCAGGTAGCAAGATATTGTCAGATTGCCCCTTCCACCTATGATCTGGCCATGCACATTGCCATCTTTGCATTGTGCCCCCAGCTATGGATGTGATCAGCCCAACAGTGCTGGACTTGGCTGGCATTTGACCTCAGGCAGACCGGAGCCCTGTGTTTGGGCTGCCCATGCTGGACTGACCCTGCTGGTGAGCACTGGCTGAAGTGACCAGGCCCTTCAGGACTGATTGGGTCCTGGGGCATCATCTAGGCCTTCCCATCTCACTGAAATTGCCTCTCTGCTGCAGGCAGCATGTGTGGGCTGTACATCTGGGTACAGAAATGCAAGTTTTCTGTGGAGTTTGTCACTTACCACCCCAGACAAGCCCCCAAACACCATTCTAGGCCATCTGTACTTCTGCTGCCATGTATGAATGTTTATTTTCTCAGGCTCTCGGTCTAGTATGTAAACTATGTACAGAACAAAGGACATTAATGTGACTTTCTAAGAGGGCAAGAGCATGTGTTTAAGTAGGTAAAACTTGAGCGTGTCCCATTAGAGCTGGACTTTCTTCCAGCTCTGATAGCTGCAAAGAGCTGCTTCACACCACAGCCTGTGAAGAGCACAGTGTATTGGATCTCCCAGCAGAGCAGCCTCAGGCCCCCTGGCTGCCTGGACAGCCCGCCTGGGACAGGGAACCACACGGGGCTGGTGGCTGGAGGAGTGCAATCCGTTTTGGGTGTCACGTGGGGATGCCTGTTGAATGCAGGAGCCTGCACAGGGCTTGCAGGAGAATATGGTGGATTCTTGGAAGTGCGCCTGACTGAGCTGGGTTATACAAACACTAACAGCAATTCCCAGTGCCTCTTAACTCAGTTTAAACTGTAAAGGGCTTCACAAGGCCAGGAAAAGGTTATCCCTTTGGCAACAGTGCTACCAATTGTCTCATTTTCACAAAACCACAGGGTGGTAAAAACTCTTCAGAGGCATTTAGAGGGATCTTCTGTGATGGAAAGGGTTAAAGCGTAGCTCAGGTTTTACACTTTGTTAATTGCCAGGGTTCCTACTGCAAGCTTTTATTTTGCAGATGTTGAGATTAGAAGCAGCACTGTGATCCTCTGGTGTGACCTCTGACATAGCCATTGCTGTGCTGAGCCAAATAATGTGTGGGTCGGTTTTGCTTTAGAAAAGTCTTAATCCTCTTAGTGGCAGAAACTTCTGCCCCAGTGGTTAATGGTTGTCTTCCAAAATGTACCTGTTTGCTTCTGGCTTTGTTTGGTGCTATGTAGTCTGCAGCTGAGAAAAATACTTGGTGTTTCGTTTAGAAAGGGAGGTTCCAGTAAGCATTTGCCTTACCTCCCTTGGGTAGACTGCCGTCATCATTGCTATGGAGCTGCTAGAAGGCTGAAGTGAGCCCTGTGCACTACATGACAATGTCCACTGTGGGAGCTGTGGGTGGCATTGCTGCTGAGTGTAATATAAAGAGCAGCAACATGTCGGCAGTGAGCTGCTGCTAGCACTGCATTCAGTTGAAGTGGAGCTGGCACCTGAGGGCTGCCAACATGGTGTGTGCTGGGATTGAGTTCAGCTAGGATTGCCTTCCTTATAGCACTCCTTTCTTATCAGAAATAGTAATTCTATATGCTTACCTGGAACACACTCTAGCATCGGCATAGCTGACTGAATTAGCAGCTGAAGGCCAGGTTATGCCAGAAAAACAGGCCTGTAAAAGATATCAGTTCATAGGGATTGAGAGAATGCTCTGGCTCCAGTAGGTCAGTTCTCAACCTCTGTGAGCTATTTTTCTATTAAAGAAGAGGTCTAAGTTAATGAATTGTTTTGTGTGAGAATTAATGCTAGATGAGTCCCCTGTGGCTTTCATGGTGAGGGTCAAATAAAATATTAATGAAATTAAAACAAACAATCCCTGTTCTTCCCAAGTATCTTCTATATGAGTGTCTCAGCACTGGCCAGGGAAGATGAGGAATCCCACAAGGAGCAGGTCAGGGAAATTACTTTTGTGTTTTATGAGCAGGGAGATGGATGCAGTGGAAAGCAGCGACTCAGGCCATGCAACTCAGCAGCTGGGCTATGAGCTCTCCCATCCCATGCTTTTGCTCTGATCTCTGGGTTCAGCTCCCTTTGGAGAGTGCTTCCAGACTCCAGCACTGACCAGTTAGAGGCTGACCTCTCCAAATCTGGGATGGCCTCTAGGAGTGCTGAGTTCCCAAAACTTCCCAATGCTTCCAGAGCCAAGCATATAACCCAGAAGACAAGTGTATGTTTCCTGATGCTTCAACCACAGGACAAATTTTGTTGTCTTGCAGGTTGTCCATCTAGATGTTGGGTGCAGGAGCTTGTACAACAGACTGGAGAAGGACGGCCTCTTTGGATATGCCTGTGCAGTGCAGGGCAATGCAAAGGGTCCTGAGCTGGAGCCAAGCAAACCAGCCTCAGAAGCAGCATTCCTTACTGACCCCAGCACAGCTCCCAGGCTAACAGAATCATGGTGTTTTCATACTCTGAACTAGGAACCCTCTGGCATCATGGGGTGTTAAATATCTAACAGTGCTTTCAGGACATGGCACAGATTGTAAGCTTGTTCAGAGGGAGCTTGGAAATCTCCCTGCTGGTGCAAAGTTCTGTGCATTTCCAGGTATGACACTGATACATAGAGAAACAGCAGAAGGGATGGAGACGAAGGAGGTCTAAGGAGATGGTCCAAGCTAAGCAGAATGATGCTGTTTGTGCCATGCAACATCAAAGCTAAATGAATGATCTTGCACCTATTTTGGACACTGAGTAGCATGAGCAAGACTTGTCACATACCCATCCTAACATGCTGGTATATGTGAGCACGTGTGTGTGGTCTGGGGAGGTCAGGGCTGTATTATCCTCCTTGCAGCAGAGATCTCAGGGGGCTTATTACACAGACTTAGATAATGATAACACGTGGCCAGTTAAGGATAACTTACTGCAGCGGCAAGTGCAAAGAGGAACTTCTGAAGGCAGAAAATTAGTGGTGATTGTTTCTGTTTTTTTTTTTTTTAACTCTTATCTCTCTCTGGAGATAAATCAACAAGGAAATGGAAGTACTAAAATGCTTCCAGAGGAAAATCAAAATACTGATAACTCATTCCTCCCTGCTTCCCTTGAAAAATTTCTGTTGCATCCTGACTGCCTCACATAATGTTTGTATCAGTCCTAGAAACTGCAAATCAGAGATGACAGTGAACAAATCTTTTCTCCTACTAATGGGAAAATTTATTGCATTCTTGGTAAAGATCCTTACATCTGTGCGTAATAACTAAAGAAACAGTAATAATTTTGTCATATTTCTATAACAAACCACAAAAGGATGTTCCATAGTCTACTCACTGTTTCTCCCCATCTTCTTGTCTCCCTTTCAGTGCCCACCAGGGTCGTATTGCCTTGCTGGTGTAAGCCCTCCCTTCCAGAAGACCTGCTCTGGCCCACCTCAGTCTCCCTCAGAACAGCGGAAGGGGGCTGCAGAGCGATAAAAATTTATGTTTTCATCAAGCCGTGCCAAGGAGAATGGGGGTCCCACACCCAAAAGAATGAAGACACGACAGAACAAGGACTCGGTACATAAGGTGGAAGAGGGAGGTGGGATCCCTGTGACCAGCAAGTGCCGTGGGTTGGGACTGAGGCTTGCAGCAGAAGTGGTGAACATGAGTTTGATGTGGTGGAGTGTCAGGACGTGGGGCTTTGGGAGGGCAGGGGGCAGGGCAGGAGTGGAAGGAGGTGCAAAGTAGAATTTATCTGATGATCCCTTTCCAGATGTCTATGCGGAGTGGACGGAAGAAAGAGACTCCAGGGCCCCGAGAGGAGCTCAGGTCACGGGGTCGAGCTTCCCCCAGTGGTGTAAGCACCTCCAGCAGTGATGGCAAAGCTGAGAAGTCCCGACAAGCAACAAAGGTAGTATGAAGTAGTGTGCGGCTGTAGGGTGCCAAAGGGCTGCTCAGAATGGGCATGACCCGTTTGGGAATGCAGACCAGATGGGATCTACCATGCAACCCATGCTGAGTTAGCTACCTGTAGGGGTTGTATTCCTTTCTTTGTGCTTCCTGGTATCTCAATTTTCAATACTGCTTTTTGCTATATCCTGGCTCAGTGTTGCCACTACAATGTCCCACTGCCTGCTATGATCTGCAACAGAAAGGGTGCTGTGTCTCGCCTGCTGCCAGCTGGCAAAGCTGGGCAGGGTGGGAGGTTTCCCTGTGGCCCTCTCACCTCTTTGTTTTCTCTCGTCTGCCTTGCAGAAAGGCCGGGTGGAGGAATCCTGCACCCCCAAGGGCAGCAAGCAGAGCCGAACAGAAGAGATCTCTGAAAGTGAGGGGGAGGACAGCAATGCTCCTAAAAAGACCAAAACTGAGGTGAGTTCTCTCTGTTACGGTTACTGGCACATTCTGGACCCTACCTGTGCTGCTCACATCTTCCTAGCTTGAGATTCTGTTTGCTTGATAGCTCTGTCACCTCAGATTGTGCCCTGCAGCTCTTCTGCAGGCAGAGCCCAAGTGACACCTGCAGTTACGCCTATGTAATTTCTCCACGTGGATGCTGCTCAGCTCAGCACTGATCTTTCTTTCAGTTGAACTGCTCTTGTAGGCTCTGAGGCTCACTTGTTTGTTGCCACATTAACTGCTTAATCACCAAGCAGTGGAAGAGTTCAGTGGGAAACACAAAGGGAACCCCAAAAGGTAAGGAGTGGGGCAGAGAGGACTTGCTCAGGGCAGGGCTTGGAAAAGGACCAGGGAGCAGGCCTCTTCCTGAGCAGGGTGTCAAGGAAAGCCCTACTCAAGGGAAAACTGTGGGTCTGGGGGCTGTGTGGGCAGCACTACCTCCCCCCTTGCTGTGCCACCTGGTGGTAGTACTGGCTCATGTCTTGGCCAGCAGCCCATTACTGGTGCTGGTGCTGGGACCTTACAGGTGCCTTGTCTCAGCCTCATCTGTAACAGTTACTGTGCCTCTGAACATGAGATGCCCATCACCATCTCCTCCCCAAGTGTGTAATGAAGTATCCAAGAGCACCTGAGCTGCTGTTCCAAAGGGCAGCAAGAGAACTGCCAAATGAAGCCTCCTTCCCTCAGTGTGCTTTTCTAATGCTAGGGACAGCAGAGGAAGGTGAGATTGAAAAGTGTCATGCATTATCAGGGAGGTCACATAACTTTTTCTTCCTCTCACTACTTCAGGAATTACCCTGTCCTCCATCCCCTTCTGACGTTGACAGCCTCGATGGCCACAGCTTCAATGATGAGATGAGCAGCGACCCACGGGACATTGACCAGGATAACAGGAGCACCTCACCCAGTGTCTACAGCCCTGGCAGTGTGGAGAATGACTCCGACTCCTCCTCCGTGCTGTCCCAGGGCCCATCCCTCTCCTACCACCATCCTCCGCTCTTCCCCCAGAGCCCTCCGGTCGCCCCCACTTCTGACAACCTGGCCCGTCCACCTGAGCCTGGTTTCAGTCTCCCAGGCGAGGCCCACCCCCAGGGCCCCACTGGTGGAGGCTACCACTCCCAGCTGGAGGGCCAGGCCTCCCGCATTTTCCAGGCTCCAGCCCCACAGACACCAGCCTCCTCTTCTTCTGCCGTTGCCACCACTTCTGCCCCCTGCTCTTCTTCCTCCTCCTCTTCTTCCACTTCCACCCACGCTCCTCTCTACCCTACGGCCAATGTGGTTCAAGTTGGTTCCAAAATTGCTGGTGGAGCAGGGGGGCTCTCAGCACCGGGGAGTCGTGAGCAGACCCTCAGCGCCAAGCACAATCCACCACCCACCACTCCCATCTCACTGGCGTCGGTGGTTGGGGGGTTGCCCCCTCAGAAGACTTCCCCAGCCAACCCACCGCCTGCTCCCCCAGCCTCTGCACCTTCCTTCCCGCATGTCTCAGCCAACCTGCCACCCCCACCAGCCCTACGCCCACTGAACAATGTGGCAGCTGCCTCCAGCTCCCCAGGGATGGCAGGGCAGGCCTTGAGTGGGCACATGGCATCACCCCATGGGATAGGCCAGGACAAGGCACAGCCCCTGGCCCCCTCACGCTACCCCTATGCCCCTCCGCAGCTGCCACCCTCCAGTTCCTCTTCCCAGTACCCACAGCCCTCCCCCACCCAGCCCTTGCCCAGTTACACTGCCTCCTATGGGCACTCCTTTCCCCCGCCCAGCGGCCTTTCAGTGTCCAGCCAGCCCCCCAAGTACACCCAGCCCTCCCTACCCTCACAACCTGTATGGAGCCAGGCCCCTCCTCCCTACAGCCGCCCCCTGGGCAATGCCAGCTCGCATCTCCCAGCCTCCTTCCCCGGTCAGTCTCCTCATCACCAGCAACCACCGCAGCAGCACCACCATGGCCACAGCAGTGGTGGGGGGGTCTCCCCAGCTGTAGCAGCAGCCCCCCCACAACCCCCTGGGGGCTATCCCCATGCCCTGGAGTCCAATAGCCATCACCCATCTCATGCCACATATGGGTTGCGCCTCTACCCTCCCCACAGCCAGGCCACTTACAGCCAGGCTCCCTCAGCTGCTACAGCCCCTTCTTCCTCCTCCTCCTGTTCCTCCTCATCTTCTTCTTCCTCCTCCTCCACCTCTTCCCAGGGAAGCTACCCTTCCATATGCACTCATCCCCCAGGGCAGAGTCCTGCCACCTACACCTTCCCCCCGCCCCCACCCCCCTCCCCGGCCCATGGTGCTGGCCCTCCAGTCACCTCTGCAGCCACCACCCTCTCTACTGTCATCACCACCATGGCCTCTCCATCTGCGGCCCCCTACAAGACCGTCTCGCCCCCAATGCCTCCCTCAGCTGTGGCCCCATATGGGAAATGCGCAGCCTCCCCTGTCCCCACCTTCCAGCCCCCAGCTCCCTACAAGCCAAGCTCTCCTCCAGCTTCCTCGGCTGCTCCATTCCGGGCTGCAACCCCCCCAGGCTACCGGGTAGCATCCTCTCCTGTGGCCAGTGGCTACAAGGCCGCCTCACCCACCCCGCCTGCCCCACCGCTGCCAGGGAGCTTAGCCACCCCAGCCCCACCACTGCCGCTCAGCGCAGCCCAGATCAAGCAGGAACCATCAGAGGAGTATGAGCCCCCAGAGAGCCCTGTGCCACCTGCTCGCAGCCCCTCACCGCCACCCAAGGTAGTGGATGTGCCAAGCCATGCCAGCCAGTCGGCCAGGTAGGGGCAGGAAGATCCCCACCCTGCTCTTTCCCTGCTCCCCCTGCACTGACACGCTGCATTTGATGCCCCCAGGTTCAACAAGCACCTGGACCGTGGCTTCAACTCCTGCTCCCGCACAGACTTGTACTTTGTGCCCCTTGATGGCTCCAAGCTGGCCAAGAAGAGGGCAGACCTGGTGGAGAAAGTGCGGCGGGAGGCCGAGCAAAAGGCTCGGGAGGAGAAGGAACGAGAGCGGGAACGAGAGCGAGAGAAGGAACGGGAGCGGGAGAAGGAGCGGGAGCTGGAGAGGAGCGTGGTAGGTCCAGAGGATGCTGGAGGCTGACCTTGGCGGTGGGCCACAAGTATCCTGATGTTGTTTCTTTGCTATCTTGCAGAAGATGGCCCAGGAGGGCCGGCCAGTGGAGTGTTCCTCACTGGGGCCCGTCCCCCACCGCCCTTCCTTTGAGCAGGGCAGCGCTGTAGCAACCGTGCCCCCCTACCTGGGCCCTGACACCCCGGCCCTACGCACACTCAGTGAATACGCCCGGCCCCACGTCATGTCCCCCAGCAACCGCAACCACCCTTTCTACGTGCCGCTGGGTGCCATCGACCCAGGCCTGCTGGGCTACAACGTGCCAGCCATCTACAGCAGCGACCCAGCCACACGGGAGCGGGAGCTGAGGGAGAGGGAAGCCCGTGAGAGAGATCTGAGAGACCGGGACCTGCGTGAGCGCCTCAAGCCTGGATTTGAAGTCAAGCCAGCTGAGCTGGAGCAGCTCCATGCCGTTCCAGCTGCTGCCATGGATCCATTCCCACGCCATGGTGGGCTCAGCCTGCAGACAGCTCCCGGTCTCCATCCCGCCTTTCCCTTCCATCCTGGGCTGGGCCACTTGGAGAGGGAGAGGCTGGCGCTGGCAGCTGGCCCCACTCTGCGTCCTGACATGTCTTATGCTGAGCGCCTGGCAGCCGAGCGCCAGCATGCCGAGCGGGTGGCTGCTCTCAGCAATGACCCGCTGGCCCGGCTGCAGATGCTCAATGTGACGCCTCATCACCATCAGCATTCCCACATCCACTCCCACCTACACCTCCACCAGCAGGATGCCATACACGCAGGTAAGGACTGCACAGAGCAGTGCTCTGCTCCTGCTGCATCCCGTCCATCTGCCTCTGGAAAAGCCCAAATATTTCTGATGCAAGATTAGAGGGCCTTAGCCCCACCTATTCACCCAGAAAAGGTCACCCTCGCGATCCCTCGTGTACCTCCCATCCCACGAAAGACACTGTCATCTTTTGCAAAAGCCATGTGAGTCTGCTGCTTGGTGGAGAGCAGAACTGTTTTCACCACAGCTTTTAGTTTGGGTTTCTTAGAATGCAATGCCATGTGAGCACTGGCTCCACCATATTATGGGGCTGTGGGCTGCATTCCTCACCCTGGGGTCTGCTGAGAGCATGGGCGCCCTGATAACAGCAGCCTCAAAAGCATCCTTAATGCCAGGGAAATGTTGGCTCTGTAGTTTGCTCTGTAGTTTGCTCTGTAGTTTGCTCCTGCCACTCTTGGGATGGGATAGGGGGGAAGAATGGTAAGGAATTGGAGACAACCATCCTTCAGAATGGAGGTGGCCCCTTCCATTTCTTTGTTCCACAGGATACCAAGGTAAAAAGCAGCTTAATGAAAATCTCATGGAAGCAAAGCCCATACTATCGTATAATAGAAAGAAATTGCCTTGCCTACGGAGGTGCTGTGAAAGGTCAGCAGGATGTGGTGGCAGTCACAGGCAGATACCCGCATTAATCATCTGCAGCTGTTCAGAGGTGGCATTGGGTACAAGTGAATGGTGTGGCTCCAAAGCATTGGAAAAATCAGTTTTCATATAAAACAGTATCTCGCTTCTGGGTACAGGCTAGACGGTAGAGCAGGCCCTTGCAGAACCCACTCTGAAGAGTATGGGCACAGAGTATGGGCCACACTGCTTCACATGAAATTCAATGCAGGCAAAAGGAGTAACGCTCAAAGGCAATGGCACTGCATTGCATGCCTTGAAAGCATTCCAGTCCTAATGCAAAGCAACTTGCTCCGTACCTGTTTTGTTGTTGTGTCCTGTACTCTTCCCTTTGTGACTTACCAAGCACGAGACAACTACCTTTTGACATCTTTTCTTCCCAGCCTCAGCCTCTGTCCACCCTCTGATCGACCCCCTTGCCTCGGGATCGCACCTCACTCGGATCCCATACCCAGCTGGCACCATCCCCAACCCTCTGCTCCCTCACCCTCTCCATGAGAACGAAGTGCTGCGCCACCAGCTCTTTGGTAAGAGTGCTCTCAGACCTGCTTTACCCCTTCAGAGGGCATCAGCAGAGCACCGTGGGGCAGGGCGGCCCTGGGGGCTGTCACAAGATTGGTGGAGATCTATGAGGCAGAGCTCTGGCATGGTATGGGTTTGGGTGTAGCACAATGCCATTAAGTGCCGTGGAGCCTTGACTGGTGTGTAGGAGCACGGATGAAGCTGTGACACTAGCTTGTTCATTCTTTCATTTGTCTATTGGTACAGCTGCTCCCTATAGAGACCTGCCAGGATCTCTCTCTGCCCCCATGTCGGCAGCGCACCAGCTGCAGGCCATGCACGCGCAGTCGGCCGAGTTGCAGCGCCTGGCTCTGGAGCAGCAGCAGTGGCTCCATGCTCACCACCCTCTGCATGGAGTGCCACTCCCCACCCAAGAGGATTACTACAGGTACGTGCACCAAGCTCACACTTGGACTGAGCATAGCAGAAACACTGGGAAAGGGGCACATCTGTGTAAGCAGTGGGGTTAGAGATGTGTTTCCCTATATGTGTGTGACTCCAGACTGACCCCATGCTGGGACTGGGGATTGCTTGCTGCGGTGTACAGCTATCGGCTGTTGGCCAGAGGCTGTGGTGGGGCTTCCGCTCCTGTCCTTGGCAGGAAACCTGTTTCACACATGCCAATATAGTGATGAATAACAGATACCCTTGCCAAAATGCCAAGTATTCGAAGGGCTGGATGCCCTTGTCAAGGCAAGGCTTTCTCAGAAGCTTGTTGGGTAAGAAGTGCAGCATATTATGTTTTGGATGGCACCTCTTACATGAAGGATTTGCAGTGCCAAGCTGGCATTGCCATGCAGGATTAGGCTAGCAACTGGCATTTGCGCAACGCTAAGTAATTTCTCCCTATATCTTCCCTCTCACAATCACTTTGTTTCTCTCCTTTATCCTAGTCACCTGAAGAAGGAAAGTGATAAACCCCTTTAAATTGACTCCAACTGTCAACATGACATCCCTATGTCTTTCTGTGAACCAACCAAATCCCAGGGGAGGGGAAGCTGCAGTGATGCGTGTCAATCCTACCCTGCAGCACACTGCAAGAAAGGATGGGACAGAACTATGGTATGGCATCCTGGGAGCAGAATGTGGAGGAAAGCACACAGGGAGGGACTGCAACACCAATGATCGACTTGAAAGGATCTGTCCATGATGTCAGCAGAGCTCTGGAGGAATTAAAATCTGCATCACAAAGAGCTCACAAAGATAAAGACTCGTGTGAATTCAAGATTGCAGCAGCTCCATCTTTCGTTTTGAGGGAGCAGTTGTGTTAACTAGAAAAGGACTCTCGGGACTTCATGTACACAGTGCCGCCTTTCCTGCTTCTGTGAGCAGGAGCTGCAGCCACGACGCACCTCCAAACCCAGTGGAGCCTTTCTTCTAGATGCCTCCTCTTCCCCCACACTGTAGGTGTAAGATACTGCTTAGCGATGCTGAAAAGCAACACGGAACTTATTCAGATGAGCCTGAGCAGCCTCTCATTCTCCAGCCTCCCTTCAGATGCGAGCAGTGCGTTCCCGGACCTTTGAAACACGGCACTGCTGCCCGCTGCCAAGGCAGCTCCAGGCTGCTGGGTACCAAGCTCTGTGGGACTGCTGGGCGCGGCCGTACTTCCCTCACACCTCACGGATGGCCACGGCCCACAGGCACCCCTTGATCCCAGTGCCAGGCCTGCCCCAGCGGCACCCCTGCCCTCACCCCCCCACTTGGTGTACTTTGACTCATGCACATCCTATTAGACGTGGCAGTTTGATGTAGCAACGTGTGTCCCCTTCCCCCGCGTGCGTGTCTGATCTCACGGTTGTATAACTCGAGCGGTCCCCATATATATATTTACTTAACCATTAAAAGGAAAAGGAAACCAACCCATGGCCCAGATATGGAAAAATGCCCCAACCATGTTCCCCACGCACTCCCCATCACACATTCTAATAATTTATATATATAAATATATATATGAAGCTCTTAAAAAGAAAAGCAAACAAGCAAACAAAAACCCTTCCAGAATCAGAGTCCGTTGTGTTCATTTCTCTCTCAGCGCCCAGAGGTACCCTGCTGGACAAGGCGCTCAGCCTGCTGCTGCGGCCCGCGGTGGGCGGGGCATTCGGAGGACACGCCCTCTGCACTGCACCTCCCGCCAATCGCAGCCCTCGCCCGAGGCCCAGTCGAGCCCGTCCTCTACAGGGGGCGGGGCGTGAGCGCATTGGCGCCAATAAGAAGCGGCTGATCTGCATACGACAAAAGCGGCGCGGCAGGGCTCTGTTTCGCGGCTAATGCCTGCCGCCGGTAGCGCGGAGCGGGCGGCAGCCTGCCTAGAAGAACCGTGGGGCCGCTCGGGCTGCGGCCCGGAACGAGCGGCCCACTCGCCCTTACGTAGGGGCATGTCTGCGCCTTGCGGGCCTCCGCGCGAGGCTGTTTCTGGCAGTGATTTCAGCTCTTTTAGTATTTGTCCAGCAGGTTTCCCGCTCTGCGGGAAGCCCCACACTGCAGTGTAATGATAGGGCGCGGCGGCGGGGGCGGTGCTTACGGTGTGGGCGGTGGTTGGCGGTGAGGGGCTGCGCGAGGCATCATGGCGGCTTCCGTGCAAGCTCCGCCACCGGCGCTTAGCGCGGAGCAGGCGAAAGGTGAGCGGTGCAAGATGTGGGTTGGCGCCGGGGGGTCGTGGCGGGGTGTGTGAGGAGTTTATGTCGCCGCAGTGGTGCTGGCAGAAGTAATCAAGGCCTTCGGGGCGCCTGAGAACGTGCAGCGCATGGACGAGGCCCGGGAAAACGCGTGTAATGACATGGGCAAGATGCTGCAGTTCCTGCTGCCCGTGGCCACGCAGATCCAGCAGGACGTGATCAAGGCCTACGGCTTCAGCAGCGATGGAGAAGGTGGGCAGTCCTGGCGGAAGGAGGGCAGGGCTCGTTCTGCCGAGCGCCGTCTTCCTTCTCTCCCTCCTTCCCTCCCTCCCTTCGCAGGGGTGTTGAAGTTCGCCCGGCTAATCAAGTCCTACGAGTCGCAGGACCCGGAGATCGCCAGCATGTCGGCAAAGCTGAAGGCTCTGTTCCTGCCCCCCATGACGCTGCCGCCGCACGGGGCTGGCATTGGCGGGGTGGCCGCCTCGTGACGCCGCCGCCTGGGCTGGTGCTGGGGGTCCCCGGTGCTCCGTCCGGAGCCTTCCCTCGCGGCTGGGGCTGTCTGCGCTGCTGCTCAGCCAGCCCCGAGAAACTGAGTGGTTTAAACAAGGAAGATAATGGCGTGAGACGAACCGGCTTCTTTGTGCATGTTTCTGTTTCTGGCTGTGAATAAAAGACGTCTTGAAAGTGCCCTCGTTGGCTAATGAATGGACAATAAGCTGGCGCAGCTCTGCAGGTATAGGCCCTTCTTCCTGATGCGGGGCAATTATAGCGGTGCCCGCCTCATATGTGGTGAGATCTGAGCTTACTGTACAAGGCATGTACCAAGTTCTGCAGAAAATGCACTTGATGCAAGCTTTAGTATGAAAGCACAACACTTTATAGCTGTCCCTTTCTTTTTTAATGCTGTTAAAGAGATGCTAAGCCTCATCTAGAATCACAGACTAGTATCAGAGTATGACAAGTTGGAAGGGGGCCACAAGGGTCATTGAGTCCACTCCCTGGCTCCACATAGAACCTATCCTAATTCAATTCAAACTCAGTGTCTGAGAATAAGCACTCTCAGCTTCAGCAGACTGGGGCCGTGGACAGCCTGTTACAGGGCCCCACCACCTTCTGGTGAAGACCATTTTCTAACCCCCAACCTGACCTCCCATGATACAGCGCCATGCCATTCCCTCTAGTGCAGTTGCTGCCACCTGGCAGCAGAGCTCAGCCTTGCCCCTCTGCTCCCCTCATGAGGAGCTGTATGCTTCTGTGAGATTCAGAGTCAACTTGCTGTTAACCAGAATTCCCAGACCCCTTCCAGTGGGGCTGCACTCCACCTTCTCTTCCCCTGATAGGATAGATCCAAGGTTGCTTCATCCCAGGTGCAGAATACAGGATTTGCTCATGTTAACCTTTACTTGGTTGGTGATTTCCCAGCCTTCCAATTTGTCAAGAACAAGTATTTACAAATGTGCTATTTGAAACGTACTAGGCAGCATGTTCCTGAAAACAATATTGTCCCTAAGGTACTGTCCAGTGATGTAAATGCAGCTTAGACCACTGTGACCAACAGTCAGTACTGCTAATTCATAGCTTTCCCATACACTCCTACAATGAGCTTCTGTGGCTGTTTTCTTGTTTTCTGTCTAAATGGGATCAAACTTGTCAGACTTCGTGATACAAGTGGCAACATGATGTAGCAAGGACTGGCATACAGAGAGAGAGGGCTGTGCTTGCCCATTTTGGATGCAGGCAATGTATAACTATTCTGCATTTCCCCAGACTGAGAGAGAAGTGGGCTCTCCCTGGTGTGGAATTTTGTTATTTTCACCTTATGAAGGAAGGCACACGAATGTATCATTTTAGCCTTCCAGTACATATGCCTGTTGCCCATGGAAGCACTGGGGTCTTTGGGAAGGGCTGAGAGGAAAGAAGGGCTCCCAGCCGCCACAGGCTGGGAGAGCAAACTATGGCTATGAGAGCTGTGTTGGGTTTTGCCTCTGTGCCTTGGTTACAAACCAGGTAGGAATGTAGCTGGAGAGGGTGTGAGCAGAGCGGATAGGAAATAGGAAGAGCAGTCCATCCCTTCCGTTTCTACCTACCTCTCCCAGCCTGGCCTTTCCCCACCCCTCTAGTTATTTATTAACTACAGCCCAGGAAGTGTTTTGCAAATGGTGAAAACCAAGCCCTCTGCCTGGGGCCTGCTTTTTGCCTAGCCTGGAGCTACCACCTTTAAACTGCCCAGAAACAAACAGAGCTCAGTCAGGATCCTGCCTTTGTGCATCAGACGGGTGAGTCACGGGACACACGGCAAACCCATCAGCTGCTCCTTCCTGAGCCTTGACACCGACTGCCATGATCACCCAGCCATGGCAGCAGAGTACAAGTCCACCTCTGCTACTTCCAATCCTGCTTTATTTCTTCTTGTAGGACCCCCTGGTTTAGGGGTGTGGTACTTCCTTCAACAGCTGCTGTTAACCCCCCATCAGTGGGGATCTGCGTGTCAAGACCCCGATGCCATCCTGTGGGTGAGTGCTCTGTGTGTTAGTTAAGGCAAGAAAACAGAACTGGGGGAGGGAAACAAAGATACTGGCAGTAGGAATTGGGCACACATGGGAAAAATATACCTTAAGCTTGAGGTGCTGGAGGACTAGAGTTTCAGTGTTTTTGTTACTGCTGTTACCATTGCTCCTCCTCACTTTGATAATGAGCGAACAGTTTGTGATGCCCAGCTCACTGCAATTACTCTGCAAGCTGTGAAGCTGGAGCATTTAAAAATGTTTTTGTACAGAGGGATGTCAGGTGGTTGACCTTTTTAATCCTAGCAATTTGTGATTGCTACAATTTTAATTCTTCTTTATGGAAGAGCAAGGCATGCAGTCTTTACCATCAGTATAAATGGGCATTCTGTTCTGAGGACTGCAGTGGTATGGAGTAAAGAAATGCAGTTTGCACTAGTCTGAATAGAACCTTCTTGTCAGGTGGTCAGACAACCTGACCGAGCATCTAGCCTCGGCAGGTTATAGGATGATGGTCCATATGCCCATTCCCTAGGACCAGATGGCCTTCACTGCTATGTACTTCTGGGAAGAACTGCAAGACTGCCTGTCTCAGTGCTGAGAACTAGAAATAGCAAATGCAGTGCTGATTTTCAAAAAGAGTTCAAAATAAAAGCCTCCAAATGTGAAGAAAGCACAGACCATTACAGTTGATATCTGGGCAAGAAGTAGCAGAGAAGGCAACGTCTGTGATATCAAAGAAGGAGTCAGCATCTGCTTTTGTAAAGGCAAATCTTGTGTTGTAAAAAAGCCTGCAGATTTTGAGCAACTTAACAAGTTTGTGCACAAGAGAGACTTGGTTTTCCAAAAGAGGATTTGGCAAGGTTGCCTCATGAAAGGATTTAAGACAAATTCATGACATAAAAGAGAAGGTGGCATTTTTCTTTAGTGAATAACTTGAAAAAATAGGGAAAGGAAAGTAGGAATATCCACTTTTTATAGTAAGTTGGAGGTATCATTGGTGTCATGATAAGTGTCTGACCTGAACTATGTGCTGTTCAGTATATTTCCAAAAGACCTATAAATAGAGCTTGAATATTGAGATGAGAAAATTAACTGTTTTTAGAAAGTTATTCAGGAAAATGGGAAGCTGACTCAATAATTGCAGAAAGACTTTATGATAATGGATGAGCAGGCAATTGATCAGGAGATGAAATTCAATATAGGCATATGTAAAATGATATTCTTAGGATCATCAAATAGTTTGGGTTGAAAGGGATCTTAAAGATCACCTAGTGCCAGTCTTCTCTGTTGTGGACAGGGTTGCCACTCACTAGCTCCACTTGCCCAGGGCCCTATCCAACATGGCCTTGAATGCTTGCAGAAGTAGGGCATCCACAGCTTCTCTGGGCAACATATTCCAGTGCCCTCTGAATAAAAAATTCCTACTAACATCTAACCTGAATCTACTATATTTTAGTTTAAAACCATAATCTCTTGTCCTATTACCACAGACCCCAGTAAAAGGTCCCTCTTTCTCTTTCCTGTAGGCCCTTTTTAGGTACCGTAAGGCAGGTTAATGTCCTCTTGGTGCTGAGGGTCACAGAGCTGAACTCAGTACTGCAGGGGGTGTCTCATGAGAGTGGAGTCTCATGGAGAGGGAACAATAATCATCTCCTCTCTGCTGGCCATATTTCTTTTGATACAGCCCAGGATATGGTTGGCTTACTGAGCTGCAAGTACCAGAATTTCATCCACTAGCACTCCCAAGTCGTGTTCTATTCTCAGTTCTGTATTTGTGCTTGGGATTGCTTGGACTCAAGTGCACTTGGCCTTGTGGAACTTCGTGGAACTCTCACAGGCCTCCCTCTTAAGCCTGCCAAGGTCTCCCTGGATGGTGACACATCGGAGGTTCCCCGTTCCCTACAGAGATCAACAAACATCTCACAGCTTGGTGCTGTTGGCAAAGTTGCTGGGCATGCACTCAATCCCACTGTCCGTATCAGCAACAAAGATGTTAACAGTGTTAACCCCAATACTAACCTCTGAGGAATACCATTCGTCACCTGTCTCTACCTGGACATTGTGCCATTGACCAGAACTCTTTGAATGTGATCATCTAGGTGAATCTTTATTCAGCGAGTAGTCCTTCCATCAAATCCATGTCTTTCCAGTATAGAGACAAGGATCTTGTGTGGGACAGTGCCAAAGCCATTGTAAAAGGTTCCCGTGTTTGTCAGGCACAGTGTGCTCTTGTGGAGAAAAATAACTCAGAATTTACACATGAAACAGTTGTGAGCTAATGGTAACCTCTCAGGAGTGAGATTGTGACAGCATACAAGTCCATGTGCATGTTAGCTTAATGTTCAGTTTTGGCAAGCAAATAGCAGAAATTATCATCATGTCTCTGTCTGTGTCTCATCTTTAATGCTGTTCATTTCTGAGTCATCCTTTGCCCTCTTCTCCAAAACAGTACAACAGAGTTAGACACACCTCAAAGAGGGACAACAGAGATGATTTGGTCTAGGATAGCTTTGTATGGAGACCATCTAAACAGGGTTGGAGTCTTCAGCCTGGGAAACAGGTGAGGAAGGATACAGAATTTAGAGGTTTATAAAATCATGAGCGGGTGGAGTGAACATCAATCAGGTGATGACTGATTTTTCTTTCTACAGCAGTGAAGTATTATTAAAAATGTGCAAGCAATATAAGCAAACCAAAGGAGGTAGTTTACCAGTGAAACTCCTTGACAAAAGATGCTAAATTTCTTACAGATTTGACAATTGACTAAACTAACTTCAAACAGAGACTTAAAGAGTACAGGGAGGAAAAAAACCTCTGTGCATAAATTCTTCTTCTGCTTTTCCTTTGTCAGCCATTTCAACCTCTAGATGGCCCAGTCCAACCCTCTGCTCACAGCTCTAAACCACCATAGTTGAGGTTGCTTAGGGCTTTTTTCAGGTTACTTCTTGCACATCTCTGGGAGAAGTTCCCCAGTCTCTCTGGGAATACTGAGGCAATTGCTGAACCTCCCTTGCTGTGTGCATAGTCTGAATTTCTTTGCTGCAAGCTACGTTTCTTATTTCTTTTCCTTTTGCTGTGTTCCATGGAGAAGAATCACCTCTAAACACCCTGGTCCCCTGTTAGATAGTGTCAGACTGCTATTAAATTCTTTAGCAAGCAACTTTTCTCCAGACTGAACAAACCTAGCTCTCATTTTCTGTGGTGAATCCAAGCTCCTCATTGCCCTGGTGGCCTAGTGCTGGATTGTGCCCAATTTCTCAGTGTCCTTTTTTACACCAGTTCAGATGGAGATGCCTTTTAATTACTTACTTTGTTTATCCTGTCTTCTAATCTTGTTCCAGTGCTAGCTGTGGCTTTTCTCCATGAAGAATTTGCAAGATGAGGTTCTACTATCTGGTGACACTTAAAGCCAAACAACACCATAAGAGTAGTCTCTTTGCTGAAATCTTCCGACCTGTTAATTATGTTGTGATAGTATTTTAGAGTCTCGATTATAATTTTGTGGTACATGCTTCCATATGACATCATGTGAAAAAACTTGAAAACTGTGGGGAGTTGGCTGGGCAGGCAGGTGCTGCTGAGGGGCTGGTAGGCTGGTGGTGAGCAATTGCTTATGCATTGCTTGTTCTGTCTACATATTTTATCATTATCATAACTATTGTTCTTTCTTCCTCTTCCTTTTTTTTTTGTTTTAGTGAATAGTTCTGTAGTTTTTATCTCAGCCAATGAGTTCTACTTTTCTTTTTTCTTTTTTCTTTTTTTCCCCCCCCCCCAATTCTCTCTCCTATCCCCCTGGAAGGGGTGGGTGCAAGTGAATAGCTGTGTGGTGCTTAGTTAGCTGCCCATGTAAACCTCAGCAGTCCTTTTGGCACTCAACATGAGGCACAAAGAGTTAAATTAGCAGTAGATTTGACCAGAGCATATTAAAACAGAGTTGTGGTTGTTGTGGTAGTTACTCTGCTAATTTTTTTATTATTTGCAGAGCTCTTTCAGAGCCTTTTCTTGGAACTGTATTATTTAGCACCATACTTGCTATTTATTTTCCTCATTGTGGTGTTTACTGTCACTAAGAGTTGGATTAAGTTTGTCATTTTGTTGTACTGTGTGATCTTGGTTTATGATATGATAAAATTGCTGGTTGGAAGACTGATCTTGAGTTTGTGCTCAGCATTACAATCATCTCTGTGCCTAGGGAAACAGATGTTGGAGAATATTAGTAATGACACTCTTTGCTTTGCCTCCTCTGGGAGGTGGGCTGTCGGGGAGACAAGGGAGGATACTTCCCACCTTTTCCTCAGCCTCCCTTTCTCTTTCACTTTCTCATGCCTCCGCCTCCCACAACAGGCCCTGATGTTGCTCCAAGCACTGTGACAGGCCCTACAATTGCTCCAGTCTTTGTGACAGACCCTGTGGTTGCTCTAACCCTTCTGATGGGCCCTGTGGTTGCCCCAAACTCTTGCAACAGGCCCTGTGGAATTAGCTTTCTTCCTCAGATCCTCAGTTGCCACTGTTTGTTCTTAGGCCTGTCTCCCTACCTTCTCCCTTTTTCCCCTTTCCCAGGGTGTGGGTCCATGGGTTCCCCTACCCCATTAGTCACAGAACTGGGCTGAACCAGCCTGTAAACTGTTGACAATATCCTTTCAAGTAAGATCTGCTATGTTACCCAGGCAAATGGACCACCATGGAGAAAGGTATCCAGTGCCTGACAAATTAGCTGTGCTGGAGATTATGCATAATGTTTACTTGGATGGTAATCAGTTATCCCATGATCCAGATGATATGAGGTGCCCTCAATCTATTTGACAGAGATCTGTATGGAGTGCACCACCATCATATGCCACCACCTTAACAGCAATGACCTGGAAAAATAACAAAAAAAAAAAAAAAAAAAGGCAGATGAAGTGTCTAACCTACTTCAACAATATGAGGAAAATCTGTCTTTCTCCTTACACACCTGTATCAGCTGTAGAAAAGCAGGTTCAGCAGCTCAAAGAAAAATATAAGTTTTCTCCCCAACCTATACAAACCAGTATCTCAGCTATTAGAAGTCAGCGTTCCTGTGCTTGAGTGAGTTAAAACAGTGACACCACACTGTCACCTGGTGGTTTTACTGTGTGACCATGGATAAGATATGAGGCAGTGGAATGGAAAATCCACTTTGATCCTTAGGCATGGATATGTGAGTTGCAAGGAAGAACAAATAAAAAAAATGGTTCTTCCAGAAAAATGGCTGCTCCAGTTTCCAAATGGCAAAATGTTCCTAGATAGACAGATAGTCTGATCTTATTTCTGACACTGACAGTGAACCTTCTGGTTCTCGTACATGAGAACTGAGTAATGAATACAGTAATCAGAATCAGAAGTGCCCTGCCTCCAGCCAAGTGGAGGAAAGGGACAATGAGTTTTACTGGACTGTGTGGATTTGGCAGCCTGGCACATTAGAACTACAAGAGTGTAAGGCTCTAATGGACACCAGTGCACAGAGTAATGTCATCAGGTTATAAAAGGGCAGATCTTCTGTATTTCTGGAGGGACAGAGGTATCCCTTTTCATACTGTTTCTCACAGTATCCTTTTGGACAAAATGTCCACCATATGGCTAGACAAAAACATAGTGTGATGGGTGAGCAACTGGCTGATGAGTTGGGCCCAAAAGGTCATAGTAAATAGTGTCATATCAGGCTGGTGGCTGGTTGCTAGCAGGGTTCCACAGGGTCCATTTTAAGGCCAGTTCTCTTTAATATTTTCAAAAATTACTTGGATGTAGGACAAGAAGGTGTTTTGAGCAAGTTTGTTAATCATACTCAATTGGGAGGAGCAGGTGACTCCATGGAGAAGCTTTGCAAAAAGTTTTAGACAAGTTAGAGGACTGGGCAATCACCAACCGCATGAATTTTAGCATGAGCAAACACCAGATTCTGCACCTGGAAAGGGGTAATTCCAGCTATACATACAGACTGGGGGATAAGATGTTGAAGAACGGCTCAGATGAAAGAAATCTGGGGATTTTGGTCAGCAACAAGTTGAATATGAGTCAACAATATGCCTAGGCAGCCAGGAAAGCTAACTGTATCCTGGGTTGAATCAAGCATAGCATTGCTTGCTGGTCAAGATAAATTATTTTCCTACTCTACACTGCACTGATACTGCCTCTTAGATCATTGTGTTCAGTTTTGAGTGCCACAGTACAAAAAGGACATGAAACTATTAGTGTGTCCAAAGGAAGGCTTACAAAGATAGTGGAGAGTCTAGAGAGGAAGATTCATGAAGAGTGGCTGAAGTCCCTGAATTTGTTCAGCCAAAAGAAGAGGAGACTGAGGGGAGACCTCATCGTGGCCTACAGCTCCTCATGAGGATTTCCCCTCTCTGATGACAAGTGATAGAACCTAAGGGAATGTCATGAAGCTGCAAAGGGTTCTGTATGGCTATCAGGAAAGGTTCTTCACTGGAGGGTGGCTGGGCCCCAAAACAGGCTCCCCAGGGAAGTGGTCACAGTCCTGAGTTTGCTGGAGTTCAAGAAGCATCTGGACAATGCTTTCAGAGATGTGGTCTTGTGTGGAGTCAGGAGTTGGACTCCATGATCCTTATGGGTCCTTTCCAACTTGAGATATTCTACAGTTTGATATGTAGTAAACTACCTGAGAGTGAAAAGCAATGTGCCTTGTTCACTGATGGGTTCTACTGTACTGTGGGACAGCGTTAGAGGTAGAAGGCTGCTGTATAGAGTCCTACATGATTGAGTTGCAGAAGCTACTGAAGGTGACTTGAGGCAATTTGCAGAAGTGAAGGCCATCCAACTAGCTTTAAATACTACTGAAGGAAGAAGTGGCCAGCACTGTATCTCTGCATTGACTCCTGGGTGATGGCAAATGCACTATGGGAGTGTTTGCAACAATGGAAGCAGAACTGATGCAGTTATGATTATGGAAAGATATTGCTGCTTGGGTAGAGAACATGGTTGTAAAGGAACGTGCCTTAGATGCCCACATACCCAAGAACTGTGCCACTGATGATCATCAAAACAACCAGCAGATGGATCAAGTCTCTAGGATTGAAGTGGCTTAGGTAGATCTTCACTGCAACGTAAGGGCAAATTATTTCTAGCTCTGTAGGCTGATGATACTTCAGGCCATCAAGGAAGAGATGCATTATATAGATGGACTTGGGATCAAGGGGTTGACTTGACCATGGATGCTATTGCACAGGTTATCCATGAATGTGAAAGGTGTTAGAATTAAACAAGCCAAAGAGATAAAACCTCTTTGGTATGCAGAACAATGGCTGAAATATAAATAGGGGGGGGCCTGGCAGACTCACTGTATTACACTCCCACAGACCTGCAAGTGCAGTGTGCTTACAATGGTGGAAGCACCCACTGAACGACTGGAAACATACCCATGTCCTGTGCCACTGTGTAAAACCATCCAGAGTTGATTTTCCCTTCATAGCATCTGGTGTAATTCTGTGCTTTCATTTTAGGAGAAAAACACTTGATAACACCCCAGTGTTTTTGGTTGGTGCTGAGCAGTGCTACACAGAGCCAAAGACATTTCAGCTTCTCAGCTTCTTATGCTGTCCTGCCAGCAAAGGGAGCTGAGGGGGGCACGAGAATCTGGGAGGGAACAGGACCAGGACAGCTGACCTAATCTAGCCAAAGGGATATTCCATACCATATGACTTCATGACATAAACTTGAAAGTGGTAGGGAAACGGCCAGGCAGAACCTGCTTGGGGAGGTTGACTGTCTGAGCATCAGTTGGCAGGTAGTGAGGTTGCTTGTGCATCACTTGTTTTGTATGTACATATTGTTATTATCATAACTATTATCCTTTTTTCCTCTTTCTGTTTTAGTGAATAGTTTTTATCTCAACCCACAAATTCTTTTTTTTTTTTTTCTTTTTTTTTTTTTTTCCCCAATTTTCTCCCTCATCCCACAGGAGCACAGAGTAAACAAATGACTGTGTGTTTCTGAGCTTATTGAGGTATTGTATGATCTTTGTGTAAAATTTGTTTCATTGAGTCTCTGTGCCTTTGAAGTTTCCTTATTTTAATATCAGTTTTAAATCAGTACAGCTGGATTCTGCAGCTTACCACATCCCAGCTTATCATCTGTGTGAAACTGGAAGTATTTCAAAGGAGGCTGTTTTTGGTGCCTGATCTGTCTTTCTAGCAATGAAGTTTAGTTTCTCTGTTCGTGTCTCCTGTACTTCCCTTTGGTGTTAGTTTCTGTATGTCTTGGCCATTGTGAACAGCCTGTTCAGTTCTTTGTAAGATCTGTGGTATGTAGGGAAGTCTGCAACTGCTGCTACTTGAAATGAGCAAATCTCTTTTTTTTCCTTCTAAAACAACACACATCTCAGCTACTCTGTGTGGTAGAAGAAAGAGTCATGCTCCTTCGCCAGCTGGATTGCCTTCTGTGGCTTTTACTTTGCTCTCATTCTTTCATGATAACTGCAGACTTTAAAATGTGCTATGGAAAAGGATAGTCATGTGCTTTAGCTGTGGAGAAGTAGAAATAGTTTTCTTACTTTTAATCTGGATGTGTGGATTTACAGCTTTGACCTCACAGGTGCTGTGTGGGCCCACCATATGCTGTAGCTGATGGTTCTGCTCTCTGCCTGTTGTTCTGGGTGCTCCAACATGTCTCCCAGCCCTTTTGAGCTTCTTCTAGTTGTACCCTCCAGGTATGCTGTGTTCAAGATGAAAGTGCTCTGCTTAGAATGCTAGCCTATGCCTCTTAAAATCTGCAGACCTGGCTTTACTCAGATTCCCTCTGTGGCTGCTTATAGCACATGGGATATTTACCTGCCTAGTGGGGTCATGAAGGTTTCATCTACACGGCTGAGAGCAGCCCCACAGAGCAAGATGCATGTCTGGTGGTCATAACACGTAGGGTGCTTTATTGCTGAATGCGTACCAGCAGCATGTGCTGCCTGTTTTACCCTTGCAGATGTGTGGGTGATCCTAGGCAGCTGTGGTCCCCTCAGTACCACTGCAAGGACTTTGGAGTGGAGAGCCCTTGTATTTCTTACTGACCTCATGAGAAAGAAGGGGAACAAAGGTCTTGCAGAACTGAAATTTGTGACCACAGCTGGGTCCCAAGAAGCACTTGTAGAGTCAAACCTGATGTGAAAAAAAAAAAAAAACAAACCCAAAAAAAACAAGGGCCTGAGAATAACAAGGGGGCTGGGGAGGAAAGACACAAAAGGAGAAGCAGAAGTGTGTGCAAAGCAGCTTGGGGCTGAGGAGCTGATGGTTCAGAGCACTTCCTGTTCCTGGAGCCGCGTGTGCTCAGCTGCGCACCAAGTTGCTCCTGCCTGTGCTCTACAGCACAGAGGGCCAGGAGATCAAGGCACACACGCAGAAACAGAGTGATGGAGAGGCACTGAATGGACTAACAGTAGACTTCAGGAGAGATACATGGCCAGCTCCCAAGAGAAGCAGAAACAACTTAGTGCCGGTTGCTCCATTGCTGATCTCCGACTTCCCTTTTCTCAACAGTGCAAAGAGACTTTTCCTCTGTATTTTTTGAGTTGCTTTGGTGATAACCACTTGACCTCCCCTTCATTTTTCCCTTCACAATGGTGAGGTAAGAGGGTCTGACACATTTGTGCGTGTGTGTGGATGTGTGTGTGTAGGCAGGGGAACCAGCAAAATGGGGCAGCTCGGAGGGGATCACAGTGGTAGCTGTATCTCAACTGAAATCCTTTGTAGGCTTGGGAAGGTAGTGTAGTGGTTAATAAGGGTATTCATGCTATTGCTGGCTATCACCTGCATGGATATCCCTAAGGAAGATGACTGGAAGCCATTCTTCACTGTACAATAGTGGTGCCTGGCATTTTTTTCGTTTACTCGTTTCTGTTTTCATCTCCTTTTCTAGGTGGTTTCATCGTGACCTGAGTGGGCTGGAAGCTGAAGCCTTACTGAAGGGACGAGGTGTCCATGGGAGCTTCCTAGCCAGACCCAGTCGAAAGAATCAAGGGGATTTTTCCCTTTCTGTTAGGTAGGTAACTTGGACTTTGACTGCTGTCTTTCCAAGATTACATATGCAAAATGCAAAATCTTCATTTGTCCTGCGGTCTCTTCTTCAACTGTCCTTATTCCTCTGACTTCTTTCCAAGCTGTAAAAGGACCTGAGCTGCCCAGTAACTTCTAGACACTCCCTTAACTTTCATCAGGAGCTTCTTTTTCCAGTCATCTCCTTCCACTGGAATGGTTTGCTGCAGTTCCATGGGAGAAGGTGATGCAGGCGGTGGCTCCAAGTTTTCTGGTTTTTATTCAACTGCTTCACCAGACTGCTCTGTGCCTCATCCCTCAGGGTTGGTGATCAGGTAACCCACATCCGTATCCAGAATACTGGGGATTTCTATGACCTATATGGAGGAGAGAAGTTTGCCACACTTTCAGAACTGGTGGAGTACTACACGCAGCAGCAGGGCTCACTGCAAGATAAAGATGGAACCATCATTGACTTGCGATATCCTCTCAACTGCTCTGATCCCACTACAGAGAGGTATGGAGAAAACCAAGCATTGGTATGTCTGTGATGACGTTTCATGCCCTTCTCTCTACCTGGCCCACATCTCTAGAGAAAACCTTGCAAAACGCATCTCCTGGTTCCCTCATCCTCCTGTGTTTCCACAGGGACAGCCATCCTCAGCAATAGCTGGACGTAACTTGACATGAGAGCAGACTTGATGGGGATCTATTTATACTTTTGATGTCTTGTTGCCTTTGTGATTTATATACTGTTCATAAAAAGCAGGGGTTGTGGTGTTAGTTATGTATCCGCAGTGGTAGGTGGGGGTGACTTGGTGCGTGGGAGCCCTCAGCCTTGCCCCAGACCTGCTCTTTTGGGCCTAGCTGACTCGTGGCAGAGTGGGGCCCACATTCACCTGCTATTCCCAGCCTGCTGAGTCTCCTTCCTGTCCCCACTTTGCATATGTCTCTGACACAAAGTTCCTAAATCAAATCAGGTGGTTTTGCCCTTGCATCGAGCCTTCAGGCTTGCTGACGCAGCTTGGAGGGTGTCATGCTGTGCTCTGGGGCGGGGACAGACGGCTTCATGGGGAGCAAACTGGTCCTCCTCATGCACCTGGGGACAGAGAACTGCAATGCTGGGTGAGAAGCAGCTGGGTGCACCGTGTGTTACTGCTGTGTCCTGGCTGTCCGCTCCACTCAAGGCCGTTGGGCTGTGGCCCTACTGCTTCCTCCCTTCCTCCTGCGGTTGGAAACTTCTCCCCCCAGCTCTTACGAAAGCTCCTCTCACTCTCTCCCCAAGTGATTTTCCATCACGTGGGTTTGAAGAGCTAGGCTGTGCTGGGGGAGGGAAGGGGGGAACAGGACACATTAACTCCTTCCTACCTGTGGAGGATTGGCCCGCAGACCCCTTTCTTGATCAAGAGGGCAGTCAGCTGTTCCCAAGGGCAAATGTTGGCTGGACACTTATTTGGGAAGAGGTTCAGAAATTAATAACTGCCATGCAATGGAAGTCCCCAGCTACTTCTTGCAGAGAATGGGATGAAGATCAGTAGAAATTAAAGCTAGCCCCAATTAGCTGAGGGTGGTAACTGCATGTGACATCTCAAAAGGATTCTTAGATGATGTGTAGAAGAATGTGTTGTGCTGAGCAGAGCAGGGGTGAATGAATGCCCTGTCTGTTTCTGTTACTGTGGAATGGGATCCTGCACTAGATTTTAATTCTTGGGGATAGCGGAGGAGCTGTAGCAATTCAAGGTCCATCAATAAATACCACTGCTGCCCCAGACCTCCATCATTAATTACTCAATTGTCAGCAAAACTGCTGCTATGGATCTACCCACACTCAGCATCTGCCTGGCCTTTACTGCAATGTGTGCAGTGATGTGTGGAGCATATCTGGTGCTTATTGCAGTACCTGAAGTGAGCAGAGCAGGAAGAGGCATTACAAGTCAGCCTGATGCAAGAGCTACCTGCTTTTGAAATGCTGCTCACCAGGGAGATGGCCAAAATGGCAGTGGCTGCAGTTGCTGAGAGCTCCATGACACAGGACAGAGCTGCACAAACATAGCCTGTGCTGGTATGATAGATTCAAAGCCTCTGAACACACAGCCCAGCACATGGCTTCAGCTGCAGATGAAGCTGTTCCATTGACAGATGGGCCTTTTTGAGCCAGTCCCATCCTTGCTTGAGAGGGCCCAAATCTGCTGTCTGATATCTAAGTGGGGAGCACATAGGCACTGGGGTTGTGGTGGCTCCTGGTCTCAGGTATGTCCAGATCCAGCAGAGCTTCCACAAGCAAAGTGGTACTGGAAGGAGTGGGATGATTCAGAACATCTCACAGCATCTCAATTTACTACAATTTGCATGTGTTTCCCTACTTACCTGCTCAGTAATGCCCCCAGTACCTTCTGGAATGGTCCCCATGTCTAGTCTGATTGCTGTAGTGTGATGTGTTCATAGAGTGGGAATTATCCTTTGACTGAAAAACCAGCTGAGTTTCAGAAAACAGGATTGTTACTAGAATTCCAAGAAAGGGATCTTTCCCTTGGTTAGTTCTTTAATGGGTCTGAACTCAGTAAAGCCATCTGAGTGCTACTAAATCTGATGGGATTGTTTCTCACTGGGGGCTTCGTTCTGTTTTCTTTAGTGTTTGAATTTCCAAAGCACCCTGTAGCAGTAGGGCTAGAATCCCAATAATGCTTAGAGATACTGAAACCCACAAATACCCTGCCTGAAATGATCTGAAAGCCAGTAAGCATGGCTTACCTGTGCTTTCGTGTATAACACAGCTGTATCAAACTTGGTGCTTTCCCACTGTACTTTCTGTTCCTTGGTCCCTTCTAGCTCCACTCATCCCTTGCCCTTTCCTTTTCTTGGCAGCTGTCTAACTGCTGTGCCACATAGTTTTCCCAAGATCTTGCTTCTCCGTCGGTATCCCTTCTTTCCTCCTTCCTCTATTTCTCCCCTCATCTTTCTTCATCCCCCTTTCTCTCCTTCCCCAGTGTTGCTGTCTGGCATGTATCAGCTCAATGGCATCCACTTGCTTGCATCTCCACCTCTTCTGACCTTCTCTTACTTTTTCAGATGGTACCATGGGCATCTGTCAGGTGCTGCAGCTGAATCACTTCTCCAGGCCAAGGCCACCCCATGGACCTTCTTGGTGCGGGAGAGCCTCAGCAAACCTGGAGATTTTGTCTTGTCTGTCCTGACTGACCAACCTAAACCTGGGTCTGATGCTCCACCAGCTGGAGCAACCAGTGCCTCTGGGGCCCGTCTCAAAGTCACCCACATCAAAATCATGTGTGAGGTGAGCAGGTGGGAGAGCAAAAGGAGAAGGGAGTATGTGTTTCTACCTATCTCTGCTATCTCTTCAAAAGCCCTGTCATCTTGATGATCAGTGTTTATGAATTTGGATCAAAGTGCTGTCACCTTGCAGGTTCCTTATGTTCTCATGTAGGACTGGGTGACCACTGGCAGTGCTGGGTGCTCAGACATGGAAGGAAGCAGGATGAGGTGTGTCTGAGAGCTCCAGCAAAGGGAGTCAAGTGAAAGAGGAGGACTCACAGTCTAATGATGAGTTTATCAACAGACTTAAAAGCTCTTGGCAGAGTTGGAGGTATCAGCAAGGTCTTCAGACTTATTCTGGAGGATGTTGCACCTCTCTGTAACAAGCACTCTCTCTTTCATATAAAGCTATGCAAGCAATGGAGGGAGATTTCAAGGGCAGAAAGCAATAGGCCTTAAATGAGAATTGAAGGCAATATTTCCTCCAGGCTTCCATCCACTAAGGAGTCAGCTCACCGTGAACTCGGTACTGTCAAGCTACCTTTTGATGACTTTTTTCTAGATGGCAGAAAGTGGTTCCTACGACATCAAACCTCAGATTGCTCTTTTTTCCTGAGCATTATCAGCTTTGCTTGCAGAAATGTTATGGGATGTAACGTGTTCTTTCTCCATTTAGAATGGACGTTACACAGTCGGAGGTACTGAAAAGTTTGACAGCTTGGCAGATCTTGTGGAGCATTTCAAGAAGACTGGGATTGAAGAGGTGTCTGGCTCTTTTGTATACTTGAAGCAGGTAAATTCTGTTTCTTCTGTTTCTCAAGGATCCTTCATAGGGATTCGCTGTTTGTCTGTGTTCTGTCACTCCTTGTTTTCCACAAAGGAGACTTTGATCTCCAGTAGCATCTCTCTCTCATGCCAATCTGTTGTATTTTCCCATCCCCAGCCCTACTATGCTACAAGGGTGAATGCTGCTGACATTGAGAATAGAGTGCATGAACTGAACAAGAAGAGTTTATCTGAGGAAACATCAAAGGCTGGATTCTGGGAGGAATTTGATGTAAGAAACAGTGGGGGTATTTACTCTGTCTTTTTGGGGAGTTCCTGTGCACCATTTAATTATCCATCCCTGATTTCTTTTCGGAAGTTTCTCAGGCAATCTTGTAAATTAATATCAATTTGTCTCTGAAATATCTGATTAGATCTCAGGAGTAAGCATTATCTTTAAGTTAATTTATCTTTAAGAACCCAGTGAGGTAGAAATGTACTTTTTTCATGGATAGAACTAGTTGCTAAAACAGTAAGAGCATGAACCTTGGACTTTTCAAGCTAGGTTAACTTTTTACATCTCTACTCCTCGACAAGCATGCCCATGTATCCCTAGAGTTACCACTGCTCCTCTGACCACCTACTCTGTTATTGTGATCTTGCTGTAACTTTTTCCTGCTTTCAGAGCCTGCAAAAACAGGAAGCCAAACAACTATTTGACCGTCATGAAGGCCAGAGACCTGAAAACAAGAGCAAGAATCGATACAAGAACATCTTGCCTTGTGAGTCTATCTCCTCCACTGTAAAAAGAGCAAAAAGATGGAGACAGGCAATGAAGAGGTGTCCCAGTTATCTCTGGCCCTGCCTCGGCTAGTTCTGTCCTCCAGATTGGATTAGAAATTCTGCAGCCTAGAAGATTTAAAAGCTGATAAAAGGTCACAGCCTTTTCATGCTCCTGAAGGAGGGAAGGAGAGAGGAAAGCATTAGACTAGCTTATGGGACGGTCTGTCATGGGAAGCGGGAACTGGAAGCACACACTAAAATTGCTCTGACCCCAGAGAAGAAGTAGTGAAAATGTGGGGCATGCTGTGTACACTGAGTAACATGAATGAGGTGGCAGAGTCAGCGAGGGAGGTTTGTGTGGCTGGGCACAGTGTGTCTCACTGCTCTGTTTATTCTTGACTGCGCACCTAGTTGATCACTCTAGAGTCATCCTCCAAGGAAGGGACCCAAATATCCCTGGATCTGACTATATCAATGCCAACTATGTAAAGGTGAGATTTTTGAAAGATGGCTGTATGCCCTAAGTGGGAGAGAGGACTGCCAGTTCCTGCAGCATCCTTGATCCTTCCCTTTCCACAGAACAATCTGATCAGTCCAGATGAGTGCCCCAAGACCTACATCGCCAGCCAGGGTTGTCTGGATACCACTGTCAATGACTTCTGGCAAATGGTGTGGCAGGAGAACACACATATTATTGTTATGACCACACGGGAGGTAGAAAAAGGACGGGTAAGAAGGTGTCTTGAAACTGCCCTTTTTTCCCCCTTCAGTCATAGCTGTTTTCTTTCTCCCTCTTGCCTTCTGCCTGTCTCCACTTTACCTCTTGTCCACGCAGAATAAATGTGTGCCCTACTGGCCAGCGGCAGGCAGCACAAAAGAATATGGTCCTTACCTCGTGGAGAATGTTGGGGAGCACAACGCATTGGAATACAAACTCCGGCATCTCTGTGTGTGTCCAATAAATGATGTGAGTGTGCTTGGTTGGGAACTGTTCTGGAGCCCGTGGGTCTAACAGTCACTGTATGTTTAAGGCTGGGAACTACTGGGTGCTGTGGTTGCATTGTTCCATCTGTTTTGGGCTGGGACCACTGGTGACATCACCAAGGAGCGCTCTTAAGTCTTTGCCTTAAGAGCCAGCTCTCCCCAGGACAGTGGCCAGGGATAGGACTGGGTTGCAGTTTTACCAGTAAGATGTTTTTATTCTCAGAGTGAGGCTGTGCGTGAGATCTGGCAGTACCAGTACCTGAGCTGGCCTGATCATGGTGTTCCCAGTGAGCCTGGAGGAGTGCTGAGTTTCCTCGATCAAATAAACCAGAAGCAGGAGAGCATTCCAGATGCGGGGCCTATTCTGGTGCATTGCAGGTTGGTACAAAGGCTGAGGTTTAAATCACTCTCCATCTCTTTCATAGGGCGAGGTGCAAAGTCTTTGTCCTGCTGCACTAGCTGTTCCTTAGGACTTGAACCCATTGACAATTCTTACTCCTTTTTGATGTCCCCAGACCAAACTCTACTGCCTGTTGAATCCTTGATTATTTTGTGGCAGTGATGAACAGCTGCTACAGTGCTGCATCCTTCCCCAGAAGCAGCTGCATATTGTTTCAGGACCATGATGGCTGGGTGGATGTAGGTGTAACTATGCAGGCAGCTCTGATCTCTGCTTGTCCTCTCCCTGCAGTGCTGGGATTGGCCGCACTGGGACTATCATCGTCATTGATATGATAGTGGAAACAATCTCCACCAAGGGTAAGAGGACCTCATTGTGTCTTGAAGTAAACTGGCCCATGCAATAAGGCTTAATGCCAGCAGCAGAAGGTCTCAGTGGAGGAGAGCCTGCCACAGCCATGATAAAGTTGTGCTATCCTTGGTCTACGGCAGCTGCTGATACTCTGAACTGTACCCACTTACTGTGACTTTCACCTTCCCTGAGCCTGAGCTCTTCCTCCAGGGCCAGGCTTGAAAGATCCTGAGCAGGAAGAAGGGATGGGAGGTCCTTGCAGGGGTAGGGGTGAAGGGAGGTGAAAACTTCTTGAATGAGCTCCACTGTGACTGCTTTTGGCAGAGAAGTGGGAGAGAGGGGTCAGCAAATACATCCAAAGTTTTTCTGGTACCCCTTTGTAGGGCTAGACTGTGACATTGACATCCAGAAGACCATCCAGATGGTAAGAGCCCAACGCTCAGGGATGGTGCAGACAGAAGCCCAGTACAAGTTCATCTACATGGCCATCTGCCAGTTCATAGAGACAACAAAGAAAAAGCTGGAGGTTATCCAGGTGAGAAAATGGGCTTTCCTATCCTGGGAATTGAGGCTGTGTGTAGTGTCAGCCCTGAGTCCAGGTGCTCTATTTCCTAAATGTTAAGTTAGCTTTGGAACCTACATCGACTCTGACAATGAACCAAGATTTGAGACTTCTCCCCAACGCTATAAAATTCAGGGGACAATAGCAGCAGCTCAAGTACCACCCTCCTCTGAACCACTAAACAGCAATTTTAATGCAACCATTTCAACTACATTCTATGTAACTTCCCTAAGTGTGGTTTAGTTACAAGCCGAATCTAAAACAAGCAGATTTTGCTCTCTACCTTTGTCTTTCCCATGCTGGTTTTGTAGTTGTCTCCCAAACCTCTGTCAAAAGGGTTTTCTCTTACTTGCATGCTGATACTGGCATGCTTTCTCTTTTTAGCCTCTGACAACATTCACTACCTGCTGCTGTTTCACTGTTTAGCCAGCGCATGACAGTAAGGTTTGTTGGTGCCTCCAGAAATGTGTTGCCTCTCTAGTCCCTTCTGTACAGGGATGCACGTATTTTCCTGCTGCTCACCTCTACACCACCTGTGGGCAGTGCACAGGGCATGTGAACTTAACCTCTACCGAGATCCTAGCATGATATGGGCACGATTAAACAGCCCCAATTCTTCCATTATGCCTCCTCTCATTATGCTTCTCCCAGACCCCATTCTTCTCAGCTTGAATTTTCTCTCCTGTAGTCTCAGAAAAACAAGCAAAGTGAGTCAGAGTATGGGAACATTACCTACCCCCCTGCAGCGAAGAATTTGCATGCCAAGGTCTCACGAAAATCCTCCAAGTAAGTGCTGGCATAAGCCTGAGGCTGATCTATGCTTGCTTCTGGCAGTGCTCTTTCTACCTGCTGGCTTGGCTAGGCTTTTCCTTCTGCTCACTTTTTCCTGTTTTTTCCTGGTCTTCCAGGCAGAATGAGACAATTTATGAAAATTTGGGTAAAAAGGAAGAGAAGGTACGGAAACAGTTGTCCTCGGAGAAGAAACTGAAAAGCTCACTGAAGAAGAAATAAGCACAGATTGCAGGTAGCCCCAAGGGAGTTTCAACATGGAGTGCAGGATGGGAGCTCACATCCATGCTGGCCAGTCTCACATTTCAGTCTCTTGGACAGTAGGCCTTCCTCATCTCTTCCACGCCATCTTTCAGAACTCTGAACCAGGCTGCTTTCTAGCTAGCTGACCGACTTCAGCGTCCCTTGCCTGTACAAGCCTGCGACAACTCCCACTGCCCTTCATCAGTCATTAACAGGAAAAATCACACCACTTCTTTCCCTTGATCCTCATGCACTGGCACCCAAACTCACTGCTGCTTCAGCAGTTCCTCTTTTTGAGGAGTTAAGGAAGAGCTTTACAGGAACTACATCTCTCTGCTTCTTTGAGTTTAGCCTGTTTAGCATTCCCTGAGAAATCATCTTTTAAAATCTTTAATTTCTGCCCTATTTCAGCTTAGCTCCTCTGCTGTTCAACAGGAAACTTCCCCTTTTCTTTATCCTGTCCCTCTACACAATAACCTTTTCTTTTCCATCCTACAATTGAATGCTGTAAATATGCCAGACTTTGGTGTGACATTCATTTTATTTTCTGTTTGTAAATAAAGGTGTACTTGTTTGAATGCTGACCCAAGTCTTTTGCACTGCTTGCAATCAAATAACAGCTCAGCTCCCCTTTCCCCTGTGCAAAATAACCTCTTTTTTAGGCACCAGACACAGTATAAATTTTGAGATTTTTAATTTTTACAAATGTTTGAAAGAATCACTGAGCACACAGTGATAAATATTCCAGCAGTTGATAGGCACCCAATGAATGGTATTTTCCTGAATTCAGTATTGGGATCCAAATTTATTACAAAAAGGTTTTGTGCTGATGGCAGCAGAACTCCCTCACTTGGCCAAAAATAAAAAACAGGTCTGATTTTACCTTACAGATATCTAAGATTAATGAAGATCAGAGATGAATTACTACATCCACGTAGGTTAGTTTTATCACTAAGTCCCCTTGCTCCCTCCCCAGATTTAACTGGTGAGGTGAAGAAGGAATTATAGCTGTGATGTGGTAGAACCCAATCCTACAGCTGGGTCACTACAGATGGAGCCGGGGCATGGAAACCAAATCTGGTTACAGGTGTAACAATTTCAAAGTGAGGTCAAACAAAGCTAATGTGCAGGAAATTCCAAGCTCCTCACTCCCATCTTCTGCTGGTCAGCGCTGGCGGTTCTAGAAGGCTTCAGTTCTTTCATTTCTTCCCTTGTTTGAGTAGAAGACTGTCACTGCGAGGGAGACAGAAGTGAGTAATCAGCCCAGAAAGCACAGGCAAAGCTGAGCCAGACCCTTACTACTGACTTGGGAGCATGAAGTGTCACACTCCAACAATGTGGACTTCAAGTCCTTTGAAGACCTTTTTTCAAACCCCTTAAGCCTGCTGGGACAAATAAGGTAGAATCTGGCCAAACAGGCGCAAAGGTGATCAGAGATAGCATAGAAAATAAACCAGCTCTGGTTTCTTTTCTTGATTCTAAGCTTTTAGCCTAAGTCAACTGGCTCTGCTCTGTCTCTGTCCAGTTAACACTGGACAAATGAGGCTAAAACCATAAAATTCTGTCTGGCTCTGAAAGTGGAGAATGAGGTTTTCTAACATGGACTGGAAAGCTTTTGGAGAGTGACAAGAACATCTTTTCAAGAGATCATTACACCAAATCAACACAATATACTATAACCATCTAAGTGCCTCCATAGAGCCCTCTGTTTTAACAGCAGGATGTCCAATACAGGTGGGACAGATTAGAGGACAGTCCTCAGATTATTATTCCTGTCTTCCCTATGCAGGGTTCCAAGACACACGCACATCTCCCACTTGACGTAGATGTTTGTATGGCCCCTGCAAGGAAAGGCTTCAAACTTCATATCACAAATGGGAACTGAGGTACAAACAGAATGAACTGGTAGCCAGAAATGCCCAAGAAAAGCAACACCCAGGCCGAAAAGCAACACATCAATGTCCTTGTTCCAAATACTAACAAAATAAAGTTGAGCGTCCTACCTTCCTCTGTGCCAGGAGATGTTGTAGTGGGGTGGAGAGGAAAGAGAAAACAAAAGAGAAAATCATTGGATTGAGAAAAAAATAATTTATTTCTGCAGTAAGCAAGAGTGCACTCTACTTAATTGTGTTCTCTTGCATCAGGATCTCAGAGGAAAGATCCTGAGAGAGCTCCTGAAAAAAGACTAGTTTCACAAGGAAGGTGTGGGTAAATTGCCCCCCAGCAGCCACCTGTCCTCTTACCTGGTAAAGCCCTCATCCTGCAGGTTCAGTACCAAGTTATCTGCTGTGAGATACACACGGTTTTGTGAGCCAGCAATCTGAAAAAGAAATCCGTTATAGAGATCGTATGGAAAAAAGCTTAAATGCACAAGGAAGGACAGCATTAATAATCACTCTCTCCCTCAAGATACAGCACTCTTGCTTGTATATACTTAAAATCTTAGTTAAATGAACACAGTTTTCAAAGCCAACTACGTAATGTCCTTACTTCCCATCCCAGTGCCGTCAGACTTTTAAAAAGCAGTGATCATTCTGTCTCCTTGTCAGACAGACCTTTGATCCCATGCCTATCTGTCCCCTCTTTGCAGTGTGCAGCAAGCCAGGGGCTTGTGGTGGCTGCAGCTGAGGGAGGGTGATGAGATCTGATTTGGATCTGGCCTTGTCATATGAAGGGCATAAACTCCTAGCCTTGCATATAATGGCCGATCACTGCTAACCAAATCTTTAGATCTATTTGATCAAAAAAAGAGCAGAGCTGGGAGAAAGATCAGGACAGGGCAGGTCACATTCGCCTTAAATTCATCATTCGGCCACTGGGCTAGAAGGAGAGAGCAACTGCAGAAGAAACATGGAAGTTCCCTGCTCTCCTACTCACCGTTTTTGAGATGTTCTGAGCAGCTCGTATCTTACGTAGTTTGATGTAGCCTGGATTCCTGCTCAGAGCTTCACCGAGGTGCAGGGTACAGTTATGGAAAAAAACCTGGTAATTGAAACTCACTGCCTTCAATTAATTCCTCCTAAGGAATTCACACAAATATATGAACACGTGTCAGCAAATTCTCAAAGGGAAAAAAAACCAAAACACTGCTACCCCACTAATTTGGGCCTCTAGGCAAGCACATTTTTACGTTTCCAAATGTAAAAATTCCAAAAAGTACAACGTTATTGCCCCACACAGCAAACAGTAATTACATCTTACAACAGGGAGCAAAGGCTCGCGGTGTCTTCTGCCCTCATCTGTAACCTCAGACAAGTAACTGCATTTAATCCTCATTCCAACAAACTGCAGGGAAAAACAAACCAGAGACCTACTTGAGGCTACCATCTCCTCAAAGTCTGCTAAACATGAATCCATGCAACAAATTCCAAGGCCTGTCAAGCTCACAAGCCATATCCCACAAAACACCCCAAAGCAGGATATCATCTTAGCAGCTGTAGCTTCTCCTTCAGCCTGAACAATCTTCTGCTTCTGCTCCTGCTTGGCCTTCTCCACCAGGAACTGCGCACGCTGTGCCTCCTGCTGAGCTGCAGAGAGAATGGGCAAAAGCACTGAAAGCAGATCCCATCTCTTGAATCCTCTGCCACGACTCTCTGGCTGAGGCCTGGGAAACTCATGCTTCTGTAAGAACGGACAGTATTCTAGGGCCACATCCACAAGAAAGAAATGCATAATTTTGCCATTGTTTTTTTTTAATAAAACCACAACTTCTAAGTATAATAATGGGAAGTACTACTTCCCATAGGAAGTAGTAGGGAAGTTCCCATTCATGACCCATTCCACTAGCTATGGCCCGAAGTTTTCTGCTAATACTTGGAATAATCTAGTTAGCTCCACTACTAAGGAAGCTGGGGCTTGTAACCCTGAAGTTGTATCAATGCAAAAATATTGACACGCTAGCTCAGATTTGCTTCCTTGCTTATTAATACAATAAAAAGGGAAAAGCAACCCACCCTTTCAAGGCATAAATTGCACTCACCCACTTGCTTGGCCTCCACGGCCGCTGTGTATTCACGACTGAAACTCAGCTCTGTGATAGCCACATCATCCAGGATGAGGCTGAAATCCTTGGCTCTCTCTGTGAGTTCTCGCCTAATGAGCAGAGACACCTGAAACACAAGCACAGCAACAGCACTTCACACAGGCTGTTTCCCACTTGCTGTGCACTACAATACTGAAGCACAACTGCTCTTCAGTTCAACAACAGCACGCCAGAGAGACAATATCTAAAACAGAGCTTGGACATTAATGCCTGCCCTCTGAATCTATCACCACTAACTCACTCTCCATATTCAGAGCTATATGTGTAGCATTTCAAAACTTAATTACAGCTATTTATAATTCCTTAACAATGCTACACAATTAGCACTAGAAAAAAAATCCAACTTATTGAAGGTTTTTTTAAATTTTTTTTACCTTCCACATCCTATCATACGTAGTTCTACAGTTGCCATGTTTGTTTTGGAGTAAGTATTTTCTCCTGCATTTTGAATTTTCCACCGTTTGGAATTTGAGTTTTTCCTCAACCCTTCATCGAGTGAATTGCAAGCACATGACTTACAAGGAGTCACTTTCTTTCCTTCTGAATCTAAATGCTCCATATTTAGATTCAGAAGATTCATACATAGATTCATACATATCACTTTACAGTAAAGACTGCTAAACACAATTTAACTCACTTGGTTCAGAAGTCTCACAGTTACCCCACGGTCCTCTGCTTCTGATAAACCTAAACAATACACAGATACTGCTTCTTTGCAGCCACACCCTCCTTTTCTATTCATTCATGTTATTCAAGATCTAACACATTAAGTTGTCTCCTCAGTGCACACCAGGCAGCTTTTTATGTCTTTCATAACCCTGATGTTCCCATTACTGACTAATTCCTAAAACAAAACCTGGACATTTATTTCTGTTATTTGCTTTTTTTTTCTGTCATGGATTCTAAACAAGTTAGAGATACTTTGCACTTTCTCTTCAGCAGTCTCATGCAGGAACTTCTCCAAAGCATTTTAAAAGAAAATCAGCAACTTCACTCTCCCTCATTTAGGATAAGTGGCAGATCACAGAATCACCGAGTTTGGAAAAGGCCTCCAAGATCATCCAGTCCAACCATCCACCTATCACCAATAGTTCTCACTAAACCATGTCCCTCAACACAAAATCCAAACGTTCCTTGAACACCTCCAGGATCGGTGACTCCACCACCTCCCTGGGCAGCCCATTCCAGTGCCTGACCACTCTTTCAGAGAAGGAGTATTTCCTAAAATCCATCTTAAATCTCCTCTGGCACAGCTTGAAGCCATTCCCTCTGGTCCTATCACCAGTTACATGAGAGAAGAGGCCAACCCCCAGCTCCCTACAACCTTCCTTCAGGTAGTTATAGAGAGCAATAAGGTCTTCCCTGAGCCTCCTCTTCCCCAATATACTCTCAGAATCCATGGAGCTCAAATTATTAAAACATAAACTTACATGTAAAGGCTTTTAAAAGTTAGTAAATTTTATAATTTTGCAACCCCTCCAGGTTCCCCCTTAACCTTTCTCTAAACAGAAATATTTACAATATTCTGTAGCATCTATCACCAAACACTTACCACTCTGCTAACTTCTGACCTGCTTCTCATTTCAGCTCCACTCAAACTGTTCAGTTTGTTTTGACATCTCCCTTGATACCCACAAAAGGTCAGATTATCATTTTAAGTCAGATCCAGTGCTACATGCTCACTATGATTTACATTAGCTCTCCCTCCCCCCCGTTATTACATTACATTTTGCATTCTACACATCATGAAACCAACGCTCCTCTCAAAAGCTGGCGGTACAGCTTCTGCAACTGTATCAGAATCAAACCACAAGCAGAATACAGTTCATACCCTTTCTGCCAGCAGATATGCATCTTCCACCCCTTTTAATGTTCCCCATGTGCACAATTTAAATGCCCTTTGCAATCTGAGCAGAAGCTCCCTCAGGAAGGGTCACCTGGGCTCTCTGTGTGATGAGCTGCGAGGCATTGAATTTGGCCACCACGCTCTTGAGCACCTCGTTGACGATGGAGGGCAGGACCCGCTCCTCGTAGTCCAGGCCCAGGCGCTGGTACATGCTGGGCAGCTCTGCGGCATTGGGGCGGGTGAGGACGCGCAGTGAGATGTTCACCATCTGCAGGTCTGAAGGGAGAGACGTGAGCGGGGCCGGCTCCAGCTCTCCCACCCCACAGGCCCCGCCGGGATCCGCTCTTACCTTTGGAGCCTGTGGGGGAGGAAATTTTCCGCGGCCGGGCACGGATATCATAGATGATGGGATACTGGAACCAGGGAATCCTGCGAAGGATCGGGACGCCTACATCAGGGGAGGCCGCCCGGGCGCCCGGACTGGGAGGAGGGGGGTATGTCCTACCTGAAGTGCAGCCCCTCAGCAAGGATAGTGTCCTGCTGCACGCCGCCAATGCGGTTGAAGAAGATGGCCCGCTGCCCGCCTTCCACTGAGAGGAGAAACGGCGCGGTCAGCGATAGTGGGGGCTGCG
>NW_024884364.1:1951237-2042486 GCF_019232065.1 Centrocercus urophasianus
CACGGAAAAACGGGGCGCGAGCCCGGGGAGCACTCACCGATGAAAACGGACTCGCGGACTCCATAGGCCAGGGCGCCGGCGCCCAGCAGCAACTTGAGGGCGGTGCCGACGCCACGCGGCCCAGCCGGCAGCCGCCCCGCCAGGTCCTTCAGGCTCTGCGCCATGGCCGCGCCGTGCCGCGCGCCCCGCCAGGAAGGACACCGGAAGCTGCCGCTGCCTTCCGCCGCGCTCCGGAAGTGGTCCCAGGGGGAGGGAGGGGAAGGGTGCCATCTTGGGCGGCTGCGGCGGCCATTGGCGGCGCTCGCGGTGGTGACGCTGCGTTGTGCGGCTTGGACAAAATGGCGGCGCCCAGGCGGCCGCGTGGGGAGAAGGAGCAGGAGGAGGATGATGTTCCCTTAGAGGCTAAGCGCGTCCGTGGGCAGCGACGGCTTCTGGTGGTGCTGGAAGGGGCGAGCCTAGAGACAGTGAAGGTGCGGACGGAGGGGGTCGGGCCGGGGGATACTCCGCGGTTTCTGTTGTCAAACTGTCCGTGCTTTGGCCTTAGGTGGGGAAGACGTTCGAACTCCTTAATTGCGACAAGCATAAGGCGCTGCTGCTGCGGAGCGGCCGGGACCCCGGAGAGGTGCGGCCCGACATCACCCACCAGGTACCGCCTAGGTACTGGCAGCATGGACTGCCCTAGGGCGTGTGGGGCCATGCCGGTGTGGCACTCGCTGCAGGAAAGTGCCCCTGGAGTGTGGGGTATCGTCTTATGGCCCTGGGGCGGGAATGAAGTTAGCTTCACCCACCATACTTGTGCTTAATAACGTGTGTTTCTATTTATTTATGTATGGGATTGCTTGTTTCTCGGCATAACAGGAGTACTTGTATGGCCACTCTGTCTCTTGTCACGTATGCAGTCGTGTAGTCTTTTCCAAGATCCCTCCCTTGCACCTTTTCAATTTCCTCTACTACATTTTTGTTCTGTCTTGTTTCAGAGTCTTCTCATGCTTATGGATAGCCCTCTGAATCGGGCTGGTCTTCTGCAAGTTTACATCCATACCCAAAAGAATGTTTTAATTGAAGTTAATCCTCAGACCAGGATCCCAAGAACGTTTGATCGATTCTGTGGTCTTATGGGTAAGCGATTCATGCTTTGTACTGGCCACAGAGTTATGTAGGGTGGTGGTTAGGAGCAGAAGAGTTTTGTGAAAAATTAAGAAGTTACACTGACTCAAAAAAAAAAAAAAAAAAAAAAAAAAAGAGAGAGAGAGAAGGGAAATGAAAGTTTCTTTTTGTGAATTCCCAGCCACATACTCGGAATACATACCATACTTCCTAGTACAGTAGGGAGTTGCCTGCATGAGAGTATGCTAATGGCAAAATAATTCTCCGATCAGTGTTTTTTTTTGTTTTTTTTTTTTTTTAAAACTTCTTTAGAAGATGCTGGGAACTCTGAAGTTCTTTCTAGTTGAGCTCTCACCAGCAGGCAGAGAATATGCTTCTTCCAGCAAGAGAACAGACTGCTTAACTAATGTTCTTCTCTTTTGTCAGTTCAGTTGCTGCATAAGCTTAGCGTTCGAGCAGCTGATGGTCCTCAGAAATTGTTGAAGGTAAGCAGTCGTTCACTGTTTACAGGTAATGGTGCAAGATTCCTCTTTGCAGCCAGTAATGTATTTGCTTTAAGTGCAGTATAAATTGTGGACTTGTCTATCTGACAGAGCCTCTTATCTCTGCACTGCTATTAATTTTTTTTTTTTCTGTAGGTTATTAAAAATCCAGTCAGTGACCATCTACCTGTGGGCTGTATGAAGATAGGTACCTCTTTTGCAGTTCCAAATGTGACAGATCTGCGTGAACTGGTTCCTACAGCAGAGCCAGTAACTATTGTTGTGGGAGCTTTTGCCCACGGTTCAGTAAGTGCATGTAGCCTTTTTACTTAAGAGTTGTAAATATATTTATGATTGTAGGTTTTAGTGCCATTTTTGAGGTTTTTTGTTTGGTTGGTTTTTTAAACTTCTCTATTCTGTGGGAGCTTTTCCTGCAACCCCTTCTCTGCTATAGTCCTGTTAAGAAACTGCCCAGCTCTGTGATACTTGGGCCTTTCACTGAAGAGAGGGCTATCAATTGCTTTGAGGAGCTTTAACGTGGCAATACTAAGTCTTGGATGAACCATGGTCATATAGGAGCAATGATGTGCCTCTGAAACGGATGAAAGTAGATGGGATTAAGTGATAGTGTGCAGCTTGATATACAGTCAGATATGTATTTTCCTCTTCTTTCTCCCCCCAGGTCAATGTGGACTATACAGAAAAGATGATCTCTATCAGCAACTATCCCCTCTCTGCTGCCCTCACGTGTGCTAAAATTACTACTGCCTTTGAGGAAGCCTGGGGAGTAGTATGAACTTGTCTCTGCTGCTGTCATGATGGACTGCTATACAGTGACTCCAGATTCTGGAGAGGCTTTTTTTAGTTCTTTGTGGACCTGGTGCAGCTTTGGGCTCCTGAAAAGGAAAAGCTTCAGTTTCTTCTTTGTAGCTCCTGGAGCAATGCAACTTTACATGGAGGTGCCCCACCAACCCTTTTTCCTCCTATTAAAGGTAACTTTTCATAAGACTGTGTTTTGTACTTAATTTTTTGTAAATGAACAGCGTGGATATCACCCTTGATAGCAAATCCAAATTTGTTGTGGAACCAAAGTTCTTAGCTGGGCCCAGCAGCTCTTTCACTGTAGTGTGTGACAGCTCATGACTCCCACACTGATGCACCCTGGAGGAAATGAGCTGAAGCAGATATGAAAAAAGAACAGGAGCAACTTTATCTTGGATGACAAACGTAGAAAAGTCAGAGGGTAGCTCCATTCCAATATAGTGCCCGTGTTGAGTGTTTTACAATCATCTGATATCAGCAGAGAGACGAGAGTGTCCACTGGAGGGCGGCAGAGAGATAAGGCAACATACAGAAAGTGGAGGGTCTGGAGGGAGACAACTCCATTCCCCTCCTTTTGGGTCTTTGACCCTGTGCTTTCTCTTTTTCCCCCTCCTCACGTTGGAAAAAAAAAAGTCATACTTCAACACAGCAAACTTGGCAGGTGGTGCTTTGCTTCTGGAGTGTTAAATCAACTCCTACCAATGCATGGGTGGTACAATCTGAAAAAGAAAGAGCTATTAGACTTGTTTCAGTTGTCTTGTTTCAGGGCTGTAACGCTGCTGTTTCACTTCACCGCCTCGTCCCAGTGTGGGATTCCTGCGAGGTGTCCCTGAAAGTAGCACAACCTTACCTGTTGGCTGTTATTCTGCTTTTTTTAGCTTTTCTTTTCGTGGCACAAGTAATTTGCGAATATAAGGCAACACCAGTAATAACGTGAAAAACAACACGTGGCCGAGGAAATAAATAGACTTGTACACCTGCAAAGAGAAGGGGCTAAGGGTCAGCAAGCAGACTTCAGCTAAGACCACATGAGAGGGCAACAGGGGTAAAAGGGACTGGTTGCATAGACTGTGTGTTTAAGGTTAATAAATACCTTCATCCATTTGTCCCAGGTGAAAAGGCAAAATGGCACCAGAGAATAACCCATAAACATCCAGTGGTTAGTCTGCTGTAGCACATAGAAAATAGGCTGCAAGGCAGTGATGGAGGCCAAAGTGCTTAAAGTAGGACTGTCCCGAACAAGGTTTATAACCTAATGTAAAGAAAAAATAAAGCTCTTCTCAGTTGGATGTCTTAACGGTTGTGTCTGTAGGCTCTGCAACCAGACCATCTTTGTTAATTAACTTTGGTAACCGGCAACAAAAAACTAAGTACCCTATTCTTGAAGTTTTAATCAAAAAAGAAAAGGCTAAATATGGAATGTTTTTCTTTCACTATCAGAGATTTAGCAGAGGCATTCTCACGTGCTTGTCTTCCAACCTTCCCAACTGGCAAGCACTTCAGTTCCAATATGCTCATGTGCTAGTTGTACTGTAAAAGCTGATGGGAAGAAAGCTATGGCTTGCCAGTGTTAAGCTAGGAACTTACTGAACCTTTGACCAGAACAGTACCATTGTGAACACCAATTTCTAAGTGAGCAGTTATTAAACCCTTCAGTGTGGAGTTTCCAGACTCAAGGGGAAAGGTTAACGCAGGTGACCTCATTCTGCTGAGTCTGACAAGGCGCACCTGTTTTTCAACGATGACTATAAGCAGCTCCATTTGAAAGCACACCAGGTAGCCAGAGTGTAGTCCATGCCAAATAGCCAGGAAGAACAGGGCCAGTGCCTGTGAGAGCAGTTTGTTACCCAGGAACTTCAGGCGCTTGAAGATGTAGCTAGAGCAGAGTAGAAACAAAGTGCTTCTAGTACATTGTTTATCCTCTCTCCATGTCAGAGATCTAAGGCCCAGGGGACCGTGTCTTCACGTTTCCCTGTGGTAACAGAAACAGCTAGACAGTAGTTGCCCTCAGAAACTGGGGGCAACTTACACTTCAGTCTTTATCTTAAATGCCAGCTAGTGGGTATAGGTGGTTCTTCTGACAACACTCACAGAAATGAGGATATTTGACAATTCAGTTGTGGTCCAGCAAGATCTGAACCAAAAAGCTGTGTCATTGCATAGGAGGCATCAAGAAGCAGGAAACAGCTGCCAAACTGCATCAGCCACTAGATCAGTTTGGCAACTGTTTCACCTGTTCTGCAACTGTTTGACCAAGAAGGCTAGAGAGCCCACTGTAGTTCCATTCTAGCCCCCCCCTCCAGCTTTTGCCATTTTCAACTTCTTGCCTCTTAACAAAGAACTGCCTTTTTAAGTTGGATTCAAAGATCTACCCAACTCAGTAAGCTGTTTCAAATAGGAGTAGGGTGAGAACTGAGAACTAGCAGATGCTGAGTACTCCCTTCTCAACTTATGATCTTGGTTCTGTTGACATAGGTACTACTGACATTACAGAAGTAGAAATTTTTCCTGCTCACCGGGCCACCCAAGCATTGGTGTTGGTGTTGAAAGAAGCAATGGTCCCTGTGAACAAAGGTGTTGTCTCATACAGCCAGACCTTCATATTGGCACAGGCATCCCACATAGGTTTTCCACTCTGGTCAGTCCCATTGTACCCTAGACCAACAAGGATGCAGACACCTTCCTACAGAAAAAGACAGAGGAAGGATAATAAAAATACATCACTTTTTTTTCTTTTTTTTTTTCCTGAAAGGCAGAGCTGGGGACATTCTGATTCTGTGCTCAGAAATGTGTGGACAGTACCACTGCAGATGGAGAAAATGGGTTAAAATCTTCTCTTTTTGATTAGTTAACCCTTGCTTTACTTAGAGCAAACTACACTGATCTGCATTGATACCCAGATACTTGAATTTCTTCAGTTTAGTGCTAAGTCCAACCAAAAGCATACTTTGTAACTTCAGAGGTGCTAACTTTGTTCATTTGTCTTGTTTCTAGAAATACTTCTGACTCACCGTAACAAGCCAGCAAGTTACGTATTTGTAGAGTATAATTTTGCCCCAGACCAGTATGTAACCACAGCGGAACCAGAAAGGCTTCTCCTGCAGAGATAGAGCAAATTAAACATGAAAATGAATGAGTTCTGGCTATATAAAAGGTGGATAGTTGAGATCTCATTACTGTCTTTCATATTAATCTAATCAGTATGTTGCGACACTAAATAAACTGGACTAGCAGGCTACAGGGTTATATGAATCCATACACCTTTTTACTTCCCTTGGTGATATTTGACTGTACCGACACACGTAGTCTGGAATTAGCATAATCACTGTGGGAATTGATACCCTCATTTATTCACACTGGTACAGAAAGAATGAACAGGGACTGATGTCCCTGTTCCTTGCAGGGGAGTTGGACTAGATGATCTTTAATGGTCCCTTCCAACTCTGAGGATACTGTAATTCTATAATCTGCAGATTGGAATTGCTTGTTAGGAGTTTTCAAAGAACCCCAAAGACCCTGTAAATTTTTAATTCAAATGAGTCAACCTGGAGAATCTGCTGCTGCATCCCTCTACACAAAATACACTGTTGAGAGAAGCAGATCAAGTTTTTCTTTCAAAGCTAGCCTGTACTCAAGGATAGCTCACCTAATAGAGTCTACACAATGAACCTCCATCTTCAAATTTTAAAAAGCCTTGGAAACTACTACGGCAGAGTTCTTTGTGTGATGGTTAAACAGTTACTAAAAAGTAACAAAATACACATTAGGATTCCAAAAACAGCTGTACTATCCAAGATGAATTCTCCATTAGTAAAAGGCATAGCACTAGTTGCTGACTTATCTTCTTTTTGAATTGAGGCAAACCTAAAAAGTACAATGGCCTTCCTCTACTCCTGTAGATCCAGTGCCCTCCAGAGAAGTAGAATTCTTGCACATATCAGAACTGTCAAATATATACATACCATGTAATCATCTGAGATGAGGTATTCATCAGAGATGTATGGGCTTGACAAGGTATAGGTCACTAGAAATAAGAGACCCAAACTCAGGCGCTTGAGAGCAGGCACAAAACTGAGAAAGAAAAATATGAAGGTCAAGGAAAAGCCCTGTTTAAAAACAGAAGTGGAAATGAGGAGTTTGGGGAGACGGTGACAGGGGGTTACCACATTCCACTGCAGCAGATGCCTCTACTTGGAAGCTGGGATGCTGACCGTATTCCAGGTCAGAATTGAGTCTGTACTAAACAAGTCAAATGTTAACGTTTTGGCCCCTGAACAATGCTAGGAAATTATGCAGAGTTTATGAGCACCCTCTGAATGGCTGCCTTCTCTTATAAATCACTTTTAGTCACAGTATTTCAGTGTCCAGGTAAGAACACACTCTGCTGCAGGGAATGCGTGGAGGATTCAGCATTCTGGGATCTTAGGAAAGCAAGGAGCTAAGTGGATCTCATTACCTATTGGGTCTCTGGCCTTGAACGTCAGTCATCTCACCCTTTGCCAGTTTCTGATAGTCTGTCATGGAGAACTGAGGCCCCACCATGAAGGCACCATAGAAATAGGAGAATCCTGAGACCTCCAGCAAGGTAGGAACTCCCCGGACAGCAAATCGACGCTGCTCAGGGGTCAGGAACTCCTGCACCAAAGGGATGGGATTAACATCATCCTAAGGATTGTCATACTTAGCTCTGGATGTTATGTTTCAGTGCATCTCCTTTATGGTCTAAGCTCTTACTCTCCACATACAGGGAACTTTTAACTTAGTACTTCATGTTCATTCCTCTCCTCATTGCTATCACAATCTCCAGTCCCTCCAAATAGCAACAAGATCTAACAGCTGAGACCAGCTGCATAGATCTATACTCCCAAAAAAGCTCAAAACAAGGAAGAAATCTGTGAACATGCATCCCTGCCAGCACAGATGCACAGTAAAAGCTCTGTATCTGACCATTACCAATCCCTGACTGCAACAGTATGTACCCAGACCATGCTGTCCTACAGTTCCTACTTCTTGATGCAAGAATTTAATGTCTTCAAATACTTGAAACTTCTGCTTAAGAGATTTCAGATGAACATTTTTTTTCTTGCAGTTTGTGATGACTGCATGGACACTGAACGCTGGATCAGGGCCTGTACAGGAGGTGAGAAACAAAGACACCTGAAGTAGTATTAAGAGACTGTAATAAGTGTTCTGTCCTCTTCCACACACTGTGCTGTGTGACTTCTGTCACTATGTAATCTTCTCTAATAACAGGGCCAGAACAAATGGCAAAAATCCAAGAAGATATGACATGACTCAACAAAAGAAAGGAAGATGGGAACTGAGATCCAGTGCTGATGGTTTCCACATTAAGGGAATACTACTCACAAGACACAGAGCATTGGAGATGGGGAATCTAAAGCAACAGATTTGGGGAAAGCAGATGGTGAGGAATTTGGAAGGGGGCAGAATAATATTTTGACACAATTCAGTGCTGAAGCAACTTTTGCCCCTCTGTAATTGCTACAGTTTCTGTCCCAAATTACTTTTTTCCACTCTGGAATTCAGTGCTCTCAGATATTCACAGATAATCCTCTCTCAGATCTGGCTTTTGCCAAACAATGAATGCAGCTTACTAACTTACATCCTTTGAACCTGATTTTGTGTCTTCTAGATCACTGGAATAGCAAACAAGAGGAAGGGAAGCGTATCTGTGTTCTACTCACCAGATCTTTTCCTCCATCATAGTAATCAATGGCCAAGCCTGGAGATGAGAAACAATCATTTGAAGATTTATGATGGACTATTTGGGCTAAGCAAGCAGTCCTCTTCCCTGAGGCATGGCTTACAGAATGCAAAATATAACAAGGTAGCATCGCTTACCAATTAACTTGAGAGTCAAGACACAATGTGGCATTGTCCACTTGATGTCATAGTGCTCTGTGGCTGTGAAGTAATAGCCAGCCATAAGGTACGTCTGAAAGAAATAATTATTTGGGTTATTTAAAGCAAACCTCCAGCAGTTTTTGATCTGTTTTCATTTTTCCACCTATATTTGCTACTGAGAACTGCAAAAATGAACAGAAAGCTCTTTCTACAAACTGATGCAAACTGACATAAAACTTCCTTAGGAGGAAGTTTTTCACACAGAGGGTGGTGACACACTGGAACAGGCTGCCCAAGGAGGTTGTGGATCTCCCCATCCCTGGAGGCATTCAAGGCCAGGCTGGATGTGGCTCTGGGCAGCCTGGTCTGGTGGTTGGCGACCTGCACACAGCAGGGGGGCTGAATGATGTTTGAGGTTCTTTTTTAACCCATCCCATACTATGATTCTATGATTCTGTGATGCAGTAAGAAAGGGAATTTTACCATCTGAAAGACAAACGTGGTGAAGATGGCAGTGACTGTGCGACCCATAAGTCTCAGGATGAGAAACTGTATTAGAACACATAGCAGTGAATGAAAGAACTGCATCCCTGTAGAGAGAGAGAGATGAAGCAAAAATGAGATTTTCCCACTACAGGTCCTCCCAAACTGCAGCAATAGGGCCTAGTAGCTCTCTTCCAAAGCTCATCTTACCAAAATTGAAGTAAGCAATTGAGAGTCCTGTGAACACATTGTAGAGATGAATGAGGTAGGTCTCCTTCTGGAAGAGGAAATAGCGCTGGAACAAGGCAAAAGGATATCCTGAATAGAGGGGGAAAAGATGGAAGAGTTGTAAATTAGTGTAAGCAAGCAGCAGCATTTCTAATGGTCCAGATTATAGCTTTATTGAACACTTTACTAGGAATATGCACTTGATGTAGATACATCACCAATACAGGCCATGGTATAATTGCTGATACTGTATTTCCATCTAAGGGGATAAATGCTAGATGACTTAGTGGAGTTTCTGGCCTTATACACTACAAGAGGAGGGACATTGCTGAAATACATGTATCAGACTTTGGTGGACTACTCTCTCACTCCTCCAAATTCTGTGACAAATACGGCGAATATTACAAGGGAAGGGAAGATAAATTTTATAAATGGTTTACACCATTGCACTGATCTCAAAATTCAGTCCCTGCTCCCCCTCAGTGACCTCTTATATGATGCTGAGTAACCTTATGGTCAATGGCTCTATGTCCAGGTGGAGGCTGGTGACAAGTGATGTCCCCCAGGGGTTTGTCTTGGGACCAGTACTCTTTATCATAGACATAAACGATGGGATTGAGTGCACCTTCAGCAAGTTTGCAGAGACACTAAGCTGAGTGGTGCTGTTGATACGACAGAAGGAAGGGATACCATCAAAAGGAACCTAAACAAACTCAAAAGGTTAACCTAATGAGATTCAACAAGGTACTGCACTTAGGTCAGGGAAATTCCAGATGTGTGTATTAAGTGGGAAAAGAACTCCTTGAGAGCAGCTCCACCAAGAATAACTTAAGGGTAGACGAAAAACAACATGAACCAGCAGCATATACTCGCAGCCTGAAAGGCTAACAGTACTCTGGACTTCATCAAAGAGGGGTGGCTGGCAGGGTGAGGGAGACAATTGTCTTCTTGCCCCCAGTAGATCCATCTGGAGTACTGTGTCCAGGTGTGGGGCACAAGAAAAACGTGGAGATTTTTGGAATGGGTCCAGAGGAGGGAAATGAAGATATCAGAGAGCTGGAACACCTCTCCTACGAATACAGGCTGAGGCAGCTGGACTTGTTCAGCCTGGGGAAAAGAAGGCTCCAGGGAGACCTCATTGTGGCCTTCCAGTACTTAAAGAGAGCTTACAGGCAGGAGGGAAATCCACTTTTTTTGACAAGTAAATAGGGACAGGACAATGGGGAATCATTATAAACTAAAAGAGGAGACATTTAGATTAGATGTCAGGGGGAAATTTTTCATTGAGAGGAGCGAGGTGCTGGAACAGGCTGCCCAGAATTTGTGGATGTCCCACCGCTGGGGGCATTCATTGCTAGCATGAATGAGATCCTGGGCAGCCTGAACTAGCGGGTGGAAATCCTGCCCTTGTCAGGAACTGGATGGGCTTTCAGGTCCTTACCAACCCAACCCATTCTATGATTCAGTGATTTTGTGATGTTTAATCCCAGTGCTCCCCAGGTGACCTCCCGTCATACATAATTTCTTTTCTGACTCTTACTTTAGATTTGCATTTGATTTGTTAAGTACTGTGTATACAAAAACTGTAACTAAAGTCCACTGAGACTACACATGCAGTATTTTGAAAAGTTAAAGTAAGAAGCATTTCCTATTAGGTAGCTAAGATAAGTGGAAGGAGGTTTTTCCTTGCATTTCCTATAGTTTAGAACGTGTTCCAGTTTAGGAATGACTCCAGATTATTATCTGTGGCTCTAGTGAGAAGTATTTGTGAAGCACTTCAGTAGTACAGTGAGATGGGCCATACAATCTCCCAAGAGTAAATTAAATTGTTGTCTTAAGGGTTCAGGTGAGGGTCATGAAGCATACAATAAACACTGCCACTTACGAGACAATAAATGTGTTTTAATACATATTGACATAGTACGTTTTGTCCATCTTACAAGGATCAGAAGTCTGTTCACGCAAATGGTGTTTCTAAAGGTGTATGCATAAGGAAGTTGAACTGGGATAGTAAAAGCAACTTTATATCTGGCTATGAAATGTCTGTCAGACATATGTACAAATGCTTTACTTTGCAAATTTGTGTTCTCTTAGCCTGATTAAAATCAAAGCAAACAAATCTACCCCAACAAAAAAATCCAGAAAAATAACCACAGTGCTGGTGCCCACGCTACTTATTAGCCCAGCTGAAGCTTGTAGCAGTAGATAGATGTTTGCTACCTGAACTAAGGGAGTAAAAGTAGCAGTAAGTAGTCACGTTTTATATGCTGCAATAATAGGGTAATGAAATGCACATTCTGTTGAGCAGTGTTTGATGGATGGAAGCTTTCCAATAAGTAAAGCCAAATCTAAACACTGTGAGAGGAAATGACAAACTGTACTGTTATATCAGGTACACGTGCTGCAGTCAGTGCTAACAGCTGAGAAGACTGGAAGCATTTTCTGGCCTTTCCCTTCTCCCCCACGTCCCTTGTGAAGGAATTACAAAGTCTGGGACTTGGGCTACCTTGTAGATCCCGGAATGCTGCATGCTCTACTAAGTCCAGCTGTGTACCTCTTTCGTCTAGAAACTCAACTGCTTTTCCCCCATTTCCTCAGCTTCTTGCCATCTCTCATTCTGCCCTTCCTCCTTATTACTGTTCTTTCCTCATTCTGTGTCCTGCACCAGTTTCCACTTTGCAGACTCTTTCTCATGCTCAATGATTGTCCAGTGTCCACATTCCACAACTCATTGCCCACAGACCCTAGCAACCTTGCTCGTGGATGCTCATTCAGCCTTGCTCTCCCTTTTGCAAGAGCAGTTCCCAATTCTCATACAAAACGCCTTACTCAAACCTTCCTTTCCCTTTCTGCTCTACTTCTGTCCGGTTCTTCCAAACCTATTGCATCCACCACAGCATTTGTCCTTCAGCCCAAGTCAGCAGCATCTTCCTTTACCATCCCTGAAAGTCAGCAGAGGAGGAAAGAAGTAATTGTCAGACTGAATTCAGAACACAGGCTCTCAGATACAAGAGTAATTCAAAGAATTAAAACAATTCACATGATTAAAAAATAAGGCATTGCCTATCAGCCTCAAGCTCAGAAACATATAGACAGATACTATTTTTTCTCATTTCAATTTTCCTGTGAAACGGATACTATTCAAGTTTAATAAACCTGTTAACAACTGCCCACAGCTCTGTAAAACCAAAAGTGGTAAAAAAAAAAAACCTAAGAAGTATTACTGTTGGCTCATTTTGAAAGTTAAAATACTTGAGTTTCAAATGGAAAAATCTTTTCCCCTTTTGAAAAAGGACGAGAAAAATAAGATTAGAAATACAGGCAAAGTACAATTTATTGCTGCTCATCAACAGTTTCAGTTTTAAAACATTTTCTCAAAAATCAGTGCAATCTCGCCTCAATTTTTCAATTTTTAATTAAAAAAAAAAAAAGTTTCCATCAATTTCTGTGGACAGAATTAATTTGTGCCTGAACACTCTAGTGCATCTGTCTCCAAACTGTAAAGATGTGAAATTTCGTCCATTTTCTCTCACCCCCAACCAGTGTTCCTGCTCTTTAAGCAGTCCTGTGTCACATTCCATGCTTATTTTTTTTAACCCCACACAGGAAATCATATAATGGTTTGGGTAACACTGCTCTAATTAAAAAAATAAAATTACATTAAAAGCCCTCTCAGATGGAGGGCTTAGTAATACACACAGCATATCTGTTTGAAGAAAGCTAGCCATTTAAGGCCCACTCTTGCACTACACAGGTGCTGCTCCTGGTCAAAAGTCTCAGTGTCAGCACATTCTTCTGATAACCAGAACAAGTTGCTCCTGCTGTGGGCTACAGTTTCCTTACAGCTTTCCTGCACACAGATCATTTTCTCAGTTTTACAATTGGGCCAATTCCACACTACAGATATAAACTTTAACCCCCACATGGCAGTAGATACTGACTATCAGTGGACATTATGCTGCAGCCTGTCTGCTATGGAGCACTCCCATCTATTAAGTAATTAGTTGTTCTGACCGATAACAGTGGCAGCACTCCCACCCCACCACGGAGTCCTTGAAAGAGTATGAATTAGCACAGGAAAGGCAGGAAAGCAGTTACACAGAAATTAGTGTTGCCATCTGGAAAACCTGCTGTCATATTTAGATAGGTTGGATTCAGGACACCACGCAGCTTTCCTTTCACCGTTCAGAAACAACAGGAACAGAGGCCCTGCTCCTCGGTGCTGATGAGACCACGTCTATCAGCTCCCAGTCTGCCAAATTCATCTTTTGCAGCTCTTTCAGACAGAGCTGACTGAGACAGGAAAGCGGTTGTAATGCTCCTGGAGAAAACAGAAGGCGACCTGCTGATCCAAGGTAACTCTCCTCTTCTGCACACCATCAAACTGAAAAGCTGCCTGCACGCACCGTTGATTTTTTGCCTCTAGAAAATACTTTTTATAGCAAGGAATTAGCAATTGATGTAAAAGTGACAAATCGGCTGAGACATGCCTCTGATGATAAAAATATGGAAGAATTTATGGGAACAAGAGGACAATCTCTGATTAAGAGAACCCTGGAGTTAAAATGGAACAGCTTCTTTGCCACAGGCATTTGGGAGGGTAGCGGATTGCTGCACAACATCAAGGTTGTACACAAACACAAGAATCTAACTGAACAAAAATGTAAACGATTAAGAGGCTGGATTAGGCAGGAGGGCTAATTCCAAGCAAAACCGGCCTTGTTAAATTCAACATATCCTAGAATGTGTGACAAAAGTGTCTTTTTCCAGAGATGAAACTGCAAATAAGAACACCAGAAGCCTTCTCTTATTTTTAAGTCTTTGCTCCTTTTGTTTCTCCTTTTCTATATGCTTTTTCATGCTCCATTTCATCTTCATGCTTCTTCTCCCTTTCCTGTTGCTGATCGGTTAACTCTACCTTTATTAAAATCCAGAAGATCAATTGCCTCTGTGTTCTTGTAAGAGCACTAAAACTAAAAGGAAAGGGGCAATGGGAAAAACAGATGTGTTAAAATGTAAGCCCTACCTAGTGTTTTGACTTCAAAGGTGTTCTCTTTTTCTGCCTATAATAGCACAAGAATTGCACAGCTTTAAGAATCGGCGCACATGTGTGAGAATTTTAATTCAACACAGGAGTGTACTTTTAGACATCCACTAATAGTGCTTCAGTTTGCACCACCTCAAAGCATGTGAGCAGCATTCCTGTCAGATGACACGGAACTGAAAATACACTCCAACAGGTGATCTGTCCACATAGATGGGCTGAAGAAAATTCAAAGAAAATGCCTGCAAACCATTGGTGAGAGGTGGAAGTTGAGGAAAGAATACTCATTTGCAGATTATTTCAAAGCAGATGATTTCTAGGACTTACAGGAAAAGCATAACTCCCGCACGTCACTGCTATGTCTGTAGAACAGGGCACACTTCCCAGTAGTGTTCCTGGCAGGTCTGGGTAGATCAGTAGGTCAGTTTTGGCTCAGGGCTGTAAAAAGCACACTGCCCCCACCTCCACACGAGGCAGTGCCAGGTAGCTTTGCAAGACAATGTGGCAGCATGGCCAGATCAGCACATCCAATTCTTGGGGATCACGCTCGACTTAACTGCTAGCCACATAAGAAGTAAGGCCAACCTAAAGCCTTAAATAGACAGTGTCAAGGCCTCCTGGCTCCTGGCTGAACAGTGACAGCAGGAAAGAAGCCAGTCTCCCTTCAAAGACAAAAGGACAACCTCTTCTCTCTTCCCATAGTTGGAGGTGCTCCCTCCCTTCCTCCTGCACAAAGTGAGTGCAGCACTGGCTCAGCCTGCTTACTTCAGCAACCAGAACTCTGTAAGCATGGTGCTAAGAACACCAGTGTCTTCCATGCTGATTTGAAGACAGGACTTCTCCAGGTAAAACACTGTGCTCAGTGAAGGCTGACTGGGCCCTGCACCTAGCGAAGAACAAGGTGGAATACATCTCTTGGAAGGCAAATTCATACCACTGAATCACACCACATTTTTTTAAATTATAGGGCCTGCTAGAACTACACTTCAAAGTAATACTGTTTATAATATTGTCTAATTGCAGCCAAATTTCTTCAAAGTTTGTGTGTATAAATTCTCACATGCGAACTCTGAAGTTTGTTTTCAATCCTGTACAGTTTGAATAATGGACTCCGCTCACGTTTTATTCTTTACATCCTGCTTTACAGCATCACTGATTAAAATACTGTGGAGTGACAAAAATCCCCATTGCTTACTCAGAAACATGTTCTTACAGTCTCTGTTAGTTTGCTGAGGAAATGTGTCCTCTTTAGGATTACTCAAATTTTTGTTCTTGGTTACTCTTCCTTCCTCCCCATCGTTTCATCCTATCTTTACCTTTTTTTTTTTTCTCCTAACAATGACAGACTGTTAACAGTCTTAAATGACACCTTTTGCTTATTTCAGATCATGCTTAAGTGAATATTCTTACTCTGAATGGAGAGAGTTGGTTCAGAATATTTTTTCAAAGACAATGCAGCTTTCTCAAGAAATTAAAATAAGAAGTTGCAAAGTCCTTTGCAATTCTTCCCGTTTTTCAGAAGGCTGTTTTTTGTCAGTTTCTGGTAATCTCAAGAACAGTGAAACCCTGGAGACAGTCATTGCAGTAGAACTGCATAACCTAGATGGTGAACTGCATCACTGGAGGAGAAAAGAGCAACAACTCTTTAATCCATGCTTAGAAAACAAAAATCATACTTCATCCTCATTGTCTTGTTCTGGTATAACTCAGCAGTACTAGCTGCAGGCAATAAAAACAATTTTCTTCCTGAATCCCTGCAAACACCTGAAATGGAGGAAGTCAAGAAAAAGCAACACTTTGCTTACCCTAACGCAATTTCCAGCTTTTCAAAATGCCTTTCGTTTTTGCCCCACGCCATCCTATGATGTGGTCATCAACAACAGTTTCCTTACCAAAGGCTGAAAGCCATCAGTAACAATAAGAGGACTGTAAGCTAAGCTGCAATGAAATGAGCATTTCTTTTAATGTCAGTGTCAGGTTCAGAAACTGTTCTCACTCTCCTGTTGCTGTAGAGTGGTGCCTGGCACTTACTTTTAATGCAATCCTATAATGCTTTACTACCTATCCATTAAGCAGGAAAGCTGGAGCCAGTCCTCTCAGCCTGACTGCCCACACGACTTGCATGAGGACCGAACTGTAGGCAAGGCTGTTTTGCATGCCCTTAAGCTTCCTGTCTGAAGTTATGTCTTCTCCTGAATGCAATTAAGAGACACTGACGTAAGGAGAAAGGTCAGGGAAATGTATACCAAAACAAGAGGCTAGAGCTGCACATTTTGGGGATGCAGGGAAAAAGGACACAAGCAGGCTCCCAGCTCCTGATCCCAAGACCTTTAATACAAATTTAAAAAACTCTCTGAGACTTCATGCAACTGAGCATCAAACAGCTATAGTTATACTCACAAGTTTTGGGCTCAATTAATCTACTGACAGCAGTGGGCATCTCTTCTTACCATTAAGATGGCAAATCAGCTGCTGTTCATTTCAAACTAATAAGGGATTTTATGCACCCATAGGTTACCAAGCAGGAAACAGTGCCCTCCAATGTCATGTTCTAGTTTGTTGCTTCCAAAAGTAAGAAGCTCTAAGAACTGTTCAACGCATGCTCTGCAAATGCATTGCTCTACAGTATGTGTTCGCCTCCACATACACTTTCCAACACTGCTCCTAAATCAGTTCTTGTTGGACAAGTCCCTTGCTTACTTCAGTTGACTCGCCCAGTAGTAGCCTTTCTGCTTTTTCTGGTTTAGGTTTCTGCCAGGAAAGTAAATTGAATCAGCTTATAATTAAAGTCTCAGAGAGACATGTGGGAAAAGCTGTGGAGCTCATTAATTCACACTGACCTATCTGCACGTCCTGTATGTGTTTCCTATTACTTACTTTTCCTTCTTTTTTATACAGTTCAGCAGCTTCTGAGAGTTCAATGTCCTGTATCTACATTTGATGAGAAAAATGTTTTGGTTCAGTTTGATCTTATTGCAGATGAAATCAAGCATGAGTAAGTCTGGTCTAGCCTGCAGTTACTAAGTGATACAACTTTTCCTATCTCTCTTTCAAAAAATGCACTTTCAGTTAGAGAAAGCTGTTTTTCAGACATCTCACACATTAGCTCCCATACCTCCTCATATACACTTTCAGGTTCAGAGAAAAGCTTTTATTTCCTTTCTTGATGATTACACCATCCTTTTTTTTTTTCTTCTCCCTCCTCCCCCCAGAACTTAAAGTTTCAGAGGTATCCCCAGAGATTTCTATCAGCAGGCTGTAAAAACACACTTGAATGGATTTTTTGGGAGCTCTGACACATATCCCCACAGATATTAGCCATATCCTGACTCAAGCCTTGCCTCGACCATTTTACCCATGATTTTTAACTTAATATGTTCAGATAAGCATAAGAAGCATGTGTTTTGCAATACTGCAGGTGGAGCACAGGACAACATGCCAGTTTTTCTAGCCACTTAGACAGCAGGCTTCACTCACCCTACCTGGTAGTACACACAAGCCACTCCTGCACGCTCCCATTGCTGCTGTAGACACAAATATGGTCCCTAGGCCAAAAGGTGCTTGGACAGGGCCGTGTCTCAGGCACCCTACTCTGAGTGTCCCTGCTTGAGTGAAGTGTGGCACAGATGGACACAGAGGACCTTGCAAAGCCCAGCCATGCTGTAAGCTCCGTGCACCTGTGGTTCCCTAGCATGAACCTCTCTGGTCCCTCTCTCCTGCGAGACCTAATGTACTGCAGCACCACGCACGTGTCTTGGGGCACATGTCTGGGACAGGCTGCCCAGGGCAGCAGGCACAGCCCCAAGCTGCCGGAGTTGAAGGAGCATCGGACATCGGACACGGGGTTTGAGCGCTGAGTGGAGACGGGAGGTGCTCTCGGGTTCACAGCGTGCCCCTCCCAGCTCGGGATACCCTGTTCTACGGCGACAACTCCGCCAACAAAGTTCTGCACCCAGCAGCGCTCAGGAATCTCCATCGCGCCCACCCCGCACTGTGCAGGTCGCCCGTCCCTCGCTATCCGGATCCACAGGTCCCGGTGCCGGGCTCTCCCCCTTGGCCCCGCGCCCGGACACGCGTCGCCCAGCACCCGGACACGTGTAGACCCGCCGCCCGCCCTCTGCCCGCAGAGGCCCCGCTGATTGGGGGGGTCCGTGCCCGGGGCCGGAGCCCTCGGCCCCGCCCGCCCTTACCCATCAGGATGGACACGATGAGGCGCAGCGCCTGCTCCGACGAGCCCAGGGCCTCCGCCACCCGGGCCAAGCTCCAGCCGGACCCCGCCACCGCCATCTTCTCCGCCGGCCCCGCCGGCCGGTTGCTCCTGGAACCCAGCAGCGGCACCAACACCGCGGCCCCCGCACCGCTCTCGTCCCTCTCCGCGCCCATTGGCTGCGCTGCGCCGGCCACGCCCACTCGGCGCCTCCGATTGGACTGCCTTTGGCAGAGGGGCGGGGCTCTGCGCTCAGTAAGGCAAAGGTTACCCCGCGAGTGGGCGGTGCCGCGAGGTGTCCCCGCTAGCCAATGATTGGAGAAAGCGCTTCAGGGGGCGGGGTTCGATCCGAGAGGCGGGGGCGGGGCCGCGCCGGCGAGGCGGAGTTCGCCTTTCCCATTGGCTGTGTCGGGACAGGAGAGAGCCGGGCAGGGAGGGGTAGGGGATGTGGTTGGGCAGGGGTTACTCGCGGGCAAGAGGTGCGTGGCGCTAGCGGTCGTTAGAGCGGAACCGGGCAGGGCCGCGGGGCGACGGGCTGTGGGGCATCGGCGCCCCGCCGGGCGGGGACCGAGCGCTTCGCTGAGCTTCCGCAGTGGCTTCCGGAGCTTAGCTCAGCTGCCGTGCCCCCGAGGGGGTCGCTTTCCCCACCGAGCGCCGTGGCACGCTCCGTCCCTGCGGCACCCTGCTCCGTGCGGTCACCAGGTGGCTCTGCCGCACAGCTTGTAGTTAACTCGTGCTACGGGAGCCCTCTGGGTACAACTGGAATCGTCCTCCTCGGCGACGGGTTCGGGTGCAGCGGAACTGATCCTCTTACTTGTGCTCCCTTTTCATGTGTCACTTCAGTCCTGCCCGAAACGAGCTGGCAGCACAGGCACAGACCCGCTCGTGGGGAAGATTTCTCCTGATCATGCTCCGAATTGTATCTGTTGCACGTTTCGCCCATTGCTTCTTGTCCCGGGGAAGAGCCTGGCTACGGTTCCATCCCCATGATAGCCAGCCTTCTGCCAGTAGCAGCAGTTAGATCCCGCTCTGTGTCAGATCTGGCAATGTGCTCACATAGGCCTCATTGACTCAGAAAGCCGGGATAAAGATCTTACCCCCTGTTGCCTTTTTCCTGGCTAAAAAATGGTTCCTCACTACTGGTTATCCACTGGACTCCGGTGAGTTTGCTCCCGTCTCTCTTTTGCTGGAGAACACACAGCGGGCACAGTGGACCAGACACAGCTTTATCAGTGCCATGTGGAGGGGAATAATCATTTGTCTTTATCCATTTCACCACAGTTTCACAGTAAATGATGTATTGTTGGCTTGCTTTTTTTTTTTTTTCCCCTCATGCTTTTTTCTGCCCCAGAGTGGCAAAATTAGAGAGAAAAATAGGTTGAAAAAACTGCTGTCTTGAAAGAGGGCAAGTTTCCCTGTATGACCAGCAGTGCAGCAGAAGTCAGAATGCAGAAGTTAGCACAGTTAAGGAATGAAAATAATAAAGTAATGGTTTAACAGAAACCTCACAAAGCTCAGAAAAGCAAATGCCTTGCACCTGAGGTGACAGACAATGTCTTAGGGGCACTAGGAACGCTAAGCTTCCCTTCAGATGTCCACAGTGAAACAGTGAGAAGCCACGGTTTCACACTGTCACATGAGAAATTTCAATTAGACTGAAGGGCTGTTCATCATGGAAAGGGGTACTTGGCCTGGGAAATCTTCAGCCTCAGAGGTGTTCAGAAGACACCTTGACAGGGGCCCAAGGCTGACAAGAAAGTGAGAAAAATGGGAATAAAGAGTAATCAGTGCAGTAGTGTGGAAGAAGGGGAGGTTTCAACTCTGGCTTCCACAAATCCCTTACAGGCAGTGCAGAGTGGGGAGAGTAGGGCAGGGTGGTCAGCAGGGGGTTAGAAACCCTTGTAGAGAGCCTCTTTGAGTTTATAGAAAGGACGTCATGTTCACCCTAACTGGTCGCTGTTAGCCAAACTTTTTATAAAGCCCAAGAACTGACAATATCCATCTGTTTAATTGTGCAAATGTATGGGTTTCAAACTCATTTCCCAAGTTAATGAAGTCTCTGTGCACATACTGACTCTTACCATTCCCCTGGTTGTATTTGACAGGGAATGGGCTGCAGTATCTGTCGATATGAAAGTGCAGGGCCAGATCAGAGAGACAGGCCTGCTGGCATCACTCCTGAGTGAGTCCACTCCATAAGCAAACTTTCTGCCATGTTTGATAAAATTAAATAATCCTATAGATTTAATACTTCTTCTGGAGTTATAACCTCTTTTCTCTATCCTGCTGCCGAGGATAATCCACAAATTAGTTTAAAAGTGATGAATACAAGAAAGATCCAAAGAGGTCATGGAAACAATAAAACACGGACAAAACTTCTGGCTTGTTAGTTTTTATGTACCCACAAGTGGGAAACTATAACAGGGAAAGATAGCCATATGTTTGTGTCTTAAACATCATCTTTAAACATCCATGTATCTCTTCCCCTTTTCCTGTTCTTCCCCTCCCTTCTCACCCCTTTTCTGTAAAAAATGAGGTCGTACGTGGAGGATTATGAGATTCCATGACCTTGCTACAGAGGTGAGGCTGTAACGTGGCATCAGCCATGCCACTGTTTCTGTAGCATACCTCACCTCTTATTGGGCCATTTGTTCTCTACTGAGATTGCAGGTGGGACATAGAGCATTGGATTTAGCTTTCTGCATGCATCAGTGCATCTGTGGCTCAAGCACAGCTGTGTGTCCTGGCGGATGCAGGCTCCTCTTACTTTTAGAAAGGCAAAACCCTCTGGTTTTGTAGGCCACATTTGCAGTCAGCAGAAATGGCTTTGGACTGTTTTGATCTGTCTCTGGTAGTGTCCTCTTGAAGTCATCCACTGGTCCATCCACAAGTCCGATCTATGATTTCAGACAAAGAGGGAATTAAGGCTTTCCCTTAATTAAGGGAATTAAGGGAATTTGGTGGGCTGGATAAACTTCTAGGTCCTTAATTTTCTTGAGTAGCTGAGGTAACAAATCCACGAAACACTGTGTTAGTGCACAGAGTAACTCATTTGAGATGCCTACTCTGTGAAATGAGAAAAAATCACTTGCAATCACTTTGCTATATGTACAACAAAATAGATTTAGATTTTCTTGCTTCTGTAATTTGCTACTGTCATATAAGGGCTTCAGGTCAGAGCACAGTGCTGATTTTGAGGCCATCATCAGGCCATGATGAATGCCATTATTTTTTAGGGTTGTTTTTTTTTTTTTTTTTTTTTTTAAACATTCAGGGCACTGCTGTGTTTAGGGAGAGGAGAAGGAGGAGACATCACCAAAAATCTTTCTTTACTGTCTTGGAAGTATGTAGTGATTCTGTGACACTGCATCATTGCTCACTGTGAAACTTAAGGTTCCTGTTGGCTCAATATATTAATAAAGGAATGTAGCTGCTGAAGCCTCTGCAGATTTGTTCTATTGTTTGTGTTCATGCAGACCACGGCTGTACAAGAACCCATCCAAGTTCTTCACAAACTCTAGGCTTACTTTCTATGTCTGTCTCCTCTGCACTGAAGAATGGACAAGGGAATCTTGTGCTTCATCTTGCCAGTGCCTCTTTTCATAGGCAATCCAAGGAGCCTATCCTGATTTAAATGGCTATGGGAGAGGAGTAGGTTACTGAGGGGGGAGGTGACTATCTGGAGAGTATGTAGAACTGGAACTTATGATTCAGCACTGACAGGGAGAAAGAGTCAGAATAAAATTAGATTGAATGAAGCTTGCATCTGGGATTAGGAAAAAGCAAGCTAAGCTGAGGGAAAAGCATTGAGAGGACAGAGAAAAATGTAACTAACAGAAATGAACAGCCTGTGAAGAACCTCCTAGGACAGCGTGCACAGGTGGGTGTCAGGGGTTACATACAGTGGTTTTGAGGCAGTGTGCAGACAGGTCTTTGAGAGATTTCTCTGTCCGATTTTAACCACTATCAACAAAACTAGCCTGGGTCACAAGAGCTAGGATGAGGATGTGCTGCAAGCAAGAAACTCACTGAATTGTTATGTTAGCAGAAAGGGAAATAGGCAACTTTCTGTCGAGGTCACAGAGGATCAGATATTTTACTTGCTACTTATCCTTGATTCCCTGCTGATGGTTTTGACCTCATTAATGTCAGGTTTTGGGTTTTCTTTTCTTTTAATATTTATTCCCTTTGTTTTATGCACTGACTCAGTATTTCCAAATAGAAAAATATGAATTTTCTTAAGAAATCAGGAAAAACCCTTTTTTCTTTCCATCTTCATGGGGGAGATAAGCGAGCCAGGCATGTTAGAGATGATAATTTTATGAGAAACTGAACACTACCACTCTTCGTAGCATCTTCCAGAAAGGTTATAGCCACACAGCTCTGGCTCATCGTAAGAAAAGGTTTGTCTTACACAATGAAGGATGCGGGAGCACTTTGGGAAACTAGTATGTGATCACGTAAATTAGGAATGCAGATGCCTCAGACTGGAGTCTTATTGCATTGACAACCTTAATGGAAGCATGTATTAACCTCGATGATTTTGCCTCTTTTAAATTATTAATTTACTAATTATTAATTAACGTAGCTTCTCACGTAGTTTCAGTGAATTGTAAAACGCATATGACCTAGCTGTTTTACAGCACCACAAATCTAGACAAATGCAAAAAAATGCTGTATGTTTATTTAATTTAAATATATACCTTAATATAACTGGTCTTCTGCGTGAATAGTTAACATTATGCAGGTATGTGCCCACAAAAAATGCAGCTACCTTTTTTTTCCCACTAACTTCAATATTCTTTTTCTTAATTAATAGCTATTTGCCTTCCTACCAATTATTGATATTTACATACATGCCAATTTTGACCATTGTAGCAGACTAGCTGGGTCAGGTTCATATGAAAATACACAATTCCCTTGTGATGCAAAGACCTGCACAATATATCAGCACACACTTCTTTTACTTCTGTCATGTCCATTTTAAAATGAGATTGTGACTTGAAACGTCAATGGCAGAGTTTTTGTTTTGCCCATTTCCAAGCAAAAAATGTTTCACTGTTATTTGTGTTGTATTTTTCATCACTGTTTTCCAGTTCTTAAAATTCCCGTTAAAAACATAATGCTGTGTTCCCTAGAGGCATCAGAGGCAAGATGACATACTGTTTTCTTTTTCTTCCCATTCTCAGTTAGACAATAAAACTGACTAGGCATGTTCTTCAAGTAAATCCTTTATCCCGAGTACAGTGAAGTCAATTATGATTCATCTGTAGGTGCTTCTTTCTCTTGACAGTGTAAAGGAGTCTTTCACATGAGCTTTGCTAGAACACTTTGCCTATGGCCTGTTGAAACTTGAACGTTCTTCTTCAGGCCAAAACAAGCTCTGGAGCATGCTGTGCTGATTGTAAAGTGTGGAGGGTATAATGGAGTTTTACACCTTCATTTACAGTCCAGCCCCAGTTGTAGCTGGCTGGTGAGGTTTTCTAGAGTATTAGTGGCAGGTCTTTTGGCTTGCGCAGTAGTATTTTGGTTTGGGCTTATGGGAACTGGCTGGATTAAAGGTCGTCCTTTTCTTTATGGTCTTAGACCTAACCTGGTCCAGGGCTAAGCCTGATGAAGAGTTAGCTGCTTTTACTTCAAATTCACTTGGTAAGTAGCTATGAGAGATAGTTAGGAGTCCTTAGTGGTTCTCACTGGAGGGTGGCCATAATAAGAAATAGCAAAATAGTGCATGCTAACTACTGTTGGTATCCTCAGAGACGCATGACACTAATTTTCCTTTTTTTTTTTTTTTCCTAAATGCACTTCTCAAGCATAAGATGAGGAGCAGCAGCAGCCTCTGCCCACAGGTTTGCAGTCCCAGAATAGATTTCCGACAAAGTGGTCTCCAGAGCAGATAATCAAACATTTTTTCCCATGCGAGAGCATTAGGTCCATTCTAATGTGGACTTTGCCTGGTCTACACCCTTTGAAGTTTATCTAGGACTTGCTGAGAGAGGAGGAAGAGAGAGAGATGGGAGGCAGCTAAAAGCTCTGTTCCCCTCCCTTTTCCCAAAAGTCATCTGATTTCTCGCAAATCTCTAATACGGACCAGATCTGTGCACTCCCCCACACAGCCGGAGCCAACAGGGTTGTGCAACTTGTTCTGGAAATTCCCTCTTCTGCTGAAAGCCGGTAAGCTTTTTTTCTGAATCACAACCGACCGGGAACTCTGAAACATCACACTGCTAGGGGGTGCTGCAACATTGCAGATGAAAGCTCTCTTCCCCATTCCACAGGCTTGGATACTTTTGGAGTGAAAAGGAAGGAAAAAGAAAAAAAAGGAGAAGAGAGAAAGAGAACATAAGGGAAAAGAAGAACACATGGACTAGGGAGAGAAGGTAAATATTGCAAGCTTTAGAAACGGGAAACAAAAATATTCCTGAGTGTCGCTGTCTGACAACTAGAAGGCTCAGTGCATGCTGCCCCCAGGTTGCGGTGCTGGGGAGAACGAATTGGGTCCCTTGGTTGGGAGGTGCTTTCAGTCAGTTTGTTAGGCTCTATAATGTTCTTTGGAGGCACTGATGGACATAAAGGGAGGACATGAGTTCCTCTGAATAACAACATAGAGATTACTGCACCATTTTGTCTACTGTGAGACCAGCATCCATCCTCAGTGCTTGGGGTTGCTGTATGCAGGAAGGAGTAGTGAATAATCTTGCATTTAAGGCAAATCATTGGTGAATTTTCTGCAAGCTTAGTGTGTTAGTCCTTGACGTGTGTAACAGGCATGTAGAAGTACAGGTGACATTAATCAATCCCAATGTTTTTTTTTGTCCCAGGCAAAGTCCAATCCCTGAATGTTTTCAGGAAAGAAGATCAGCTTTTTCCAGATGTGGTAAGTTTCTGAATCTCCATGGGGCAGGCTTATTCATAATTTCATTTTATAAATGGTGTTTTTCTTTTAATCTAATTATTCTGGAATCTGAATGCGTCTGTTCCCCAAGCAGCCTTCAAAACAGGATAGTGAAGCAAGAAATATGATTTAAGACCCTTCTATGCAATTTCTGCAACATTACCATTCCTCTACAGCTGGAGAGAAGCAAAGATCAGCATGGAAGTTGTGCTCTTTCAGTTTGAAATTCTGCAGGAGAAGACAAGCCCCACATCTGGTTGTTAGACCTCTAAAGACAGGAACAATACTGTTTGCTACACACAGCCAAAACTAGCCTTTTCACTAGGGACTGTGTGCATATGGAGATGCAGAAGACTTCTGCAATGTAATTTTTCTTCCTCTTTTCTCAGGTACCTTATCTTCTTCTGTCATCCTGTCTGGGCTGATACAGCCTCCATGTATGGTGAGATCTTGTCACCCAACTATCCTCAGGTGTACCCAAATGATCTGCAGGAATCTTGGGAAATCCAGGTCCCTCCAGGATATGGCATTCGCCTTTATTTCACGCATATAGATCTCGAACCTTCACAGAACTGCGAATATGACTCTGTAAAGGTACTGTCCCTCCCTGTTCTCATCAAGAGAGAAAAAGACAAGAAGTCGAGGTATAGTGTATAGCAGCAGGGCTGCATACAGAGCTCAAGGCTGGAAGAAGAGATGCACTCTTTCTGTTATGATCCCAAATAAGCCCAAATGACTGGAAATATCTGTGCTAACAGTCTCTACGTTGATGTAAGTTTACTTCAGAATTATATGAGCACTGTCTGTCGACTGAGCACAATATCTGTACTGCACTTCCTGTGTTCCTCTCATATCCATTGGAAGAGCCCACTAACACCTCCATATTGAATTCAGAATTAGTCCATGAGTGAACATAAACAATTAATGAAAGTGGAGATTGATTGGTAATGACTAAAGTTAAAAACAATCAAGAGATCTGTGCGTGGATAGTGGCTACTCAGAAAAAAATGCAGTGGCCTACTGTCCCAATCTTTGCACCTATTTAAAACGTAAAACATTTGTTATCTGAAAAACCACAACAGGTATCTCAAAGCAGGGAAGTCAGTAAGAGGAAACGTTCCTCAAGGATCCTACATACGGCAAGAAATTTGTTCTCTAGGGATTTTGTTCAGTTTTACCTTGGCTGACTGTCTTCTGCCCTTGACCATCTCTGGATGAAAAAGTAGCTTTAGGCCTTCTGCTAACTGTGACGTGGCTGTGCCCTAACAGATAAATCTAAATGTCATGAGAAATGAATGCAACTTACTAGCTTTTGATTAGTCGTCTACAAACTAGAGGACTCAAGTACTGGTAATTACACATATTTCAGTAATGAGGCAACACCTTTCTGAATTCTGCAGATCATTTCTGGTGGCCATGTTGAAGGTTTGCTCTGTGGGAAGAAGAAAACTCGTGCCCCTGGCTCCTCGATTGTGGAGGAATTTTATGTCCCTTATAACACCCTGACTATGACCTTCCAATCAGACTTTTCCAATGAGGAGCGTTTCACTGGTTTTGCAGCCTACTATGTTGCTGTAGGTAAGGTTAAAACAGACTTCTCTGAATCTCTGTAGTGTTCAAGAATAGGGGAGGGGGGGGGGGGGGAAGCTGTACAAAGGGGTTTCCTTATGAAAAAGTCTTATTTACAAGAAATCCAGACAGACAGGACTGCTTTCCAATGTGGTCAGTCTAAGTGCTGCCTTCAAGACATTTTTTCCTTGTTGTTTGCTAGTATTTACTTCACTTTCCCATCTTCCTCCTGCCCTTAGGGCCTGCTTCTAACCTGACATATTTTCTTCTCACACTTGCAGACTTAGATGAGTGCACGGATTTTGTGGAGGAACCTTGCAGTCATTACTGTAATAATTATATTGGAGGTTATTTCTGTACCTGCCCACCAGATTATTTCCTCTATGAAGATAAGAAAACATGTGGAGGTAAGAGATCTACATGAGTTGTGGTCAACAAAAAGAGTTAATTTAGGCCAAGTGGGATATTGTGCTTGAAAGACTTTCTCTGCTATCCTTCTCAGTCAGTCACAGCAGATATATTATAATGACAAGGGCATCCCAGTGCAAATCTGAACTGGTAGTAGACTGTGTCTGTGAATTTTTAGCATTCTTTTTGTGTGGTATCAAGAAAATTAAGGAAGTTTTATACAACATTCTCTAAGGACTGTGACAGAGATCCCTCTTAGCATACTGTGTATCTTTTGATTCCTGACAAAATAAAGTAGTTCAAAGAAGATAAAAACACAAGGCTGCTTGGCTTGACTGGAAAAAAAAACAAAACAAACTGCAAAGTCACAAATGAGACATACAGAAAGAGGTACAAGATGAGAACCTACAGATGAGAGAAGAGGGTCTAAATCATAAGTGGAAGGTTTAAAAAAAAAAAAAAGATGGAGGGAGAAAGGGAGGACACTAAGCAAGGTGAACAAAATTAGTGATATGCTGAAGCTGTTCTCTAGTACTGAGGACACCAGGAAGTTGTCTTCCAAAGGATGAACAAGTAGGCATGGCAGGTGAAGCCACTCAAAGTTAAGGTCCCTCATAAACTGAATAAGGAGTTGTGATTGTTTTCAGTTTCTTGGGAAAATACAGTATTAGATGTGATTAATGCTGGTGACTGGAGAGACAGTGGAAGAAGGAAAGCTCATCTGCTTTGTAATTGAACCATTTCCTTGTTGAGTCCTTTCTCTGCTCCTTAATCCTAGTGAACTGCAGTGGCAATGTCTTCACTGAGCCATCAGGGGAGATTGCTAGTCCAAACTATCCCAATCAGTACCCAGAGAACTCACAGTGCAAGTACCAAGTGGTTCTGAGGCCAGGCTACTTTGTGGCATTGACCATACGCAGTGAAGACTTTGATGTGGAACCAGCCGACTCACAAGGGAGTTGCCACGACAGTTTAATAGTAGGTATGGGGTAGGGAGGAAGTCAGGATGCTCTGGGTTGCCCCAGAGACGTCCTCATATTCAGAAGACTCTTTGATTGTTTAACTTGAATTTCATCTATGCTGCCTTTTAAAGTTTTTGGGAATACTAAAAAATAAAGTTATTAGGAATCTCTCTGTGAATACATTTTGTATTTCACCACTTCTTCTTTTTCATTATTTTCCCAGCTTGTCTCTGGAAAGCAGCGTTATGGTCCCTATTGTGGCAGTAAATTCCCAGGTCCTCCTGAAATCAAAACTAGGAGCAACATTCTTGACATAATTTTCCAGACTGACCATGTGGTACAGCACAAAGGCTGGAAAATACGCTACTATGCTGAGCGTGAGTATGCACTTAGGAATACATTCCCTCTGCTGATGAGCTAGGGAAAGACCTTCCCCCTGGTCAGATTCATGATACAACAACATGTTAACTTGCTCAGGCTGCTGGGTTTAATATTCACAGCTAAGGAGCTATTAACTGAACAGAGGATGCCTGTAAACTAGAGAGAATAATCACTATGAAGAAAGAAGTTTGTTACTTGAAGAAAAGTAAATCTTGAATCAGTTAATCATTGATTTCCTCTTATCTCTTCAAAGCCATAACCTGTCCCCTGAGTGTCATTCCCAATTCTGTTCTTGACCCAAAGAAGGAGAGGTATATCTTCTCGGACAATGTGAAGGTGACATGTATGGAAGGCTATGAAATTGTGAGGGTAAGTTACACAAAAAAATCATATGCCCTCTTTGCCCCTCCCAGCAGCTTCCTGCTGCTACTTCCCATCAGGTGTATCGAGCAAAAGGGCTCAATGTTTTTGCCACAACTGTATCAAGTGCAAACTTTTTCCAGCAACTGCAGCATCCTGAGGAACCTCCACTAGGGTGTCTATTTCAGATACATCTCATGGCCAGTGACTCATATGTGTCATGTTCTTTTCCATAGCAATATGACAGCATCACGACTTTTCACTCCAGTTGTCAGAACAACGGTGAATGGAGCAACTCTAATTTCAGCTGTATTCGTAAGTGACCTGTCTCTGTATCGTGGGAAACAGACTTTAATGAAGTAAAATGCACTAAACACACAATCTCCAGACTAGGAGAACAATGAAGGACTGGGATGTGAGCATGCTGAGAGGACCGAGGAAATAAGCATGGATGACCACACAGGGATCAACAGAGCTGTGTGGTTTCCCATACTACAGAATAATCAGATTGTTTGGTGAAGATACCCCTTTGATTGTCTTTGATTGTTTGTTTCTTCTCTACAGCTGTGAACTGTGGTGATCCCAGTCCTATTGACAACGGTAAATATGACTACATCTCTGAACTTCATGAGCCTCTGTACCAAGCTACTGTCCAGTACTTCTGCAAAGCACCTTACTATACATTACAAAACAAAGGGGAAGGTAAGCGTTGTGTCTGCTGCAGGAACATATTTACTTCATGAAAGGCCTAAGAATTAGTACTGCCGTTGTTGATGGAGCTGGTATGATATACCCCATTAAGTCAAAGCTGTGAAAAGATTCTTCCTGGTGTGGGGTTGCAGGCAGTGGTTTTGTGTTCCTTTTGTGTTTAATATACTGAAGTGATGTCTATAATAGGGGTGTTGACCTCAGATGTATTAGCAAGTCCTATCTCCATTTGTCTGGTGTATGAACCACAAAGATTTTTACCACACATTTCTGATGGGGAAGTAAAGGACTTAAGAAGCCTATTAGATGAGGTCCCTCCTAAGCAGGGGCAGAAGCACCCTGGTGGAGTTGTCTGCTTTTAGAGAGATCTCACCAATATTTACCAAGCTGTGCTTGCTTTGGAAATGATAAGGTTAATATACTGTCTTATATAATAACAGTGCTTACGCTGTCTTCATCTTGATTGTATCTTTCTGGCGCTCTTTTCTTGTGTTTTCAAAGCGGTATATCAATGCTCAGCCAGTGGACAATGGATCAATGAAGAAATGGGAACAGAGCTACCAACATGTGTTGCAGGTACTATCAAAACCTGTGAATACATATGCACACATAGTGTGCTTCTTTCATTTACTCTGTTTCTGCATACCTTCAAGTGTGCACATTCAGTTCTTCAGATCTCTGACTGTTCTGTACGTAGCAAAAAGACTGACAGGTCAAAAGAGATGTCCAGCAATAGCAAGTCTTTCTTCCCTCAGTCTCTCCTAAACAATATTGAGAACTGTAGCTTTTCTTCAAACCCTCCTGGGGTTCAGTTTCCATCAATCACTGGTGATGTGACACTATAGGGAAAATTCACTACTCTCACTTGAAGTCTAAATCTAAATCCTAAGTGCCTTTGGAGCACATGTCCTTCAGTATTCAGCAATGCTTAACAGGTCTGAAAGCTTAAGCAATATCTCTATCCAAGACTTTCTTGTCCTCTCATTGTATTAATGGGAGAAACTGGGGAGGAAAGTGCATGGGTACTTTGTCTGCTCCTCACTGCTGGCAGTTATGGTTGAGTATTAACTTCCAGATCATAAAGAGAATTTAAAATTGTATGTATTCTGGACACTGTTCAGCTTAACAACCTCTCTTAATGGAGGCAAAATTCCTACCACTATCTGTTCACGATGCCTCTTTGCTACTCCATACTCTTAAAACCTCATTTTAAAGTACAAGGCCCACCTGAAGACTGTTCGACTCTCATACAAGCCAGGTCAGTCAGTGACTTGGGCTATACCAGTGCACAGAGCAAAAGTCAAATTGAAAGATGAAGCTCAAATAACATGCAACCAAAAAGAAGGTTACAAAGAATGTGAAGCCAGATTTTCTCAGAGGGACATAGAGACACAAGGCAATAAAAGGCAATGAGCACAAATTTAAACAAAGTAAATTCTGGTAGTGTTTATGGAAGAATGTTTCCCAGAGTACTGAAACCGTGGTTCAGAGAGGCTGGGTAGTCACCACCCTTAGAAATGCTCATAAGTCACCTAGCAGAGCCACCAAGCAACTCTGCTTTGCAGTTAGGAGGATGGGGAAGGGCAGTTATGGGTGAGCAAGGGTTGAACCAGAGATGTCCAGAGGCCCCTTCTTCTGCTTCACTTGAATTGAAAGCTACTTATCAGCTATATTTCTTTCCTTAGTCTCTGACTATATGACTAGGGGTTCAGTTCAAAGCAGACAATGTGAAAAGCAATCAATTTCCTATCTGTGTAATAATGACCAGCCTCATTTTTGCCCATATGCCACATTCTGCATAACCTGATGGAACATTTTATTCAAAGAGCACAGAGCATTTCTGCACCCACAGGACTCAGATAAGATCTCCACTGACCTACTGCTTAAGATTTTACATACTAAAAAATGGAAAGGGAAAATGGAAAAACATCAATAACACATATGAACACCAAATCTGAGACTATCTGTAGTTCACACATATGCACAAAACAAATCCTTTCAAAGAGTAGTGTCTTTAATTCTTCTAAGTATTCAAAATATATTTTGTATAATATTTCAAAAAAATATTTATTTTTACCTACAGGACATAAGTCAGCAAAGCAAAAATGCTAACTGCAACACAATGAAATTTTGAGCTTAGGCAAAACCAGCGCTCATTGGTTGACAACAGCTGTGAAAGTTTAGTATTACAGAACAAGAATTTGAGAATGAGCATTTTCAGCCTAAATTGAATGTTTGATAGGATTTTTGCTTGAATTTTCTTGAATTTCTCTGTAAATGCTCCCTTCAAATTCTATGAATTCTATGACATAGAATATAAACAGAAGTTAGTTGCTCAGAATCAAAAAAGATTTAGAAGATACAAGTGAGGACTATGGGCATTTTACTATTACCAGATAAACCTCTAACTGCTAGTTCTCCCATCTGGTTCTTCTTTTTTCTTTTCCTTCTAGTCTGTGGCATACCTAGTAATCCTATCCGAGAGACAGGAAAGATTTTTGGAGGAACTCGTGCAGAAAAAGGCAACTTTCCCTGGCAGGTGTATTTTGAACACCCAAGAGGAGCTGGCGTGCTCATCTCTGAAAGATGGGTAATGACTGCAGCTCATGTGCTGGATGGATATGACATGCCTAGAATGTTTGCTGGGACAATAAATATTGGTGGAAGAGCTTTATACGAAGAAGGCAAGCAGCTGGTTCCAGAGGCATCATTCATCCATCCAGGCTGGAAGAGGCTGCCCACAGGCTCTCACAGGACTGATTTTGATAATGATATTGCACTACTGAAGCTGAAGGAACCTGTGCAGATGGGTCCAAACATCTCACCCCTCTGTCTTCCTGGTAAATCACCTGAATATGAGCTACAGATAGGGACTCTAGGCTATATTGCTGGCTGGGGATGGAGAGAGAAAGGAAGACTGCCCAATTATCTTTGGAAGGCCCAGATTCCTGTGGTGGACATGGACAAGTGCCGTTCTGTGAAACCAGAGGGCTCTGCTGATTCCAGTGCATACCGATTCACCGACAATATGATCTGTGCTGGTGGTAGCAAGGACAGCTGTAAGGGAGACAGTGGTGGAGCTTATTCCATCCAAGATCCTCTTAATAGCAGCCAGTCCTATGTGGCTGGGTTGATCTCCTGGGGACCAAAATGTGGTACCTTTGGTCTCTACACCAAGGTAGTGCGTTATTTGGACTGGATTACTGAGACTATGAATAAACACGAGATGAACCCCAGCAGAATTAGCTGATGAGCTCTTTCTCCCTTTAGCACAGTCACTCTTCCTAAATGTAATGGTTACGTATTCTGGTGGTAAGACTGGCTATGAGTCTGTTCACTTTTCATGTATAACAGGGTAACTCACTGTGTCTGTGCGGAGTGAGTAGAGAGTCAGGAATATGTATTGTTTTTTCCCTCTGTCACTGTGGCTGGTAAGGGAATTTCACTTTCTTCCACACATTACTATGAGGAAGCATAAGAGGAAGATGCTATTCTGCATAAGGAGGCTCCTTCTATTTCCTCTCAGTTTTTCTGTTTCATTTTTCCCACTTGATGAAGACATACCCATGCCCTACCTGACAGGGAGATCACAATGAAGAGGAGAGAGAATAATTGTTAGTCCCAGGATAGGTTCAAAGCCTAGTTTCTGATTTCTGTATTTCCTATGTTGTTCAGAATATCTAATGGCATTAAAGAATGTCCAAACTTGCTTTCCATGTGTGCATTGTCCTTCTCAGTCGAGACCTAGATTTCCCTGAAATTAAATCAGGTACTGAGTCACACACTGAACCAACATATTGCCAGCTTTTGTCAAGCTCTAACTTACACTACCTTACTCTCTATGTAAGAATTTCTATGAAGTTCTTCTGAGTTAGTTGCAGCACACTGACCAACCACCACCAGCAACAGAACCTCACTTCAGTCTTCTGAATCAGGATAAGCAGAACAGAATATCTTCAAAACTCTTATTTAACTGTACCTAGGGCTTATTTTTTCAAACTTTACTGTGTGAGATAAGAAATAAAGATTGCCTGATTTTGGGAAGGTAGTATTGTGGGAGAAGATAATCTGTGTTAAGAGTGTCTTCTGCTCTAGAACACTACTTGAAATCCAAATCCCTCACAGTAATCTTTTGACTAAGATGGTCAGGGGACTGGTGCAGATAGCATATGAAGAAAGATGATAGAAACTGTTCAGTTTGAAAACAAAGAAGTTAAGAAAGGGATCTAGCTACTGTCTTCAGCCACCTAAAAGAGGATTAGACAGCAGGCTCTTCAAAAAGGTAAAGAGAGAGAAGAGACAATGGGCACTGAAACATGTACCATAGAAGACTGGGGAACCTCTGTCATACTGAATATCTGCACAGCTTGCCCAGGAAAGACCCCGAAGTTCCAACGTTAGTCCTACCATCATCAGAATATTGGATGCTGTCTCTTGCAGCTTAAATTTTTCTGAGTCTAGTAACTGGTGAGGATGATGTGTGCATCTTGTGGGAGACTTCATATAGACTCCTGCACTCAACTCAAGCACCTTCCATTTCTCAGTATATGTAACAAGCAAAATGTTTTTTATTGCAGGGTTGCAACTGCATGTTCCAACTTTAATCTAGTGTTAAGTTTTACAGTCATTCTTCCATGTTGCTATTGTACGTGGGCCCATCTCATCTTTCATCTTATGGAGCGCAAAAGGGAATCATTCCTTTTGCACAGTTAAGACTGCAATTTTAGCCCACCTGCAGAATCTGGTTGACATTAAATTGAATCAGAGTCAGCTGTGTGCCCTGGTGGCCAATGGGGCCAACCATACCCTGACGTGCATCAGGCCCAGCATTGACAGTGGCAAGAGGAAAAGGGATTGTTCCATTCTGCTCTGCTCTAGTGTAGCCTCACTTCAGGCACTGTGTGCAGTTTTGGGGACCACAATATAGGAAGGATGTCAAACTATTAGAGAAAATCCAAAGGAGGGCTACAAAGATGGTCTGGAGGAGCAGCTCAAGTCCCTTAGCTCAACGCAGAGGAGGCTGCTGGGAGGCCTCATGGTGGCCAGCAGCTCCTCACAAGGGGAGCAAAGGAGCAGTGCTGAACTCTACTCTCTGGTGACAGCAACAGGGCTGAGGGAATGGAACTGTGTCAGGGAAGGGGCAGGTGGGGGATAGGGAAAGGTTCTTCACCAGAGGGTGGTGGGGCCCTGGAACAGGCTGCTCACGGCAGGAGGCATGGCCCCAAGCAGCTGGAGTTCAAGAAGCATTTAAACACCGCTCTCAGGCATATAGTCTCATTTTTGGATGATCCTAGGGGCCAGGGGTTGGACGCAGTTTCTACAGAAACTGAGGGAAAATTGTCTATCTTGTCAGATTCACAAATTTTCCTAGTCCCCTGCAAAGCAAAAGACAATTATGGTGGCTTCTCCGTATTTTTTCCTAATTTTTACAATGACTGAAGAATTGAATATTTTGTTGTTTTTGTCATCTGAACTCACTGAGCATCGCAGAAATTTTGTTTCTGGAATATGGAATATTCCCTAACTGCATATGCCTCAGTCTCCATTCCCTCTCCAAAGACTGGGGTTAATTCACTGCTTCTGTGGAACTGGACATCTTACTTAACAGCCGGCTGAACATGATTCAGCAATGCGCCCAGGTGGCCAAGAGAGCCAGTGGCATCCTGGCTGGTATCAGAAACAGTGCATTCAGCAGGAGCACCAGGGAGGTGTCTCTGGTGAGGCTGCACCTCAAGCACTGTGCTCAGTTTTGGACCACTCACTACTAGAAAGATACTGAGCTTCTGGAGCATGTCCAAAGAAGGGCAACAAAGCTGGTGAAAGGACTGGAACAGGTTTTATGAAGAGCAGCTGAGGGAACTCGGATTGTTCATTCTGGAGAAGAAAAGGCTCAGGGGACACATTCTGGCTTTCTACAATTACCTGAAAGGAGACCGTGGTGAGGTGGGGTTCAGCCTCCTTTCCCAGGTAGCCAGAGATAGCATAAGAGGTAATGGCCTTAAGTTGCACCAGGGGAAGTTCAGATTGGATAGGTGGAAAAATTTCTTCTCAGAAAGAGTGGTGAATTACTGGCATGGGCTGTGCAGGGAGGTTGTGGAGTCACCATCGCTGGAGGTTTTCAAGAAAAGGGTAGACGTGGCACTGGATGACATGGTTTAGCGGGCATGGTGACAATGGGTTGATGGTTGGAGTAGATGATCTTAGTGGTCTTTTCCAACCCTAATGATTCTATGATTCTGCAATCATGCCTTTGTTCTGTATTGCCCATAAAATTGGCAAAATCAACAGAATTCTGTTCATGAGTGTGTTTATATTGAGCATACAGTTTCACAGATCAATCCTCAGGGTGTATTAACTTGAAAGCAAATGAGAGATCTTGACACTAGAGATCTGGATCTGGACCATAGGTCTTGCTCTGAAAACAGAGCAAAGAGACTGGGGTGATCTCACACCCAGGGTTCTCCTGGCTCAAGAAGGTTTGTGGTAATAAAACTACTTAAGAAACAACTGCAGAGAATATCCACAACACTAGAGGCATCTTGTCTCTGAGTCAGAATCATTTTAGAGCTACTGTTCTGCAGTTAGAGCTTTATTTCATATAGTATGCAAAAAAGTCCACTGTCAAATTCTACTCCGTAAATATTCCTGGGAACTTTTCTTCACAAGTCTGACTGTTGTATTCCTTGTCTTCTGAATGTGACATTACACAGTTGACTCTTGATGCCCTTGAAGCCATATGCAGTTTTAGATTGGGTAACAACAGGCTTGTGAGAAGAGAGCAACTCCCACTTGCAGTTACAAAACTAGAAATATTTCAGTAGCAGACAAAGCAATCCCTCTATTAATGAAATCTGTAATTTGCTTTCAGTTACAGGAAGTATACAGTAGTTGTTAAAAAACAAAGATAAACATAACACACCTGTTTTCTCCAGCAATTATTTTAATATTCATAAAATTTCACCAATCCCAATGGGTATGTACACACTGTACTCAGCACATCCTCCAAGGTGCTGCACTGCAAACTTTCCACACAGTGTTGTCTACAAAATGAGACTGTAGTAGTTTAATGATATTGTCAGCACTTTAGACAATGTTTGCTGCCATGAGATCTCTGATATTATCAAGTTTTCATCCAATAATAAGAATGGGGGGACAGCAGTTTTGCTGAGTTTTGATGGTGCCACCAAAATTCATCAGATAACATGGTGGTTTTCAGAAACGCTTGTGAATAAAGTTACATGGTCTCTGTGTTTGAAAAGTCTTTAGGACATCAACAAAAGCTTTGGATATGATTTTCTGTATCTGGAACTCTGTATGTACCAGTGATTCTTCAGCTGGACAGGAACATTTAGAGCCTATCCTCCTTTATTATCCCTTTGATCCAGTCCAAATAGTTGAGGATCTTGGTGTAGAAGCCATAGCCTTGGGCACAACCGATACCCCAAGAAACAATACCTGTAGCCACCCACCGACCACTTTCCATGTCTAATACTGTAAAGACACTCCCACTATCCCCCTGGCATGTATCTCGTTTCTCCCTGCGAAAGCCAGCGCAGAACATGTTCTCAGAGAAAACCATCGGTTTCTCTCTATTCTTACTATCCAGCCAACTCTGGCACTTCTCCCGAGAAATTGCTGGTAGGTGCACATACTTCAAGTGATTTGAAAGAAAGTTTTTTTCCACACCAAAACCACTCACGTAGCCCATGTACCCATCCATGTAGAAAGTGGTGTTGCTAGTATCTGGGAGACAGATGGGCAGTACTGTAGGGCCTAGGATTACTGGGTATTTCAGCTCCAGCAGTGCTATGTCTCCGTTGTAGTTTTGCTCATCGTTGGGATCATAATCAGGATGGATAAAGATCCTACGTACGGGGTGGTTACCCATCTTGTAGAGCTCTTCTACATCAGTGTGGCCAAGGAAAATGTTAGCATCCTCTGTTAGCTGATCTAGGCTTACATTGTTCCTTGCTGACCCTTTGGGGAAGATGGTGTGGGCAGCGGTCAAGATCCAGCGATCACTCAGGAGCGCTCCACCTCCACGTCCATTGATTTCAGTCAGAGCCTGCCAAGGAAAGTTGCCCTTGCCTGCTCGCTCACCACCCACAATCCTCTGGACTTTAATAACAGGCTTGTCCGGCTTCCCACACACTGCGGAGAAAGGTAAGGAGATCATGACATCCTTCACTGCCCTGGCTTGTCTCTCTCTTTCCTACACCATCACTGTTCACCTAATTTTTGTCTTCCTGGGTGTATTTCCCTGTCCTTCCTCACAGACACCATTACTCTCACTCTCCTCTATGCATGTTGTTCCTACTTTGTACTGGTGATAAGCACAGATTGTCTATGACTAGACAATGTCATAGTTTTTTACTGACCTGGCAAGCAGGCAGGAATCCTCTCCTGGCCGTCTCGATCCACCCAGGTTCCCTCAGAAGAGCAGGTGTATCTCTCTGTAGGATGCGATGGGAGTGAGTGAGACCCAGGCACAGGGCAGGAAGAATAGGTTTCTCTCTCCAAGGAGTCCCACATGCTGCAGTCAGCCCTCCCATCCCAAAAGTGCCCTTTTTTAAGGAAAAGCTGCCTGTAGAATAATCTGGAATGTGTCCCTATGGGACACATGCATCCTGAAATGCCTCAGTTCCAGGTGAAGAACAGGAAAGTTCAGGCACCACTTCTGTAGAAGAAAAGCCTGAAGGGTCAGCTGAGTGAGTAATAACTTCACATGCTTGCAGATCCCTGTTTGACTTTATTTAGCCTGAAGAAGGGTATGAAGAAGATATGGGGATTTCAGATTCAAGTCTCTGGTTGCAGTTGTTTGCAGAGTGTAGGACGGTGCTCTTTGTCCCAGAAATAGGAAAAAGATTAATCTGTTACTGCAAATGTTCAGTATCTATTTCTGAGTCTGTATTGCTCATCACAAACTTGTGGGTCATCTCTCAACACAAATTCCACTACCTCCAAAATTACTGCTTTTCTCAGAAAGTTAGCGGTGGTGACTAAAAATAATTTATATACAATACATTTTATACAATTTATACTGTATTAAATGTTTCCAAGAAACCCTATCCTGTTTTCTTTGAAAGCTGACACTTTCCCATTAGAACTTTACATGGACTTTTTATGTCTTTCTTGTCACCAGAACTCCTATGTCGTCAAATCACGTTTGAGGTGCAAAAAGAAGGCATGTGAATGGTTTGGAATGTTCCCTTAATTTTTCTGACTTGCAACATAGATTTTTCTGCCTGTCTGTTATTTAGCCTCTAGATGTCTCTGCTGTTGGACAGTATTCCAAAGAGAGTAAACAATATTACAGCAGAGTGGATTCTGAGTTTATTTATTGGCATCTGGAGCAATGTGGATTTCTGTGATTGGGTTGCAGAATATTGGTGCATTGTGCCTCAAATTTTGGTGTAAGAATGAAATCCACCAGAGGAAAAAAGTCATGACCACAGATGACTATCATGAGAATCACAAATTAAACCTTCAATTAAAGTTAAGGAGAGCCTGGAGGAGGGATATGAAGGACTCTGGGAATGAAGTAAGGTTGCAACAAACCTCAGGACCTATGCTGCAGAGCCAAGGAAAGGTTGGAAAGCCTTCATAAGAACCTCAAGACTAGGGAGAGATTAGGAAAATTCTAACTGGAGATTGTAGTGGGCTTTTTATTTCAGTATTTTAATATCTGTGTGTGATCAGAACTCACCACCTCCTCCTCTGGTGACAATGTGATAATATGGTTCATTGCACTGGTATGTGATCACTGACTGGTAGGTATTGTTTGCAGGTTTGTTAACATAACTGAATATTCCATTGGTCAGTTCTGCAGGGCTGCCACAGTTCACAACTACAAAAAAAGAAAGAGAAGAAAATAGAAATGAGTAAAAGACAGCCTTAATACCTGTAGTTTAAGGCTTGATTTGGACTGCGGCCACGTTGTGAAGGATGGTGAGGACCAATTGGTACAGTGGGTAGAGAGTGATTGCCCCAAAATGGATCCCAAACTGCTTTTAGATGTTACAACATTGTGTTGACTTCTTAGTGATACTTTATGCATTTCTGTAGGGGAGGGAAAACATTTAGCTTTTTGGAAACAAAAGGTATAATGAGCGTTAACAGTGGACCAAGTGGCCTTTATAGTCCTTCCAGTCAGCATACCTATAAGTCTACGGCCAAAGACAACCTGAGTCACAGACACTGAACTCCCTGCGTACTCGAGGGAATAACTTAGAGCAAGGGACCAAATTCCAGCACTCAGCTCACTCACTTTCACAGTGGGGCATGGGTTGATGCCATGTCCCGTCAGCTTGGCAGACAGCAGTGAAGGACAGCAGCTTCCGGTTGCCCTGCACAAAAGAAATCAGAAAAAAACCCAAAACATTGCTGGCTGTATGGAGCTCCATATTCCCTTCACGCAACACAAAAATTCCCTTCCCTCACACAAAAATATTATCCTAACTGCCTGTTTTTCTATTGCTCCCTCACAGCACTGTGTTCCAGTTGCTGGCTCTCCCCTTGCTGCCTTCCTTCCATCTTGTGTTTGCTGCAGGCTACAAATTATGCATAAAGAGACAAAATGTAAGCAGCCAGCAACCATAAAAATTTGAGAAGTCTGAGGTGCTGACAGTACAGAGTTCTGACAGCAGGATGGCAATGAAGGCAGGTAGTATATTCTGCTTCAAGTCTGATTTCACATCCTCTCGAAGTGAGACTTGCTCACCAGTTCTTCCTGGAATCTTTATTTTCTCATCTACAGGGGCTTGCCTTTTTGTGAGACAAAGAACGTACAAGAAAGGAGGCTAGGAAAAAACACTGGGAAAAAATGCCTGCAGATGCATGGAAAAACAGAAATAGCAAGAGACTGCCAGGAGTGAAATGGACAAAGAAAACTTTACTGAAAGTTGAAAGACACAGAGTGAAGAGAAGACAGAATATAGCTGAAGGGAGATGGGATCTCACCTCCACCAAGTTATAGCCAGTCTGGCAGCTGACAATGAAATAGTCTTGATATCGATACACAGGTTGCAGGTCTCTGATGATGGTAAACTGATCCCGTGGGACAGGCTGTGGACATCGTATTCCTGTTAGAAAAGGGGATCAAGTGGGTGGTTATTAACAAATGGTGTAGATAGGCTCTAGTAGTCATTGGGGAAGAGATATCTTACTCTCTGAGGTGTAGTGGATCTTCCAACCACGACTGAACCCTGATTCATCAGTGAAGAAGAGTATGTCCACCTCATTGCTTTTGGTTTCTATGCTGCCAGGTGACTTCTTGCCACAGAATTCACCGATCTCTCTTCCTTGTGCTTGGATCTAGTGACAAAATCAAGTATCTCAGGGACAGAAACATACATGTCTTCTCTTCAGTAACCCTATCCCTATCTCAATCCAGACCAAGTTTGCCAAAGTGCCTAATGATGGGTGGGCTGCCTGTCTGACCCATCTTTGCTGATGGCAGCACTGTCAGATCAGAACAAATGAGTGACAAGCTCTACTTCTCCTTTATTGTGGGAATCAGAGCTATCAACCAATTTGAATCCTGAGACTAAAGCACATAAAACCTCAAGAAAGATGATTTTTTTTTTTTTCTCCATTCACAGGAACATGTTACCCAGAGCCTGTTGGTTTCAGGACAATGCTTATAGAGATTCCGAAGGAGAGATAAGGGAACAGCTCAGTTTTCCGTAGTGGGGCATTCTTTTTGTACAAATCCTGTATTTCTCATGCTAGTAGTATCTGCAGAATTCCTTTTCAGCCCTGGCAGCGGGGCTTGAAGGAGAGTCTGCTAATTTCCAGTACCTTGAGCTGATCATAGGGACAATGGACTTGCTGGTGGTCATCAATCTCAAAAGGTTCCAAGAACTTTAGGATGATAGACAGGCCTTTTTCCAGACGGATGCTGTAGTTACACTGGAGGTCCTCAGGATAGGTGTGGGGGTACTCTGGGCTGCTCAGGTACCCAGATGCCTCTGTGAACAACTCACTGCTGCATTCCACTGGTGTAGAGGAAGAAAGCAAAGATCACAAGATGAGGCTGTGCCAGCTGCGGTCCCATTAACTGCTTCCTAAACCACTTCTCCCACTCTTCCTGGCTGAAGGGCTGCTGTTCTGGAATCCTCCATATTCCATCTGATCTTTCAGACTTTCAGTTTACCTTTGCAGGAGTGGTAGTCACTTTGGAGCTGATAGCCAGGTCGGCAAGAGCAGAAGTAGCCACCCACATAGTTGTGACAGATTTGCTGGCACCGAAGCCCCTCCTCATCCTCAGCAGCATTGCTAGGATCACATTCATCAAGATCTGAAGAGGTAAGAGATGCTGGGTTAAGAGGAGGAAAGTGTCAAACCTATCTGCTGTACACTGAAAGTATATAGAGATGAGCATCTTTGCTCAAGGAATCTCTTGATGTGCCTGTTAAGGAGGAAAATTAGTTGGACCCGCAAAGCTTCTTTCTGCATGACAGATTGCCTCCTACTCACCCACAGCTTTATAATAGGCCAGGAAGCCCCTGTAGGGAATGACCGTGCCATTGTCTTCATTGGAGAAATCAGAGTGAAATGAAAGATGCATCCTGTTTCCCTTAGATACAAACTCCTTTCTTCCTGGGTGATTGCCTGTGGTTGACCCAAGCTGCCCACAATATCGTCCCAAGCTCTTCTTGTCTGCTCTGATCTGTCAAGGTGAAGGGGAGATCACTGTAGCCTCACAACAGTCAGTTATGCACCACTAATATCCAGCCACAAAATGCCAGTATCTGCTTCACCTGTTACTGTCTTTAGCTCCTTCCCAATCCTCTTTGGGGAGTGTGGAGGAAGCCTCGTGAATGAACAGCATGCCTCTAGATTCCCATTTCCAGCCACCAATTACCCCAGGTATCTATCCACATACCTTAACATAATCATAGAAACAGGTCTCTGATGGCTCCAGGTCAAAATATCTGAAGGTCAGCTTCACCACATAGCCTTTGGGAACAATGATATCCCAACTGCTGATGTTATTGTTGGGGTATGGTTTAGGATAATTTGGGGATCTGATCTCCCCAAATAACTTTCTTGGGACTGGACTGGAACTGATCACTCCAGAAAAGAGGATGGCCCACAGGAGAAAAGGAGTGTGCCTGTGAACATGGCAAGCAAATTATGACATTGCACAAAACTCAGTCATCCAAAATCAGTGGAGAGATTCACAAGTGGATTGCATGCAGTCTAGCAAAATGCAAACATGAGAGGCCTAGCTGCAGGTCCAGCTTTCGGCTAGGATCACACAGGAACAATTAGAACCGTGGAAATGAAAATGTCAGTACTGACCAACTCCAGCAAGGTGCAGTGATCCAGCCAAAGAGATTTGTTCAGCTGGCAAGCACTTTGAGGGAACATGGGTGAATTCCCCAAGCAGTGGCTGTTTGTTCCCAGCAACGATGGGCTAGGCTCCTCAGAAGCACTGTAAGTGTGGTTCCCCTTTGCTCTGGGCCAGTGGATCATTTCTGATCATTGCTAGTTTAGGGTTTTGCCTGATTCATGTGGTCAGTATCTGAAGATCTCAATCTCAGTTTATTAACGAGCAATCTGGCAGTGCCTCCAGCGTAGCCCTCAGCTCAGTTATGCCCAACTCATCCTCCTGAAAAAACTGGCTCTCATTTGTTTCCCTTTCTTTTCCCTCTCCCTCTCTGGGAAACGGGACTGTCCATACTCCTCCAAAACACTCCCATTGCCCAGATCTCACGAAAAGATCCACCAGGTTGATCCTTCTTCCTTAGCCCTAGCAAAGTTTTAACGAAGGGACAGCAAGCACGAGGTAAGCCTTTTTGACCCGTCCACCTCCCTGAAAGAGCCTAATCGCCCTCCACCCTCCCGGAAAGGTGTTGCGTTCCCGTTCCCCACACTCACACCTCCATGCGTTCGATCGCGGTGCCCGCAATTCTCTCTCCTCCCGTTCTGTCCGAGCTCGAGCTGCACGGTCCCCGGCTGCGCACGGAGGGGGGTGAGAGCAGTGGGTGGGGAGACAGAGCCGGGCTGCGGGCAGCCGGGACGGGACCGGGCGCCTCCAGCGCGGCGCCTGCTGCCCTCTGCCGCCCAGCTGCTGCAGCTCCGCGAAGACACCGGCCTTGGGGCCAGGGAGGCTTTTGTGGGGCTCTTAAATCCCAGCAGGGCAAAAGCAGACTTTCATTTCTACGGAAGAGGGCAAAGAGGAAGGAAAATGATTACCGGAGATCTTTGGTGATGATTTTAACTGCATTCCAGCAGCTCCTACGCTTTCTCCTACTCCTTCTTGGGCAGTTTTCTGGTATGGAGAGAAGCACAGAAATTTCAGTCTTAACAAATTTTTGAATATGAACTTTAAAAAATAAAGCCATCAAAAAACCTCACCTCTCATCATGCTGATGTGCTGAAGAACGCCTCTGACCACTTATTTATATACCTATTTATTGGGATGAGAACAGGGAGCTTCTTCAGGGAAAGGACCTGAAACCTCAGCCTTTTGAGTTAAGCAGACATTAATAAAACTGAACAGGCCTATAGAATTCTAAGCACTCAGAGAACAAGTGTTTTTTCAAAGGCTCTTATTTGCTGCGTGTCCCGCAATCGTCTGAAGCATTTTTAAGAGAAACAAGATGGATAAAGCCTTTGTTATTTAATGTTATTTAATGGAGAAATGAGAAAAGATAGCAACTTGCAAACACATTTCAGGCTTTCATCAACACGGTGCCCAAGCCTTGTTCTGAACTTCACAAACTTCTGAATTTTACAGCTTTCAGATTTTGGTGTAACACCATTCTAGTGCTTTCCCTTTGAATTACAGATGCAGAGAAGTTAATGAGTTTCTTGCACTGAAATCACAGAAAACAATCCACAAAATAATCCACATCATCTACAAAAACATGTTGAATGAGGAGGAAAATGGTGTTTATAAAAAAATGAAGAAAGCTTTTCCAGGGTATTTATGAAAGTGCACTGGAGACCAGCAAAACTGTTCATCAAAATGCCTTTGAGTTATCTGGAAAAGATCACGTAAATGTGCAGTCAGTGCCTCCGTAATAACAGTGTATGACCTCAAACATCTGAATTAAGATTAAGGAGGGAATATTACACTGGTGCTTCTTAGTGTCTGAATTTGGGCACCCTCACTTTTACACTGTGGCACAGTGGGTTATTCTGACTTACTGTCCCACCCAAAGGGAAGCTTTTACTTAAAGACACCACATGTGGAAAGAAGCTGGGAAGCACCAGAAACTGCTGAGAGACCTGTTACCAGCAAGTCATTGGTAGTGTTTACTTACAAAGAATGGACAGGCAGATGTAATTTAGGATCGTCTGTAAGGAAGCTGATCATTTCAATGTGTCATTTGCAGGAATATTACAAGCAAGCAGCACTATTAGGAGTTCCCAAAGGCACTTTTAAGATAAATCTTCCACATGGATTTGTTTTGTTTTGTTTTGTGTTTTTTCCGTGGTAACACCATCTGTGGTACCAGGAGAGTACTCCAGCTGCTAAATTAAAGGTGAACACTTGAGGTGTGTCTATCTGGAGCAGCCCACTTTCGATGCATGTCCCACAGACCTACTTGATTTCCCTCTGTACTGCTCCAGTGCTCCTGCTGGTTGGTGCCCCCCTTCAGATGTTCTGTGTGATTTCTCTGCTGCTTTGAATACAGTGTGTTTCCGGAGGTCATTGGAAAGAAGGTCGGTCAGCAGCCTAGAAGCATGCATGAAATATTCTCTGATGTGCAGACCCTCTCACACATGGAAAACAAATTGAGCTGGATACTTCATCGTCAAACCTGAAGCAAGAAAGACAGAGGAACTCCTCTGTTAGGCCTCGTGTAGCTACTCCACCTCTCTTACAGTATAATCATCCTGCCAGGGCCACAGACTCAGGTTCACCTGTAGTGGTGGTGCTGATAGATCTCAAAGAAGTGGAGCCCTTTTTGGGACAGATCATTTGCTGAGAGCCAACAAAAGGGAAAGATGAGTATTTCACTGAAGAAGAGAAGGTCCCTAAGCATGCAACTGAGTTTAGAAATCTCCTCTCCAATACCCTATCTGTGAGTTTCAAATCAACCTTGCCATTCTCAAACCTTTAAGTAAGTCAATGCATTTGATTGTGTCAAATTGGCTAATGGTTAAGTGCTTATTAACTATTACTTAGAATCATACAATCTAACCTTGTGATTTATCTTGCAAGTATTAATAAACCCCAAATAGCTGCTAAAACTAGAGTTGTGTAAAAATGAATTGGTGGCACTTTAACGCCGAGCTGTTTTCCCTGGGCACTTTACCTTCAAACACTCTTTTTGACTAAGCAACACTCAGATATCTCTACTTGATCATTTATTGCCTTTTGGGCAATAAATAACACTCTGCCACTAGTCTAAGGGCTTGGGCTTCACACAACTTCTAACAGGCACTATTAAATGGCTTATCATTTTTTCAGACAAATCATGCCACTCCTACAGCTCTGGTTTATGTGGAGAAGGTGACCTACATAAAAAGAGGTTCACGACTCTAGGAACGGTTCTTGCCTGCGGTATGAAATGGTGAGCAGCAACTGACAAATTGTTAGTAATAGTAGATAGTACCTGAAATACTGTAATAGTCTGGAATACTATCCCTTATGATTACTATGGCTGTGGATCACACCAAGCAGGTCTGACTCCTATTGGTGTTTTGGCACAACTGGATGCTTCCCTAGTTCAAGATATTGCCATCTGTATAGAATGGATGTCAAGCAATCAGAAGCAAACCGTATCACCTCAGGGAATTCTTTGGCTATTATGTGGATGGCTGGCATGCCAGTGTAGAGTCTGTCATGGTTAACCACTTGAAGGCAATAGCTGTCTACTGCCAAACCAGAACATAGGTCAGAAAAGCAAAGTTAAGAAAGTGCACCAGCTTTTGGTGTGGAGCCTGAAATAAGGCGAACACACAGTCTGGAGGATACCAGTCTGGACATGGTGAAGCAAGCTCAGTGTTGGGGATCAGAATCAACTCTCAGAAAGGCTCCTTGTTCAGACTGTGGGATGAGGGCAACAATTCAATCAGCTCCTCAGCTGCTGTCAGTTGAAGCCCTGGATCTTACAACCTCACAGTACAACAGAGGTAATGTAGGGGCTACTGATGATAAATGGAATAACGGTTCATAGAAGTCTACATGGAACAGACAACTGATATATCTTGGATGATTTGGTTATGATTGTCCAATGTGTTTGGTTACATCCCAGTCAGTAGCACCCTTGCACTGTGGATACTGACAGGATGTTGCAGCCTGTAATGTCCTGAGACAATCTTGAAGAGCCAGATGTCAACACTTACAGACACAGCTGCAGCTACCTCACGCCTTGCATACTGCATACTTGCATGTATTTAAGTAGTCCTTTTTCATCACAGTCATGTTTTCATTTCTCTGAGAAGAAGCTCTTTGGAAAATACTTTTTAGATGAGCTGCTGGAGGGAAAAAAAAATGTGTTTAATCAGCTTGAAATGAGCCTGTTTTCAAAATCTTGGCTCTTTGACTGTCAGTTGCTACACATTCCTGAGTACAGTGCTCTTCAATCTTTAGTTCAGGGGCAGACACAAGTTTTCTTCAGTAATAAACCACAAGGGCCTTTTGCACATCCCATCCGGTGTCCTCACTAAAGGACACCTGTCTTTGTCCATCCTTTCAGGGGACCTCATGTCCCTAGGTTCTATCCCTTGGTCTTTGACTGTAAAGGGGAGCTGTGAACCAGGGGAGCTATGACAGTAAAGGGAGGATAGTAAAGTCAGGTGGTGTGCAGGGGCTACAGACAGTGGTTTCTTACACCTGGAGGAAAGACAGAGCTGCCTTCTCTCTCTGGGCTTTCCCAGGAGTGAACATGAAATACAAGGGGCTTCCTACCTTGCCCCAACCCTTAGATTTCACACAGAAATCTTTGACTTCGAAGAATCATTTCTGTGCTACAGTTTGAAGCTTTCAGGATCCTGAAAAAAATATGATGGGAGCTTGCACTGTTGTTTTCAGAAGAGGCAGCCTCAGTTGTCCTTGCTGACTCAGGGCTCCAAATTCTGCTTTCCAGAGGTAGCCGAGGGACTGTGCTGCCAGTGCAGGGAAGCAGGAGAAGAGAACCGCATGGACCAGCGAGGGGCCTGTCCAGGCTCAGCAGCGGCAAGCGCCTGTGGCCGCCTATGCGCAACTCGGGCAACTCGCCACAGTGTGGGGTGGCTGGATGGCCTCCGCCTCGCCTCACTCCCTCCCACCCAGCTCTTATTCTGAAAGGAGCAGCCGTGCACTCGGCGGCCCTTCTTCCTCCCTGCCTCTGCCCACCCTGTTCTGCCGGGACGCGCTCCAGCCGTCCCCTCTCCCCGCCTCTCCCTTGTTGGGGCCCGGCCCGCCGTGACCTGACCACGGCGCGCCGGGAGGCCTTCTTCCATCCTGCCGCTTAGCGAGGCAGAAAAAACACGCTGCTACAGGGCGCCTGGCTCGCAGCCATCGAGTTTGCTTCTTTAATCTGGAACAGTTCACACTGGAGTGTGGGGCCCCGACCCCTGTCCCAGCAGCCAGCGGTCACTTCACTTTCTGGAAGACCTGAACGCAGACCTCATCTTCAGCCGTCATGCGCTGGGGAAGGGAGGAGAAAGAGGAATTCAGACTGCAGCCCCGTGTGCTCCTGCTGAGCCCTGGCAGGTCATCCTGAGGGTGGGAAGGGCCACAGCTGCTGCTGCATAACTTTAACTTTTGAACCCGGGCAGCGGATGTTTATGAGAAGTGGCCATTGCTCCTTAGGAGCCAGGGCGAAGCCTGAGAGGAGCAGGAAGGAGGCTGCCCAGGTTCACCAACAGCTCACAGCGCTCGCACTATGTCCCCCCCACACCCACCATGCAAGCTGCAAGGGCCCTTCCTCACCAGGTGCAGCCGGTCTCCCTCTAGCCAGTGCCGCCAGCCGCGGTTCCTCTTCTCCCCTATCTGCTCGCATACCAACTGGTCGCCCTCCCAGAAAACAGTCGTCTGAAAAAAAAGCAGAGGGGAAGTCGTGGACACAACAAAAGCAATACAGATTTCCAGTGATGACACTGAGTGCTCCCACCACATTTTCAAATGTGGTCCCTGATATGGTTAGCGTCTCTTGGGTGGCTCCTTGGGACTGATGCTCTCTGTGGCAAGATTTAGTATCTTTCTGGATCCCAAAGCACCAGGTCTGGCTGCGTGTTGCTTGCCCCCTCGCTGGGAGCAATTTGCTGGGCCAGGTCTGGGCTGGGCTCTCACCTTGCTTGTGGACTAAAAGCCAGGCAATCCCCAAAGTCCTGGTTCATCCCAGTTGCCATTATCTAGGCCTGTTGGGGATCCTCACCTGGCATTTGCGTCCATCTACGGGTCCCAGGTCTTCCTCAAACTGGACCCCCAGGTCAAAATCCATGACGTAGTCCCGCAGGGAGGTGATCGTGCGGATAACCATGTGGTCTCCTGTGTGGATGATCTCTTTGTCGGGCTTCAGCAGGCAGACCACCTTGCGCAGGACCACGTTGATATCTGGAAGATGAAATGGAGGGGAAGTGTGTGGGCTACCCAGGCTCCTCCACTCTTTGGGCAAGGGGCTCGAGCTCCAGGGATGCCTTCTCTCCCCCTCCCACCGAAAGTGATAGTCTCAGATGGAATGACCGAAGGGTTGGTTGCCCAAGCCCCTTCCTTCCCTTCCCAGGTCCCACGGGCTGACAATTTTTGGAGACAAAAAGGAGTAAGAGGGAAGGAGGAGGGAGGAGTTACCCAACGCGCGCAGGTAATTGTCCATATTCTCCTGGGAGACGAAGCGGTAATAGCCGCTGAGGTTGGGCAGCATCCCGAGACGGAGCACCTGGCTGCTGGCTGCGGGAAGCGGGGAAGAACTGCCCGGCGCGGAGCGGGGCGGGCACGACGAACTGCGGGCTCCTCACCGAAGTAAGAGTCCCGACGGGCCTGTCCCAACTCCAGCACCTCCGCCTCGGGGCGGGAGAGCTGTGAAGCACCCCCGCCCTCCGCCCGCCTCCCGCCCGCAGCCGGGGCCGCCGCTCCCGCAGCCTCGGTCCGTGACGTCATGCTGCAGTGGCGGGGCGGGGCCGCAGCGGAGCCGCCGAGCGAGGGCGTGGGCCGGGCCGGGCCCGCCGCTGTCCAGCACCGCCGGGCGGGCCGGGAGCAGCAGCCGCCGTCGCCGCCGCCGCTGCCGCCGCTGCCGCCGCCGCTATGGGAGGCCGTCGGCCCCGCGCAGCCGTCCTGCTGCCGCTGTTGTGCCTCTGGGCCGCGCTGCCCTGCGGCTGCCCCAACAAAGGTGAGCGGAGCGGCCGCGAGCACGGAGCGCCGCGCTCGGAGCGGTCGCGCTGCCGCCGCTGTCACCCGCAGTCCCGGCGGGGGGCTCCGGGTGCCCAGGCTCTGGGGCTCGCTCTGCCCTCTCAGCGCCCTCATCATCCTTCCATGTGCTGGCTCCATCTCCTACCGCCTCCCTTTTCAACAGTCTTTGGTTTTAACATCCGCTTCTCATTTGCCCCCTCTCCACCCATTTGTCTCGCTTTGTGCCCGTTTAGCTTTTCTCCCGTAGCATGCCGAGAGGGAGTGTGCTGCACCTCCATAGACCCCTCTGCTCCCTGAAGTACATCCCCCATCTCCATCTTCTCATACCAGCCCATGCGTCTAGAACATGTCAGTGGGAAATGTTGCAGCAATTATGTGTTATCTGTGCAGGTGGCTTACATAAAACAGTGCTTTATGTGCTAAATAGGGAAAAATAAAATAAAACATAAAGACCAACGCCAAATGCTGCAGCTCTAACACACTGGATGCAGATGTTCTCAGAACACAGAGTGATGGAGAAGGATGTAGGTTACTAGATCTGGGGCTGCAGACACAGGCACAAAAAATTCATTTTCAGGGAATCTGGGAGAAGATAATGAGTTGGGGTAGGAGAACATGAAACATGCAAGGGATGCAGGGGCCATCGGGAATGCGGCAGCTTGGTTTGCTTTCCGTGCTTGGGGAGGGATGGAGGCTACAAACAGGGTGCAGCACGATGGTCTGTGTGTGCTGGTACCAGCAGAGGCATTTATTTTGTGCTGCTCTGGTGCCGGTGGGAACAGTTGCGAAGCCAGGCCCCTCACGCTTTGTATTTTCTCTCTGTGAATTTACACTCTGAAACACGTACACATCCTTGGCAACTGATTTTAGCTTTATAGGAGCTTTCTTGAAAATGGTATGAGTCTGCATCCTAAAAATATCCCCCAAATGTATTTCTAATCCCCAAGAAATTATTTCCTAAGAAATCAAATTGGTGATTCCCAAGGTGCATGTGGATGCAGCAAAAGATTTCTGTCTCACCCACCAGCTTGTTACCCCAGCAACAGGGCGTATTTGGCATTGGTAGTTATGGGTTCCCACCTCATCGGAGAGGTGCTTGGATTGGGACTGACACAGTGGGATCTGGTGAGGGCAAAGGAGGGATGAGGCAAAACATGGGTGCTTGTACACAGGAAAGATTCTTCCTGCATACAGAGCAGGGTGGATATTTTTCGGGATTTCCTATGCAGTGCTTTATAATCTTAATCGATACGGTAGAAGAGAAATGCCAGCCCACACCTGGCTGCTCTGCCAGGCTGGGTCTGCCTGCTCAGCCTACTGGTGCATCCCTGCTCAGATTGCAGTCCCACCACTGGCCCACCCAGCTCCAGCAGCACCCTTAGGTGCTGAAGAACAGAAGAGACTATTGATCGTAGGGGATGTTGTTCCTCTTGAGTCAATACAAACGCCATGGTGGTGTGCGCTGCAGAGGATGAATTCACATATTGGAAGTAGTGCCCTTGAAGGGAGAGGCTTTGTATCCTGCTCTCTACCAGCTCTGAGCCATGCTGTGTGCAGAGTGTCGCTTGGTTGTAATAAATCTTGTTCTCCAGGGGGTGGGAGAGTGGGGGATTATCTGGGAATGGGGTTTGTAACTAGGACATGTAATGTAATCTCTGAGGCCCATTTGGCAGAGAGTGGGCATGGGGGAGGGGTTCTTAATTTATAACGATTTTACTTCTCTCTCCTCCGCCCTTTCCCTCCTTTATTTCTCCTTTTCCCTGCCCTGGAGCCTATGTGATAAAGATTAATTTGCTATTTCTGGGCCTGTGACATTTTTCAGAGCCTCCGGCTGGCTGCTGCCTCCATGCCAAGCCTGGCTGGGCTACAGCCAATGGAACAGCAAGGAGGGGCCAAAGGAATATGGTGCCCACCATAGAGTGGGAAAGAAGGAAGGAAGGGGCTCAGCTATTTGATTTACATGTGGGGTAGCTGACTGGATGTGTACCTGGGGACACGTGTGAATCCTTGCCCTTGGTACAGAGGATGGAAGGCATGAATGACAATGGATGAATGCAGCTCTTTTCTTCTGGGGGCACCCCAATGGAAGATGTCTTCTAGATCCTTTACTTATGACTTCAGTGCTCTAAAGTATTTAGCATTTGGAATCTCTCTCCAGAATCAGAATACTTGTGCCTCTTGATTTCATTTTTTTTTTTTTAAACTATCCCAGCTTTCCAGGGTACACAAATGCCCCTATAAATGCTTCTAACAAGAGAGTATTGAGGAGGTGAGAAAAAACATGTTGTTTCTGATGGCATCTTCTAGGAGAGGTAGAATAGAGCTGAAGAAAATTAGCTTCCTCTTCCTAGTCTCTCTTAGCCTTTATTCTAGAGATGAAGATGGGGAGGGGTGGTTAATGTCACTGCATGGTATACTGCTCCTTTTCTACTGTGTCTGTCATTTTGGCTAATACTTTCCCATGCTCCATCCCTTACCCAAACTCACCTCAGCAAATAAGCACAAACCCTGGATTGAAGCTGAATATCAGGGCATCGTCATGGAGAATGACAACACAGTCCTACTCAACCCACCGCTGTTTGCACTGGACAAAGATGCTCCTCTGCGCTATGCAGGTAGGTTGGTGCCAGCTCTGGGGAGGTTGGGAGCAGGGAGAGACCTGTAGGGAGGCAGAGGCAGGACCACATTCATCCCTGTACTAAATTCTGTTCAGGAAATGATTGCCTCTAAGCTTTGTTCCAGAGAAGGTCCCTGGTGTAGTCTAGAGCCAATTTGGGCATAGCTTGATTTAGGATCCTGTGAGCTGTTTCCCTTATGAGAGGAACTGAGGGTGGAGCCAGCTACTTTTTGACGCAGTTCTGCTATTTTGAAAGATCACATGCACAGCTCTGTGTCTACGAGGACTGAAGGAAGCTGCTGGGCATACTTCCTTGGCTGTTCCATATTCCTCACAAGAAGCACAAGTCCCTGAAAGTACAGATGATGCTTTGATGCTTTTTTGAGGTTTGCATTCCTAGTATTGCTTCAGCCATGCCTCAGATGCTGCACTTCTGCAACCTCCATCAGCTTTGGGAGACGAAAAGGGATCCTGTGAGCTGAACTTTAGGATTTAGGTTATCTTATCTGTAATTCCCAGAGGAAATATACACATCCTGTGTGGGATGGATGAGACATTATGGAGCTTCATGTTTTGGATGTCTGTCAAAATGCACAACCTGCTTTGCCTCCCTGTGGGATGGAGAAGCAAACTAAGATATTCTTGAACATATAGCCCTAACACGTTTAGTTTAAACCTGTAATCAATCTCAAGCCTTTCTTGGTGCTGGGCAAGACTTCTTTTGGGGATGGTCTCCGGTAGAGGGCAATCTACACCATTAATGGCTGGAAACTGGTAGGGGAAACTCTCAGTGAATCAGAACTGCTCCGAAATGAGGTGGTAACGAGGGAGAAAGGAGAGTGTAAGTTAGAAAGGAATAAAATATGGCAGTGGGAAGCAAGAAGGCATATTTTACTCTACTAGTCCTCTTCATTCTCCTCTTCCTCTCTGCCTGTGGGTGCCAGGTGAGATCTGTGGCTTCAGGATACACGGGGCAGGGGTGCCCTTTGAAGCTGTGATACTGGATAAAGCTACAGGTGAGGGGCTGATCCGGGCCAAGGAACCGGTGGATTGTGAAGCGCATAAGGAGCACACATTCACCATCCAAGCTTATGACTGTGGAGAAGGACCTGATGGAACCAACACTAAAAAATCACACAAGTAAGTACATGCAGCCGTAGCTGCATGTTACAGAATGCAATCTGTCACACAAGTGCAAATGAAGAATGCAGTGGGAGCTCTTCCCGTTGTCATAATTATTATTCTCTAGCCACCCCACATGCTACAACTCAGCATGTGAACAAGACTCAAAGAAAATGGTGATGGTCCTGTTCACTAGCTGAGTCACATGAGTACACAGGAAAATGGTCCAGATGACATTATCACCTTTTTCTCCGGGATGGAAAACCACTGTACAGGATTTTGTACGTGAACACTGCTGTTTTGAAGCCTCAATCTTTTTACTTGTTCTTGCCTTTGATGTCTGAAAGTCTGTCTGGTACACAAAGTTACTCACTCTAAAATCTAGGTGGTGTATGGCTCCTAATCAGCTAATCAGTTCTTATTGATGTTTCTCTGCCTCAGGGCCACAGTGCATGTTCGAGTAAATGATGTGAATGAATTTGCTCCTGTCTTTGTGGAAAAGTTGTATCGTGTCGCAGTGACCGAGGGAAAGCTGTATGACCGCATCTTGCGTGTGGAGGCCATTGATGGAGACTGCTCACCACAGTACAGCCAGATCTGTTACTATGAGATCCTGACCCCCAATATTCCCTTTCTGATTGACAATGATGGTAAGAATCTGAATCTACCATGAGTACACTTCCCCTTTCCCCTTTTCTCTCTCCCTCTTCCAGTCCCATTTGCTGGCAGAGCTGAGACACACTTGCTTTGATTCCTCCAGCACTGCTAATCTCTGTCTTTGTGCAGGGAGACACAGCAGCCATTTTTGTGGATGCTACTGCATGTTACAAAGTGGCACTGTGGGAGAACTCAGCCTCTTTTTGGATGTTTCTATAGTTGACGAAAAGTAGAGTTGTTTTTAGAAGCAACATGTTTGAGGAGACTTTCTTCCCCATTGATCTATTTATTTTGCTAACCAGGGAACATTGAAAATACGGAGAAACTTCAGTACAGTGGAGATCGTCTCTACAAATTCACAGTAACAGCCTATGACTGTGGAAAAAAGCGGGCATCGGATGATGCTGAAGTGGAAATCCAGGTGAAACCCACCTGCAAGCCCAGCTGGCAGGGTATGAAACCTCCAGACACAGTTATGTCTTCCCTTTGTGTCAATCTACTCAGTCCTACTTACCAAAAATATTTGTATATATGTATATAAATTTGTATACACATATATGTTTAAATTCTGACACCAAACCAGTGATTGCATCTGAGGTATCACAAAGCTACTGGAAGGCAACTCTAACAGAAGAAAATTATTCCCTTGATTACTGTGAACTTCTTCATATTTGATAAGGCTCATAGATTGCATTCATAGAATCACAGAATGGCTTGGGTTGGAAGATCATCTAAGTTCCAATACCCCTGCCACAGGCAGGACTGCAACCCCCACTATATCAGGCTGCCCAGGCACCTGACTAACATGGCCTTGAACACCACCAGGAATGGGGCAGATGTGGATTGCTTTGGGGGCTGCTCATCTCGAGGAACTCCAGTTTTTCCAGGGGTGATGTGTGTTTACAAATTGGTTTACATCATTAAAATTAAAGAGAAATCAACACATCTAAATGTCTACTCAGCCTTATAAAGAGAGGTTGAAAATCAAGGGAGTGATGCTACAATGACACTAGCTATAGAAGATGAGAATTTGGACTATCTGTGCTTCCAGGAAATTTTCCCTTGCACTGATGCCAGCTGCATAACGTTGATTTTCAATGCTGAAACGGACAAAAATCTTTGTTTATGGGCTGGTACATAAACGCCACTTGTGTTACCAAGTCTTCTGCCACTGGGTCCTTGGCAGGACCTAAGCCCTCTCTCTCTCACGTTTCTTCATTAGGCTGGAACAAGAGGATCGAGTACACGCCGGGTGCAGGCAGCCTCGCACTATTTCCCAGCATTCACCTGGAGACCTGTGATGAGCCCCTGTGGAATATCCAGGCCATGGTGGAGCTGCAGACAAACCATGTGGCTAAGGGCTGTGACCGGGATAACTACTCTGAGAAATCACTACGCAAACTCTGTGGTGAATTGATTCTTTCCTCCCCATTTCCCTGAAGGGATTTACAGCAATACTCCTGCGCCTCACACAGCAGAGCTTCTGGGACATATTCCTCCTGCCTGCTGTGGACAGCAGGGCTGTGAGGACACCTAGCTCAAAGGCTGTGTTGAGGGACAGTGAGCACCCAGATTGTATTTGTAAGGGGCCCTCTGTGCTTTCCTTACTGGGAAGCCAGAGGCTTCTGTGTGGTGTCTCATTGTGCAGAGTCTGTGGGACTTCCTTCACACGAATGGAAAAACACCATTCTTCTTTGAATAAGAGGAGGCCTGCAGGCCATTCTCCCTCTCTCTGTACTCTGGAATATTACAATGAGCCTTATGCCACCCTTTTCTTCTGTGGCCCAGTCCCCAAACTTGTTAGATTTCTGTGCTCCTGATTCCTGACTTCTTCTGTTCTTGGTAGGTGCTGCCTCAGGAGAGATTGACTTGCTGCCTGTGCCTAGTCCCACGGCAAACTGGACTGCACGGCTCTCAGTGCACTACAGCCAGGACAGCAGCCTCATCTACTGGTTCAATGGCAGCCAGGCTGCCCAAGTACCTGTCATGAATGGGCTGAATGCTCATGAGGGGCTGAGTGACCACTTCACCCTGTCTGTGTGGATGAAACATGCTGTGGTGCCCAGCAAAGGCAGGCGGGAAGAGGAGACAGTGATCTGCAGTACAGTGCAGAGCGGTGAGACACTTTTCCTGGGGAGGTGACACTGACTTGTTAGAAGGCATTGTCCCTGCAGATGGAAATCCCAGAGCAGGGCTCTCCACACAGCTTCTTCTGGGAGCATTCAAACACACTGTGAACACATGGTGCCGAGTGCCAGTCATGCAGGCTTGTCATGTATTTTTGGGCTCTGGCTAGTGAGACTGCTTTTAAGTGTGATGCATAATGCCTTGTGTTTGTCCCGTGGCAGAGGATGGCTACTCACATTACTCTCTGGCTGTGCATGGCTGCCGAATTGCTTTCCTCTACTGGCCATTGCTGGAGAGTGCAAGGCCTGTGAAGTTCCTCTGGAAGCTTGAGCAGGTGAGGAAGTGTTTACCTCTTTCCAGTGCTCTTTTTCCTCCTTCCCCTTGCTGACTTCTTCTTCTGCTGTCTAACACAGGTCTGTGATGATGAATGGCACCATTATGCTCTCAACCTCGAGTTTCCAACTGTCACACTCTACGTGGATGGTGTCTCTTATGACCCTGCCCTCATCCATGACAATGGCCTCATTCATCCTCCACGGCCAGAACCCTCAATCATGATTGGAGCCTGCTGGGCAGGTGAGTCTCACTCCCTGAGGCTTGCTCTTCTCATACAGGCAAATAGAAGTGAAGGGAGAGCCAGAAGAGGTAAAAAATGCTGGCTAGGACTAAATTTTGCAAAATACATTGCAGCCATCATATCTCCTTGGCACCAAAACCATTGTGGCTCCTTCCCTCTTATAAACTAAGCCATAATACTATGCCATGGTAATAATAGCTTGGGTTTGAGTGTCAATGGCAACTTCCTGGGTAACAGAAGTAGAACATGTGATGATTAGCTAGCTTTCATGCAGTGAAGAGTTGAAACTCTGTACATCATTCAGGTGATGGCCTTTCTATCAAAGCTCTTCCCCAGAGAGCAGGGGTATTATTTATACTGCTGACTGTATTGGTGGTGATTTGTGTGTTGTGAGGATCTATACAGAGAAGTCACAAATCATTCTGTACAGGAGTTGGATTGGAGGACAAAGATCAGATTAGGAACATATTTAAGCCACTAATGTATTAAAACTGGTTCTGTGGAGATGTAAGACTATATTGACCAGGTCTTTCAGCATTCCTATGAGACTGGATCAGAACAGAACTAAGGAATTTGCCTGCTCCTTGCCTTCACTCCAGCAGAAATTGCTAGCAAGATCAAACCTTTATTGTGGTCCTGCTTTTCCCTGCTCAGGGATCTCCCCACAGCTTGATTCTCTCTATTAGTCTTTAGTGATCAACAAACATTAATCAACCTGAATCACCCTCCTGAAGCTGCCTGATTTTCAAAGAGATGCTCAGAATGTGGCTAACTGAGAACATGGCAAGGAATGTGCTCCATAAATGGAAATAACTTAATTTCCTAGAATAGATATTGTAAGGAGGAAAAGTAAATGTTATACTTTCTTCTTGTATTAGATCCAGTCTCGTCATCCCCTTCATGAAAGGGACACCACTCTCTCATCTGCGGAATGCTATCTCTAGGGCTGAAGGGTGCACTGCTTTGCATGAGTCCAGAGCTGTTCTTTTGTTCAGCGCTGGCTGGCTGATGCAGGCACTCATGTAGATATTTGCCTGATCCTGTAACTGTCCTCTTCTAGTGTGTAATTGCTTGTTCTCCTTTGCAGAGGAGAAAAACAAGGAGAAAACCAAAGGAAATGAGAATTCCACTGATACTATACGAGGTAGGAAAAAGAAAGAAGGTGGTTCTCTTCACTATGCATGACTATATCACTTCTTGCACGGTGCCTTCCTCATGCAGCTCCTTGATCTTGTCCATCCACCTCCCACCATCTTGGGAGGAAATCCCTTATTTTCTGGCAGATTGATCCTTGATACCTTGATGTTGGTAGAGCATGAAAATGCTGATGGGACTACATCCTGCTTTGAGAGATAGAGTATGCTTTTCATGTGGAGAAAGTGTCCTCGTGTCTGGTCATTAAAGCTGGTCTCTGAAGAACATGGGCCATTGGAGACATCAGGAGATGTCACCTCATCCCTAACTATCTGTGGAACATACAGTTTCTTTCAAAAGCCCTCACAGGAGTAAGAAGGGGACAAGAAATTGTTTCCATTTGGCATTCAGCAGTGTGCAGAAACTTCTCTATGCTACCTACTTGTCACTGCCCTGGTCTTTCTGTTGGTCTTTCCTCCATCTGGAATTCAAAAAATTATCTGCAGTGTCATTCATCTTTTTGTTATCTTTGCTTTTCCATGTCCTGTGCACCCCTCTGTTCTCTCCTACCTCTCCTAACATCTGTACGTACCTCACACTGTTGCTTTCGTTGTCATTGCTCTTCATGTCCCATGCACCCCTCGGTCTCTGTCTACCTTCACAGTGTGTCCCTCACATTTTTTTGTTGTCTTTGTTTTCTTCCTCACCATGTCTCTCACACCCTCCACGTCCCATGTTTCCCTCAGGAGATCCTCTGTTGATACACCACTACTTCCATGGTTACTTGGCTGGCTTCACTGTACGCCCTGGTAGCTTGGAGAGCCGGGAGGTTATTGAATGCCTGTATGCCTGCCGTGAGGGGCTTGATTACAGTGACTTCGACAGTCTGGGCAAAGGGATGAAGGTATGCCCATCTGCCCAACTTGCATGGGTCTCTTCCACTCTCCTCCCTGGCCTCGCTTCCCTGAACTTTGCCTGCTCTGCCACCTCAAATAGCTCCCCACCTTTCTCCTTTGTGTCTCTCTTAGCCTAGGGTGTAGGCATTTGCTAAGGAATTCTGAGTGTTTTCTTCTTGTTCACCTGTAGGTTCATGTGAACCCCTCTCAGTCCTTGCTCACTTTGGAGGGTGATGATGTGGAAACCTTCAACCATGCTATCCAGCATGTGGCTTACATGAATTCACTGCGCTTTGCTACTCCTGGAGTCCGGCCGCTCAGGCTCACTACTACTGTCAAGTGAGTAGATAAAGCAGCACTTCTGTCTAAGTTCAGCAAGAGGATTACCTCTCTTTTGGCTAAAATTACACTCACTCACCTTGTATTTAAATTCTAATTGGTGGTCTTGAAATAGGTGAGAGTCTTCCTGAAAATAACTATGAAATTATCCAATTAGGTACTTTAATACAGGTTTCCTAGGATCTTAGGGGGTAGAACTTCTGCCTTTGCTGATGGTGTTCCAGACATGTGGGCTGTTTTTAATTTTCTCTGTGGTGTGTGAATGTGACTAAGTCACCTGAAAGCCAGTGATTCCTACCACACCTCTCTGTCTTGCACAGCAGAACACAGGAATCTTTTAGAACCTTTCTACCATGAAAAAAAAATTCCCTTCACTGACTGTAATAGGCAGGAAACAGTGCTGTGAAATGTTGGTGGAAGCTGGGGCTAATTCTGATGCTTTCTGTTTCTCTCCTTTAGGTGTTTCAGTGAAGAATCATGTGTCTCCATTCCTGACGTGGAAGGTTATGTTGTGGTGCTACAGCCTGATGCCCCCCAGATTCTGTTGAGTGGCACTGCCCACTTTGCTCATCCTGCATCAGACTTTGAGGCTCCTGATGGAGTCCCCCTTTTCCCCAACCTCCAGATCACCTGCTCTATTTCTCACCAGGTGGAGACCAAGAAGGATGAGAATTGGCATGGCACTGGTGAGTGGAGTACAGGGTGAAGTAGAGACAAAATGGAAAGACCTGCAAATTGCTATTCTGCAGAGGAAGGAGAGCTTGTAGTTGTACTCGAAACAGGAGTTTACAAATACAGAAGCAAGGCATTGTCTGTTAATATGTAGGCTAATCAGTTCTTATCCCTTTCTGCTCCTCCCTGTACTTTTTCAATCCAACCAGTTCCTTGCCTCACTCTCTTCTCCTTTTCCCATGCTACTCATTCCTAATCCCCTTGACATTTTACCTACATTTCCTTTTACTGAATCCATCACCAGATGTCCTTCCTGACTGTTCTCTCTCCACTCCTGCACTTCTTCCTGCTTCTCTTATTTCTTGTCCCCTCCCAGAGCTATACAAGAGAGGGTCAGGTTGGATATTAGGAGAAGGTTCTTCACTGAGAGGTGGTTGGGCACTGGAATAGGCTCCCCAGGGCAGCGTCATGGACTCCTGTCAGCATTAAAGAAACATTTGGGAGATGCTTGTAGATATGTGGTTTAACAATTAGTTTGCTCTTTGTGGAGTCAGGAGTTGGAACTGATGACTCTTTTGAGTCTCTTCCAGCTCAGGATATTCTGTGATTCTGTGATCTCTTTCTGCATCACTTGTTCCTATGAATTTCCCAGTTAGTTTCCTTATGCCTTGAATATCCTTCCCTTCAGTTTCCTACATCATGTTCACATTACTTCTCTGCACGACATGCTCCACGTCCTTTCACTTAAATTGTATCTCTTCTGCTAACAGGATTTTTTTGCTCATAGTTTTATGATCAGCAGCTTGAGCTTCTTGACATAGAGAAAGTTGGTCTTGGCCCTACTGAAAGTAGTTAGTCTTCAAAATTGCTTGTCATTTTAAATAAAGATAAAATCTGAAACTTGGTTACCAACAGTTGTGAGGAGAGAAAGCTTTCAAAAGTACTCAAGGTCTGGGAATATATGGTAAAGTTCTTCATAATTATAACACTGCCATTGCCAAGTCCTTACAGCTGTGTTGCCATGAGCCAGTCCATAACAGCATGTTGATCTAAAATATAAGTGACTTTCTTATGTGCATAAATAATGTAATTAAGACCAAAGGGAACTCTTCCAACAAGTAAATAGACTAAAAGTGATTTTACTCAAGGTAAGTGCTAGCCAGAGAAAGAGAAGTTATTTCTTAAAAGTTCTTTTAAGTATCACTCTCATGCCTGCCTTTGTTCGTGGCTGATTGGCTTTGTGGCCCTGTCTTCTTTCCCTTGGCCTCTCAGTGACAGACACACGTATGTCAGATGAGATTGTACACAACCTGGATGGCTGCGAGATCTCATTGGTAGGAGATGACTTGGACCCAGAGAGGGAATATCTGCTCCTAGATGGGGCATTGCTGCAACAGAGGGGCCTGGAGCTCGTTAACACCTCTGCCTACCTCACTATCACAGGTATGTCCTCTCCTTGGCTGCAGCTGTCTATTTATGCCCCTTCCACTGTCTGTCAGGCATCACTGGGGGAACACTTAACCCAGTGTGCTGATGTACCTTGTGAGACATAACCATTTGCTGAACTTGTGGCTTTTCAAGTCCCAGGCTGTTTCCTTTAGGAAGCTTACTCTCCCAGCACACAATGCTAGGACATGGTGTCTGAGCTCTGCTTTGGGCTTGTATCACCCCTTCTTATTTAGTCCCACTGTCGATGGGGTCTCATGTTCTTAGATGCCAGTTGTATTTTGCATGACATATTAGGAGACAGCATATCCTCCAGGTTGTGAACTGATGCATTGCTTATATACACTACAGAATTTAATAGGGCACCCTTTCCTTCCATGTGCCTTAGCAGTGCAAACCGGGCTTTCACCACAGACAGCTCCAGCTCTGGTGCTTTCCAAAATTTATGAACCCAGCCTTGGGTTATTCTGTTGCTCCTGGTTGTTAAAGGGTTGATACCAAATGACTTTTAAGCAGGAGCTCTTTGATCCCCCTCCAATTCTCTCTTCTTGTACTCAGGGGTAGAGAGCATTGCAGTTTATGAGGAAATACTACGTCAGGTCTCATACCACATCAACCGTGGCGCTGCTCTTTATGAAAGGAAGTTCCACCTGTCCTGCACTGAGATGAATGGACGTTATTCCAGCAATGAGTTTTCTGTTGAGGTACATGGGTACATGGGTGTTTAAGCATGCATGGTGGGAACACTGAACAGAAATGCACCCAGTGTAGCCTATCACAGTGAACACAGGGCTGAATATTTTTCACTCTGGTCTTTCTGCAGATGAGTGTCCTCCACAACATGAACCAAGCTGCTCATCCTAACCACATGCTCAATTCTCAGCAGTTTATACACCGAGGCCATCATTTACCCCCAGAGCTATCTGGCCACAGCTTGGCAAGCACCCATAACAACTCTAGTATGTAACACATCTTTTGGTTTTATTCTCTTAAGGTCGGGATGTTTATTTTCTGATATTCTGTTAGAACTTTGAGCAGGGGATTCCTTTCAGCCTCCATATATGTATTTCACTGAGTTCTTATACTGCTGCCCCACTTTTCATCAGAAAGTGGTCTGCAATATGGGTCAAACTGTGTCTTAGAGCTTGGTGCAACAATCCTCCTCCTCTGGTATTTTGCTTTCTTGATACAGCAGCAGTCTGAAAACTCTAACTGAGAAGGTCTAAAAAGAACAACTGTAAGCTGGTAGTATTTCATTTGTGCATCTTGCAAAGGTGCTATGCAGGGTTGGGTAATACAATTTCAAAAAGAAGCTTCATCAGCAGGAGTGAAACAAGAAAATCAAGACTGCCACTGCTCTAAAAAGAGATGGGAGGTGGTGATCAGCAAAGGCAGAAAAATACAGGAGAGTGCACTACACAAATTAGATAAGTATTCTTGCTCCCAAAACAAAGGAGAGAAGCCTGAAAGCTAGGCTAGATAGATTTGTTGGTTTCCACTGTAGTCATATGCCACAAGCATGACAGCAGTCTAATTGGTTCTTCTGAGGCTGAAAATTCTAGGATCCTATGCTGGGTTTAGCTCCCTGTTGTAGGGAACACAAAGTGCCTTCTGTTGTAGCTTTTGCTGCATCTTACTGCAGCAACTTACCCAAAACTGATGCAGTCCTGCAGCTGGAACTGAATACAGGGATAGCTTGTAGAGAACACCAAACATCACCCTTTGCTGTACTCTTCCCCAACTCTGCTTGATTTCAACAAAAGCAAAAGGAAAAGTTGTCCCTACTATAAAAAACTCCACAGAACAAAAACATGGCATGCTTGAGTTAAATTTTCCAGGAAAAGGGTTTATCTGGGGAGCCAGGGCTTGACTGACTGGTCTAGAATGAAGAAGAGATGAGAGCTGGGCTAAGACTCTTAGATGGATTTCCACTTCTATCCTGTGGAAAAGCCAGGCTTTGCCTGTGGTGGTTCAGAGCAGTCTGTCCCATGTGCAAAAGCAAAAGCAAAAAAAAAGTCTTATTTTGGTTTCTCTGTACTGCTTACAAACAAATCACACTATTAAAATCATCCTCGTGCCCTTGCAGACTCTCCCCACCACACACCTCTCTCCCAAGGAGAAGACATGAGTGACTGCTTTATGACATATTCTGGTGATTTCAGAAGCTAAGCAGAGTGTACAGCAGATCTGAAGTTAGTGAACACCTAGACCTAGACATCTGGGAAGCCTTGAGCAAGGATACAGCAGCAAAAGGCAGGAATCACCTGTGCCCAAGGGAGCAGAAAAGTCAGGACGTATTCCTACCTAGATCCAAATCATACATTATATCCAGCAGCCCTCATTGCTGCAGGGTGGGTGTGGGTCAAGTCAGAAATGCGTTTATGTGAGAGTCTGTAACCTCCTTTTTCTTTTTTTCTCCAAAGTGGTCCCCAGTGCAGCCACTATCATCATTGTGGTGTGCGTGGGCTTCCTGGCACTCTTGGTGATCCTGGGCATCCTCCGCATCCACTCACTGCACCGACAGGGAATGGGGCAAGAGGTCCCTGAGGCTGCTGCAGAGGGGCACACAGGCACCGGCAGCAAACAGAGCGATTTGTTCTGGGACGACTCGGCCCTCACCATCATAGTGAACCCAATGGAGGTGAGGAGCAGTCACAGGAACCAGGGCTGGGGGGGTAAAGCTGGGCTGCCAGAACCTTTCTCTTACGATAGTCTCATCTCTCCAGTCCTACCAGGGCTGTCAAGAGAGGGCTGCAGAAAACTGTGAGGGCAGAGCAGGTGAGGGCATGGAAGAAGACGATGACAGCAGTGATTTGGACACTCCTGACTCCCCAGACAGCAACGACATGGATGGTCGGCACATCATTGGCAAAAATGACAGTGCTCACCGCTATTAGCAGCTTTAAAACATCTGTCCAGTGGATCCTCTGAAACGTACGGCTGGGAGGAGGAGGTGTCTTTAACTTCCTTTTTCCCCCACCTTGTACATGTTCTCCTCCCTCACGTCATTTTTGCCTCCCATGCTCCTTCGTCTTCTGCCATTTTCATCGTGGACATTCCCTACGATTGACCCCTTCCCCCCCCCCCCCCCCGTATTTGGCTCTCTAGAGACACTATTTGGGCACTTGCACACGACTGTGGCACAGTTCAAACTATGATGAAGAAGGAGGGGCTTTGAAAGAAGAGAAATGTGGAAAGAGGAGCCAGCCATATGGCTCAGAGCAGGGTCTCTCACAACTCCTCCCCAGATATTATATATATATATATATATATTGTATATTTTTTCAATGTTGTTGTTTGAGGTTTATTCTCATTCCATGCAAAACAAAACAATCCAAAAAAAAAAAAAGAAAAAAAAAATCCCCACAACCAGAACACTGCAGCTTGTGCCACTTTGTAAAATTGTCGATACTCCTGAACTAAATGAATGATGGTAAGAAGTATGAGGAAGCAAAGTGGATTTTAAAATAAATGGATTTCAAATATAAGGTTCGGGGCATCTGCAGTTTTTCCACTATAAATTGTGAAAGAAGCTGTCTGTGTAGCCACTAATATAAGACTGGCGATTGTCCAGACCATGTATTTATCAAAATTATTGCCTTATCTTGGGGATGTGTTGTGTTTTTAAAGTGTATGTGTTGTTTCAATTGTTCCATCTCCACCCTCCTCCCCTTATCTTTTTGAGACTCAAATTATTTTCTTTGAAAAGACAACGTCGTCTTTCTCAGTACACCGGGCTATGAGCCCACAGAGGAACAGAAGGCATCCCAGCCCATCACCACAGGCAAACATAACATACGCAGGAAAATCTTGATAATAGAAAAAAAGTAAGGCTCACATCAACAGAAACAGGCTAAATACTCAGCTTCATCCACCTTTTACACAAACCACTTTCTTCACAAGCATTTAAGAGTGCATTTCACATCAGGGACTTCAGCTTATAGCAGAACAGCTCCAGCACTTCAGAGGGAAGTTGGTGTACTCCTCCTTCTGCTACTCAGGAAAGGAGGGGATGCAAAAAGATCAGGTATGGGCAAGATATGGCTGTGAGGACAGCAGCATAAGTTATTAGGGTAGTGCATCATAGCAAGTTGTGTTTCTTCCCTTGAGCTACTTGGTCCAGCTCTTCAGACCCAGCAGGAGGAAAAGAAGCTGCCAACTGCCTGACTTTTCTCAGGGCAATGGCTGCAACACGTTAAGGACCTACAGGAAAATTCTGCATTAAGATGTTTGCTAGCATCCAAGGTTGAGGAATCCTCAAGGGTAGGAGGACAGCAGAACAGATAAAGAGTGAAAGAGCCCCCCTAGGGATATGAAAATGTCTCGGCATAAGATCTCTGCTTGCTACAACTCTCTCAAGATGTCTTAACCCTACCATGGGTAGCTGTGCCCACATTTGGTTGTTACTGGGTCCAGATGACATGATGATGCTGAAGCTCAGGTACGCATACGCTTTCTTCATCATCTCTTATCCAGTAAGTTTCATGTCCTTGTCTCATCAGGGAGCTAAGAGCAGGCATTGTCAAACCAGTGCCCTGATATTTTGAAGCACTGGAAGTATTGGAGTTTCCAGAAAGAAGAAAGGCTACATTGTATGTACTGGAGCAAAAAACTTTGGACAAAATGGTCTTACGTCCTGAGGATGCTATGCTTGACCAGTCTGTGTGTGACAAAAAGCACCACCTCTTGGACCAAGGAAAAAGACCACGTCTCTGGACTATGGTACTCTTATCTCTCCAGCCACCTCAGCCAAGTGCTACAGTGTGCTTATAAGGTGGGAGGTGCCAAACATACAATGAGTTCATAGGTAGCCATCATGATGGCTGTGTTGGGGATCTGGCGGATCAAGTGGGCCAGGAGCCCTCGGTATAAAGCCAAGGGTCCCTCTTCACGGACTATAAGCTGCAGAGTCTGTATAAGGGAACGATACCGTGACCCTTCTTCTCGCAACCGTGTTCGAATTACCTCTGGAGAGACAAGAAGGGAAGCAATATTATCAGAATGATCTCACAGGTGTGGCATCTTCTGTCAAGGGGAACAAAAGGAAGCAGAGCAGACTCACTCACCGTGTGGATATGCAATGCACGAGGCACATGTTTTGGAGACAGCAGCAGCTCCCATTAGTCCAAAAAAGTCATGGCTGTTTGCTGAAAGTGTGAATGGTGTAGAAAGGGAATGATGGCCATTTCTCAGATGCTGTTTCAGTGCTTCATATATGACAAAGTGTATGATGGTCTCTGACACTCCAGCATAGGAGGCTGTGATTCCACGGTAAAATCCAAGAAGGCCCTCGGTACGGTACACGTGCACAGCACACTGGAGGGCATTACTGCCCAGCTCCCCCTTCACCCTGTAAAGACAAAAGTGAGGAGGGAGGGCTAGAATAGCATACTGCTCCACTGACCAAAATACAGTTCTGAACACAGATGGATGACTCTTCCTCAGTGTGCCCTGAAGATTTATGTTCTGATGGGCCAACCCCATACCCAAACCAGTCCTGATGAGGCATGGAGTGGTTCTGCATGTCTTGTCTGCCTTACCTGGCTTCCAGCTGCATCCTGGTTTTCACCAACCAGATGGGGTTGGTGAGTGAGGCAGAGGTAATGCCTGGAGAACAGAAGAGGAATAGAACAATAAGCACCAGGACACCACTGACAGTTTGGAAGAAGTTGCTGATCTGTCAGCTCCCTGAATTCCGCCTGGAAAGCTGCAGTAGTTTACAATTTGAGAGTGACCCTGAACTCCCATGAGAGATGTGACAATTAGAGAGTAGACTACCTGACTTTCCACTTCTTCCCTTATCCCTTATGAAGATAACTAGCAACTCTACCTTTCACATAACCCTGCTACAGGAGACAGGAAACAACAAACTTGTAAGAATTAAAGAATTTGTTAGAGATATTTTGTTTAAGATCTCAAGAGACATGATTCCGGGTGCACACTACAAGCTGCCTTCTCCCTACACACATATGAATAGAGCTCTTTTCCCGATAGCAGCAGAAAAAGGAAAGACTAGATCTATGAACTGAAGAAACAAGCCTAAGAAGGATGAAGAACGAGAAAACACTTTGTTTAGTTGCTGCTCCAGATGTAGGGGAACAAAGCTTCAGAAGACAGCAGCAGTGCAGGCTGAAACCTGCTCACACTCACAAGCAGAACTCCCTAGCTCTGATTTGAGAAAGAAAAGGCTCACCTGCACAGGCTGCTGATAGCATATGTACTTTCTTGGACTCTGGTACAAGGACAGTATTGAGCCTCTCCTTCACACCAGAATAGGCAGCAAAATATATAGCCCTGGATGGAAAGAAAGACAGAAGAGGTTACAGCTCACCTACAAGAAGCACTGCTGTAGAGCTTCAGTCCAAATTTTATTCTCAGCACAAGTTTGTCTAACATGACATCACTACTGCCTCTACTCAGCGCACAGCAGTCATCCTATAGCTGTGACCAAAAAGTCCCAAAAATGCTTGCATAAAGGGGAAGGGCCCTGTGGCACAATGGCACTATTCTGTTTACTTTCAGAATGTGAAGCAGTAGCTGTCATGGAGGTTCTTTAAGAAGTGTACAGCGTAGGCTATCCTTGGAGATCAGAACTCACCGGGAAGGGGCGACCCCAACAAGGTTTGGGCCCAGACCTCGGAACAGGGATCGCATGCCTTCCTTCTCAAGAATGGTCCTATAGAAGGAAATAAACAAATTAGAAGAAGAATGAAGTCGGAGGATCTCCTGTTGCTCTTTCTTCTTTCTTCAGTGATCTTGCTGTATCTCCTCCTCATATCCATTGTTACCATTTTCTGCCTTGCTCTCCTTTTCTCTTCTTAGTCATTTATTCCTATTTTTTTCTGACATCAGCACTCTAAGTTTGATCAATCTACTAGCTGTGAAGCTTATCACAGTCTCAAAAGCTGCCTTGCAGACTCAGCATTCAAAGCACAGATCAGCTATGAGGAGCAGGTATATTTGTGCTCTGATGAAACTTATCACTGCACTTGTAGTTTCCAAAGCTTCAAACCAAATGCTGCTTTCCTCTCTCCACATGATGGCCAAACCTTCACTTCAATGTTGCTAACACACACATTCTACCCTGCCCTACTCACCTGAGCAACTTGAGCACTCCAGGGGCTGGTGGGGTAGGGTTCATCAGCCTCACACTCATCCCTGGCAGCTGTATCTCAGAGAGACAGAGAGGTCGCAGTGCCAGCTGAGATGACTGCAGACGTGTCTTCACCACTTCCAGGGGACAGGTCAGGATGGCTCCAGCTGTGCCACCACATCTAGAACATAACACCATAGGTAAGGATGACCTCCATGTAGGAATAGGGTAATGATTCCAACCTTGCTTTTCCACTGTCTCTCCCTTCTAGGCTAGGTCCCCCAGCATGCGTCACACACGACCTCCTGCTCTCTGATATTGATTAATGTAGTAATGGCTTCTCTTGGGACATCTCCTGGCAGCATCGCTCTGAAACCATTTGAGACAAACAGTCCCAAGTCCACAGGGACTCAGCTCAAAGTTGCTGATCTTTGCAGTCAGATTTTCCCAGAGTAAACAGTTCTGCTGCCCAGCCTCTATGCAAGGCCTTTGGCTGACATCACCAGGCACTCTGCCTGTCCCCCACCAGTGCAGACAACAGCAGCTTCTCCCACCCCTCTGCCTGTGTATGTCTTTCAACCCAAAATTCATTTAGCTCCACGTTTTCAAGGCCTGTAAGCAGGATCTACATTTTCTGCCAGCAGCCCAACTTGCTCAATGAAAGAGGGCTCGGGCCTTAATCAGATAGAAGTTATTTTGGAAACTCAAGTACCATCAATCACTAACTCTGAAAAGACACGCATCCTCTTCTCCGCTTTCTGCCACCCAGGGACAAATCAGAACCAAAGAACTGTTATGTTCAGTTCTCAGCTTCTGCCCATTCAGATCCTTTGACTGAAAGCTTTGCTCTTCTAGACGGTGCTCAGTATCTGAAAGGCTGTTCTGAGCTGAATTGACTAGAGCGCATGACTTGAGTGCTACAGCCAGACAAAGGCTTGAAAAAGGGACAAAAGTTTCTGCCTTCTATAGCCAAACTCACCTTGTTTCTTAAGAGACAGAGGGTGGAAAGAAAAAAAAATAAACCCTCATTTTGCTTCAAAGAAAGAAGAGCCAATGAAAGAATTACACAGCGTCAAAGAAGAATCGTGTGTATCAAGGGACTTCTGCATGAAGACACAGGTCAGTGGATTGCTAGAGCTCCTAAGAATTATTCTGGAACAGTCTCTATAGCTCACAGCATACATACATTGCTCTTACAGCCTTTACTCCTTGGGCAGGATAGAGGGGGTAAAAAAAAAAAAAAAAAAAGAACTGGATACCTACTATAATGAAGTCCAAGGGTTAAAGATCTAGCTGCTAAATTGGTCTAAAGACAAGTTTTATGCAGCTAACAATGCCAGCAGCAAGTTACATCACTCCATTACACCTGTGCTGCTTTGCCAAGATCTTTGCAGGTCTAAGCAGTGGTGTCACTTGCAGAGCAAACGATCAGCACTAAATCTCTTCAGCAGCTGCAAGTGGTAGGAGTCTGGGATCAGGTGGAATGTAACCAAAAGCACTTAGCACAGGCTCAGAAGACAACCCAAAGCAGTGAGTGTCCTGGGTCAAGTCCTCTGGAAATGTATTTCTCAAGGAAGGATGGAGCACAATGGTGACAGATCAAAAATGTCTGAATAAATTCTACAAGCAGAGCCGCTTCATCTTCTCACCTACGGGTTGGACAAATGCTGTGGAAGGACTACATTTAGAGAAGCAGCTGGTACCCTACAGATATCTAGCAACACACAAGAAAGCACAATAATGTATAACAATTTTTCTTCAAGAACCCCTTACCAGAGCATGGTCAAGACATGAGTTTGAACCCATGCCCCAAGTATAGAGAAAAGTTTCCTGAGTTCAAGTTCCTCAAGCTATGTATACAGCCAACAGAGAACAATTGAAAATAATAATAATTAAAAAAAAAAAAGCAAAAGAAATAGATATTTCTTTGCACAGTGGCTATTTAATCAGCAGTAGGTTTTCAGGATAAAAGGGGCTTTCTAAGCCAGTATGGCTAAATGGCAAGACTTGAGAATTTTCCAAGGAGTCAAAAACTCTACTAAACACATAAGGAAATCAGGTGAACCAGTTGCTCAGAACTAGAAGAAATCTTAACTACATCTCATCATGCACATGATGAGACAGCTGCTCAATGTATAAGAAACACAGGTTTCCAAGATTCTTTTCTTACAGAAGAAATGGAAAGTGAAGCATTTTCATCACAAAGAGGTGAACTGTTGATCAGCCCAATACTAAAGAAGGCAAAGATAAATGAACTCTAGTAGGAGCAAAGCCATAACCAAGGGTATTAAGAGCTGGCTGAGGAGACTTAATGCCTACAGTTCTAAATGCTTAATACGTGTAAGAGGACAGGAGATCCATACCAGCCTACAAGAGAGTTCCAGTGTCTACCAGGATTCAAAATAAAATTGTATTTGTGATAATTTATGCTGGTGAAGTCATACGGTTATATAACCTGAGATCCATACCAGCAAACATGTACAGCATCATACCATACAGACTTAAAAGACACTTCATTCTAAACAGTATTGGTAGAGGGGCTACATTGGTTTTGTCTTCACGGAAGTTATCAAACAAAAGCTGAACTCACAAAAGCAACTACAAAGATGTAACATAAATCAGATTTTGTAAAACACTAACTTAGCACCTCACAAAACCATACTTACAGACCTAGAACTTTCTCTATAATGTAGATGCTAAACATGTTAAAATTATAGCACAAAATATTGCAAAGGAAAAACAAAAAATAAAAAAATCATCCCCACTCTTCTCCCCCATTCCTAACCCAGTTATTAGAAAAGAATCAAACAGTGGTGATCCTGCAACTTTAATCGCTTACAGAGCAGACCTAAAATTTTTCTCTTTTTTTCCACCAGCAAACAGGAGGTAACATTTAACATCTGATAAAATTCATGGGTGACAAAAGCTGTCACAGTAGCAAATAATGAGCAAAGGCGCAGAGACTGGCAAGTAATTAAAAAAATAAACAAAGAAACAAACAAACCCCAAACCATGGAACTGAGCAATCACCAAGCGTTGTTGCGTTGCACTTAAGCAGATTGTTTTAATACAGACAACACCCTAAAGCCATTACTCTTGAAAATGTAACAGAGTCAATTACTGCAAAGCATGAGGGAGAGCAGTAGTGGATAGCCAGTGCAACATGTACTTCCAGCAGTGCCAGAAAGGGCTAAAGGAAGGCAATAACAGTCTCAGAAAAGAGTACTTCTCCACATCTGTTTCTCTCATTTCAAAGTTTGCAAAGTCGTCTGCAAAGCTTGAGGGGGCAGAAAATAAAAATACAAGTAAACAGAAATTTAGAAAACACTACTAACTTTTTTTTTCACTAATGATGTGAAAAGGTTGTAAGATGCACAGTTTTGACAGGGCTTAGTGGCAATTCACATTTCAAACCTTATTTTGGCTAGCTGAAAATTGTGATAATTTGAAGACCTTTCAAAAAAACATCTCAGTCAGACAAACCTCCATCTATACCAAGATTCTGTCCATAATAACTGTTACCTATAGAAGAAACACTCCTGAAGAACACACTCCTAGCTTTTAGCAATTTCCAACTCACAGATTTCCTCAGCCAGATGTGTTGCATCACATTCAATAATGGCTTTAAACTGGCAGAGGGTAGATTTAGACTAGATATTAGGAAGAAATTTTCTTTGGGGTGGTGAGACATTGAAACATGTTGCCCGAAGAGGTTGTGGATGCCTCCTCCTTGGAGAGCATACAAGGCCAGGCTGGATGGGGCTCTGAGCGACCTGGTCTAGAAGGAGGTGTCCCTGCCTACAACAGGGGGGTTGGAACTAGATGATCTTACAGGTCCCTTCTAACCCAAACCATTCCATGATCTTATGATGATAGCTTTTCAAGACATTCTCCTTTTCTTCATTGGTCTAAATGCACTTTGGGCACATAAAAGGCTTTTATCCTTTCAAATCCTGAGGTCAGGAGTCCCCCTCTTTAACTGTATGTTGTACTAAAAGCTATGTTCTTAAACTACTTTTGAACGATCCCCTCCGTATCCTATGATGGTCCCCTGGTCTTAGACTAGAAAATATAATAAACAACTGTTCCTTCATCAAAGAGATCTGTTTAATTAGGTGAAACAATATCAGTTACTGTACACCGTAGTAATAACTCAAACCTCTTACTCCTTGGGTTTTAACTAATTGTAATTGAAGGATGACTGCAGGGACACGAGTGCACTGCCACTAACTGAACCATCTTGCTTTTTCAAGAACCAAAGTGGAAAATGAGGCTGAAGAAGAGGTTAAGAAGAAAGCTAAGAAGTATGAAGAAATACATAAAGAAATGCTCAGCCTTTGAGATGCAGTGATTACCCAATTCAAGGAAAAATTAATGAAAGAGAACAGTGCATAGAAAGTAGCACTGGGAACAGACAAGGCAAGCGTACAGAAGCAGATTGACATGGCACAGTTGTATTACCTGAAGAAAGCTTTCCTAACTCAGAGCAAGGAAATGATATGCCTTACCACACCCTATACTGAAGACCTCGCTGCGATACAGACTCCAAGAGGCTAGTGGAATTGGAAAAGGGCAAGATCTTCGTCTAGACAAGGGAACTGGGCAGTCACACAGCAGGGCTGCAACGGCTTCGGGCGTCTCGAACTCTAAGCACAATACCGTTCCGTGACTCAAAAGCTCCCGTCCTACCCGAGCCGCAGAACCATACTTTTACCCCGCGGCCTCCCGGGACGGCAGCCGGCGGGGGGAGGAGCGAGGGCCGCGGGACAAGGGAAAAAGGCGCGGTTCCGGGCTCCTGCCGCGTGTGCCGCTCAGAGCCGCGCCGCGCGGGCTCACTCACCCTCCGGCGAACAGGTGGAGCAGGGTGCTGTGCTGCGCCATGGCACGGCGCTCGATCGGCAGGCTCCGCTGCTCTGCGGCACGACCGGGATCCGCCGCCGGCTCCCCGAGGGCGAGGCCTGGCCCGCCCGCCCTCCGCTCGCATTGGCTCCTCGGACGGAGGCGGGCGGGCCGGGCTGGGTGCCGGCAGCCCAGAAGGCCGCCTGGGGGGCGGTTTGGTGGGGTTGGGCCCGCTTGGGATCCCCGTGCCAAACTACGTCCGTGAGCTGTGGGCCGCCTGCTGACGACGCTTGTTCCTGTGCGTTGAATCCTGGTGTCCTCATGCTTGTGCATCCTCAGCGCTGTTGGGAAAAATTCTGCTCAAATAGGCTTGCTCAGTGATCCCAAAAAGGAGGTTTTTTACCTTTCTTTATTCGAATAAAAGGAATGTCTGCTGGGGGGTTTCCAGTAGGATCTCAACCCATCAGAGGTCACAATCTCTCTTTATCCCTATGCCCTGTTCCCGTTGTTTGTTCCCTGTTTTCATAAAGGCATCTGCTCTTCCAGTACTTGTTTAAAGTACTTGGGGTTCACATTCTTCTCAGTTCACTTACAACATGTTCAACCCCCCAATAGGTACCCCTTTTCTTTGCTAATACATATTAGTAATCTGGATTCAGAGTTTGTTGTTTTGTCCAAGTTCTGTTTGTAGCCTGGTGTAGCCTGTCCATCCCTCTTTGTCCTGTAAAGCAAGCAAGATTTACAAGCAATTGCTAAGCTAGCATCTCCTGCTATTATCTGCAAGACAAATTTTATTTAACCAGTTCTCATCCTTTGTTTATCATATTAAGTTCTTGCAAGGACTTAATATCCTTTCTTCGCTCATGTCAATTTTCCCTTTTTTATCATCTAATTATTCTTGCAAATAATTATTTTCTAACATAGCCTTTTATTATTTCTTCTTGTGCAGTTCCAGGCGCAGTTGCATGCCTTTAGACCGCTGCCTTCTGCCCCCAAGTAATCTCTCAAAGGGAGGAGAGTACAAAACTTACCACGGACCTTACCAGGCCTATACCTATCATCAAAAAGCAATCCTCGATCAATAACAGGGTTCTGATCTTTGCCAGTCCTCTTGTTTGAGACCTTCCATTAAACATTTTAAATCTTCAGTCTTTCCTTCTGCCAACTGGAAAGAGTCACTAATATTAAAACAATAAATCCCTCCAAGTTCCTGATGCCCATGATTGTGACTTAATAATAGATAATCATTAATAGCTCTATTTTGTAAGACTACATGCTGAATTTCTCCTGGTAACTTATTTAATGCTGCAACAGATGGGATGTAAAATTGGTTCAATTTTTTTTTAAAATTTTTATTATTTTTATTTTTTTGTAAAACCACAAGCGACCACAATAAGTTGTTGATGGTTGTGGATGTTGCAAACGGTTAGTCCTGGGACTCCCACTAAAGATAGGCCTAGAACCATCACTTCCACCTTTATAATAGGTTTACATCCCTATCACAGATTGCATCCAGTTGTAAAGCCGCTCGTTTGGATTGCTGTCCTGTAGACACAGAGGAATGGTCGTTATATCATGCACTGATTGCTCCCAGCTAAACCAAAAGTGAAGGTATTAGCAGCCTCCCAAACGAACCATACCCACATTTTCCCCAGAGGGTACTCTCCTGGGAGGATTGCTCTGACATCTCATCTGCAACAAATCAAAATCTAGACTCAAAACATGCTGGTTCCAGTTCTTATGCTCCTTTGCCACTATCTTCTCAAGCTTCCCTGGTGGCTAGTTGCATAAGGTCACTACTCAGGCGCTTTGTTTAAAGGTTATCCATAATCCTCTGTCTTCTTTCAACTTGATAGTCTACTTTTCTGGAGCTTGTGTGGACTTAGTGAGGGTATTGTGAATCCATCTGTGTTCCACTGCTTTCACTGCAGCCTCTATAGTGAGTAACAGCTGAAAAGGTCCATTCCACTTAGGAGTTAATGATGATTCCTACCAGTCTTTTACCAGGATCCAGTCTCCAGGCTGAATATTGTGCACCACAAAGTCCAAGGGTACGGTTTGTGCAGCTGGGCCTCCTTCCAAAGAGACAAGAGACAGTATCTTGCCCATGTATTGTCTTAAGGAAATATCACTTATTTCCTTTTTTCTCCCAGATTGGGTGCTACTTGGGTAGGGTGTTCTGAATAGCAACTTACTGGGGAATAACCCTTTGTCTCCCTTAGGTTTTGCCCTTATTTGGGGTAGCAGTCTGGCCTAAGGTAAGCTAAGTTTCTATTGCTAGTTTCAGAAAGTTTTACTTTATTTCCCCATTCATTTTTTCCACCTTCCCTGAACTTTTGGGTCACCAGGAGGCATGCAAGTCCTGTTGTATTTCCAATGCGTCATGATTCCCTGCAACACCTTCCTTGTGATGTCAGTTCCTCTTCTTCATCTATTGCCTCTATCATCCCATACCTAGAAATGATTTGTTCCAGGAATATCTTTGTGACAGAGCAGGACGCTGCTGAGGCTACATGAAATGCTTCCAGCCACCTTGTAAGCTGGCACACTATCACTAGGAGGTATTTAAGTTGCCCAGCCCTGGACATCACAGTCAAATCTACGTGGTACCACTGGAAGGGTTGCCCTGCCCAGTGTTGGCCTCCATTTTTACCATTTACTTTGCTTATTATCTACTTCAACACATATCAAACATCCCTCGGTGGCTGCTTTTGCTAGTGCAAATAGCTCTATGGTAACAAAGATTTTCATAAAGGCATCTGCTAATCCTTTGGAGCCCCAAAGGCTTCTCTCATAAAGTTGTTTCAAAACTTCTAGGAGCAGTGACTTGGGTAACCACTGTTTGCTGTCCCTGGTGAAGCAGTTAGTTATTCTCTATATTGCCCCACTGTTTTTTATTACCTCTAGCTCCTCTGGCAGGAAACACATTTCATCCAGCAGTGGCTAGGCCACTAAGAGTAAGGGGGAGATCTTAGATACTTCTGGCAGACTTGCCGTGCCATTTTCTGAGCTTCTTTGTCTGTCAGTCAATTATGTGTTTCCTCCTATGAAAATCCTACCTGATGTCCTCTGGCATATGCATGCCATCTATATATATATGCCACCTATAGCGAGCTTTTGTGGTAGATTCACCACTGTCAACAAAACAAATCACTTTTGCTTTTGAATCAGAACTGAATACTGAAATTTTATCATCAAAACATATGTCCAGATAAGCCTATAAACCATCACTTTTTAGAAACAAGTTTTGCTTTAACTGGAACAAAACAGACCAGGCCCATTTTCCTGCAATTCCAAAGGATCACAGAAATGTAGAATCATTGGAAGGCTTGGGATGGCTGCTTCAGTTTGGTTGTCCTCATCCTCCAGCCATACTGTATACCAGAGTCAGTTGGGAATGACGCTCTTGGCTCCCTTGTTGTTGACCAAGGGGCATGACATTTCTTCGGCTGGAGCCACAGCCTTAGCAGTCTTTTTGTTAATGGCCAAACCCTTTGCAACTGGCACAATGATACTCTGACAAACAGGGACTTCTAATGGGTCCCCTGTCTCTTCTCCCATTGCCCCTTTCTCCACGGTTTTGATATACATCCCAAAGATTTCTTAAAAAATTCCACCCCTTACAACGAAGATATATTACCCCCTATAGAATAACATAATAGTGACACAAAACACAAAAACAATGTTCTATTTCCCATTTTCACACTTAATCATTTGAAAGAAAGGTCCAGACTTTCATTTTCCGGTGGCACCATTTTCCTGCACACCAGCATGTGTAGCTCACGTCTTTGGGTTTAAGAGTGGTTATGTAAATGTCTTGCCAGCTAATTGCAGCTACCTGACAGATGTTCCACAGCAGTTTGAGTTGGTTTCTGAAGCGTGCTTTCAAAGCGATTCCTCCAGCACTTCTCACTTGCTGTGCTTCAGTTGTTGCAGAGCAGTTTGGTGCGCAGGCTGAATTTCCTCCTGGTGGAGCCAGGCTGGCAGATGTCTGTAATTGAGGCATCCTTGGGACATTTCAGCCACCAGTGGGCCACAGGACCAACGGCAGATGTAATCCAAGGTAAAGCTCCACAAATGTAATTGGTGTGGGTGTTGGATTTCCAGCCCCCACGCTGTAACGCCATAGACTTGCTCCTGTTGCACCATAGTGCTTGCTAGCAAGAACCTAGCAGAGTGACATACACATTTCAAAGCTGAAAGGAGAGCATTCAAGAAGATTTATGCTGAAGAATAGTGCCTGAGCCAGCACCAGACACTTGTTTTTGGAGAGATGAACTGTATCATGGAAGTTGAGAGAAGATTCTGTAGAGGATCACATTCCTTTTGAAAAGGAGGAAATGGGATTCGATTTTGGGTGTTTCTAGCACTTGGGTTTCACAGAAGACAGCACAGATCATGTAATCCCATACCTGTTACAGCCCACTGCAATATTTTAGAAATCCAGAAGCAAATAATGAAATAGGACACGCTCGTCAATTAGGTAACTGACAAACGCTGCAGGAATCTCGTGTTCTTCGTGCGCCTTCACAGCTGCTGCTTACCCAACCTGCTGTGGAGCGGCACCACACACATCACTCATTCAGCTGAGATTAGTACTGAAGAGTACACCATTACCACAGCGGGACTACGGTTCTGGATAAACCCAACACACTGACAATGTCCGTGACGGAGCTTTTATCATATATGATAAAATTATACATATTTGCGCAGTGACTGCACACACCAAAACGCCCGGCTGGCAAAGCAGCGCGGGCAGCTGCCGGCGCTCGGTCCCTTTAAGGGCCACGGCGCTGTGCTGGCGAGGTGCCTGTGCCTTTAATTGCTGGCCCCGCCCACGAGCCTCGCGACCCAGGCGCCCAAAGTACGGCGTGGGGTAGGGGGGGTCTCGTGACTCGGCTTGGCCTGCCCTAGCGGCCTTGGGGAGTGTGGGGTCTCACGGCGCTACCGCCGCCGTGGGGCTGGGGTCGGCATCGGGCGGGTTGGGGCGGGCTGCGGCCTGCGGCCTGGTTGGCTGGCTGGCTGGAGAGGTTGGGGCAGGGAAGGCGAAGGTTGCCAGACGGACGTCCCGCTGCCCAGGCGGCGGCCAGAACAGCCTGGCGGGTTCCGGGTCGGGGGGCGGACTGCCGGAGCGGGGGTAGGAGGGCGCTCTGCCTGACGTCGGCCCGGTGTCGTCCCGGGCCCAGGTGCAGCCCGGAGGGCTCTGGCGCCGTCCGTGCTTCGCGCCATGGCTATGAGGGAGCTGGTGGAGCCGGAGTGCGGGGGCTCCAACCCCCTTCTGAAGCTGGCCGGCCACTTCACCCAGGACAAGGCCCTGCGGCAGGAAGGGCTCCAGGGATCCCTCGGCTGGCCTCCGGGAGCGGCGGGCGCCGCCGCCGTGAGTGTCGAGGGGCGCTTCGCTCGCTGAGGGCAGCCGCGGGCGGGTGTGGGACTGCGCTGCTTCGCGTTGGAAAGGGGCTGTAGGGCCGCCCCGTCTGTCGGCGGGCTGGCGGGGCGTGGTCTTGCTGGTAGTGGCCGTGTCCGGGGGTGCTGGCAGGATGCTCGTGGCTGTGGGGGGGCCGCACGCCTTACTGATGCAGCGGCTAACCCGGAGGGGGTGGTGGGAAGTTTGCGCGACGTGGTGCGGGGTGTTCCTGTGCCTATAGCTTGGACTCGTGCTGACAGCCAGTGCGAGGAAGTGTGGTCAGCCTAAACAGGACGGAGAGGAGGATGTGTGCTGGTTGACGTGCTGTGTGGATAGCCCAAGCTGTTGAGATGATTGCCCACTGTTACTTCTAGGTATCCAAGCCACTGGGAGTAGCCTCTGAAGATGAGGTAAGAACAAATAGATGCATCTCCTTATTCCCTTTCTCTTCAATGCTTAGTTTGCTTTTTTTCCTCTATCTAATTTTACTTTTCCGCCAAGTCTGTTTCTTTTTTCTGCTCCGTGGCTCTACTTTTTTATCTTCCATGTTTTAGATGATGAATGTTAATCTCTCACTGTCTTTGGTAGCTGGTTGGAGAATTCCTACAAGGGCAGAATGCCCCATTACTGTCCCATGCACCCCAGACCTTTAAGATGGATGACCTGTTGGCTGAGATGCAGGAGATCGAACAGTCAAGCTTCCGACAGGCGCCTCAGCGAGGTGAGGGGAGCTGGAGTAGATGGATGATGGAAAAGGTCTCAGTGTTGTGGTTAAACTCTTAGCAGGGTGGCTCCCTCTATTGTGAGGTTATGTGGAGCACTGTTTCCAACTTTGGACTTCCCAGTACACTGATATATTCTAATGAGTCCACTGGAGATCAGGAGGTAGAATACGTGGTGTAAGAGAAAAAGGTGAAGGAAGTAAGTTTCTTCAGTCTGGAGGAGTGTCAGGGGAGTAGGAGTGGATCTAATTGTCTTCAGCAGCAGTAGCTGGGATCTTTGTGCTGATAAACAGCAAGAGAATGAGAGGTAGAGAAGTAAGGAAATGTATTCCCTTGGTGGACAGTTCAGCACTGCAGCAGATGCTTAGGGATTCTGGGGAGTCTCCAGACTTCAAGAAGTTCAGAAGCTGCTTGGTCAGTACTCTGAAATATCAGATCTAACTGCAGTGTCTTTTATTTTTTTTTTTTCTAAGACTTGCAACCTTCAGAGATTCCTTCTAAGTAGAATCTTCTGGTGATTTTATTCTGATAAAGAGGAAGGACCTGATCAGAGATGATGATGGCTTCCTGAAGGTGCCTTTGAGTCCTCTCGCATTCACTTGTGTTTTTCTTCTAGCTCCAGGTGTGGCAGCCCTTGCACTGTCTGAAAACTGGACCCAGGAGTTCTTGGCTGCAGCAGATACCGCTGGTGATGTCACTTCAGATTACAATGAGGCTGACTGGTCACAGGAATTCATTGCTGAAGTGACAGGTGAAGGGTCCTTTTTGGATTGTCACTGTGATGTTGCCCAGTCACATTCTTGCATGCAGTGTAGTTAGTGAGTTCAAAACTGGAATCATGCTTTTGGAGCAGCTTTAAAAAGGAGGAGGGAAAAAAAAAGACTGCTTTGGAGTGGATTAGCTAAATTGCTCGCTATTTGGTGTGGAAGCTTTTATTTGGGCACAAGATCTTTTTATTTTCAGATTGGGTTACTTGGAGAACTTGGGAGAAGCAAGCTATTCAAGCTGCTTTTATTAAAGTTATGGTTCAACTAATGTAATTTCTGGAGATGCTCTGATGCTGCTTCTTCCTTATGTATACTCCAGTTCTCACTATGTTTTCCTTTGGTACTAAGGTAAATGCAGTTTGGAGTGCTTTTTTTTTTTAAAAAAAATCCATTTTTAAATGGATTTTATGAAGAGGGAGAGGAGAAATTTTTGAGGAGAAAAGTGCATTCTCACAAGTTGGGAAAAATGGAAAATGAGTATTTTTGGACCTAAGTGTAAGCTTTCTGTTCTAAACAAGGTGGTAGTTTATCTGAAAAGCCATCTTCCTTTGTGTATAGAGCTGTGTGTTGAATATGGTCTTTTGACCATCTAGGACTTAACCTGGAAATTATGTGTAAGATTTAACTAGATTCTTTTCTGTTCCCTGGGGGTGGCCACTGTAGAAAGTCAGATAGTTCCATTCATTGATCAGCAGTCTTGATACTCCTGGCAGTAAAAGTCAACACCTCCCAAGTCTATGAGACAGTTGTGACAGTTGTGTTCTTCCTAAATGGTGATTTTGACAGAGGCTTGTAGTGCATTGTTGATTTCCTTGACCTACATGGTATCTCTCATGGAGCAGCTGTTTAAATAATGAAGTGGAAGTAGAAAGTAAAGATGTTGCCACCATAGAGGTGTTTGTATTAATGCTTTGTCTGTATCTAAGGCTTGATTATTATTTTTTGTTCAGGACACGGAAGAAACAGGTATTGACGATCTTTCTTTGAAGAGGTCTTTACTGCGTGTGTTAGATAAGAGTATAAGAATATGTAAAATGATGAAAGTGGAATCTGAAGTTAAGCTTAGTGATGTTCTGCTTATCTCACTCTTCTTCCCTGTCCTAATGTCCTATGCAGATCCACTGTCCGTGTCTCCTGCCAAGTGGGCAGAAGAATACCTTGAGCAGTCAGAGGAGAAACTGTGGCTGGGGGAATCAGAAGACCAGTCAGTAGCAGATAAATGGTAAGTCTCTAGTCTCAAGACCAGTTATTGCTGCTAGGCTTCTGCGTGGATGAAGGTTAGACAGATGGCAGAGAAATCTTGAATGCTTCTGAATCACTTACCTAGACAGTGTTCTCCTTAGTTTTAGAGAAGGGAGAAAATGATGCTTAAGAGATCACTATTTTCCTAGATTCTAGTTTCTGGAAATGCTGTGATCTTGTAGTCTACTATAATTGCATAGGTAGTGAAAAGCTCCTTAACGTGATTTCAGTAGTTGTTGCAGTAACTCCTGCTCAAGCAGAATTTGTTTTCTGCTCCTCAATAGATGCATTTTCAGTTTGAGAAATCTCAGGTGCTAGATCCAATAGTTGTAGACTTTCATCACTTCATTCTTCTTATTTGACAAACTGCATCAAGCTTTTCCTTTGCATATTTCTAGATTTGGCCATTCACATAACATTTTCAAATATTTCTGTGTGGTAAAGATCAGTCTATTACTAAAAATCTTCTCTGTGTAGGTACATGTGGACTGTGGTCAAGTTTTTAGGTAGCAAAATGTAAACAAGCACTTGAGCTACTTAGATCTTTCTCTAAAACAGACTATACCTATTTAGATACTTCTTTCTCCTTGCTTTTGATTTTTTAGGTATCTTTTTGCAAATATTGAAGTTACTGAGTTCTCCTGTTCCAGTGACATTGCCAAAACTGACAATACAGGTTGCACCTAGAATATTATTAGAATCTATCCCACTTTAAGCCATACGAAACTATGTGCTCTCTGTGAGCTCTTTATCTTTTTCAGAGTTGCTGCTTTTTCAAAACGCTGTTGTGCTTCCATAAAAACAGCCTACTTTCTTTGTTGCTGCAATGTTCCTGTATGAGGCTATGCTTGATGGTGCCAGTACTTGTGGTGCTTGATAGCATGGTTGTGCCACTCTTTTGCAGGCTTAACCTAGTAGTAATTTTGAATTTTTACAAGCTAATTTTGAACTCCAGAGTCTGTTAGGAAGGATTGTATCCCTCAGTACTTGTCTACCCCATTCAGTGGACTGCTAATGAAAGAGGCTGCTGTTGCCTAGTTTCAAACCGTTTCTTTCCCTTTAACTGATTATTTTAAAAAGGTATGAAGAATATCAATCTGAAGATGATCTGAAGAAAACTGCTAGTGATTTTCTTTCTAAAGTGGATGATCCAAAACTCAACAGTTCTGAGGTGAGGAATGCTGTGAAAGGGGCTGACAGGTATCTAATGTGTCTAAAGAGTTTGATGAACGGAGAAGAGGGAAGGCAATAAAGGAAAAAAGGCCTGCTATCCAGTGCTTCCACTTCTTCTCTGTTTCCTAGAAGTTCAGCCCTTCAATTCCCACAAAATATTTTATCTTTCTGTAACTACACTATGGTGAAGAGCTTTCCTGCCCACTTCTCTAGCCTTCTGTGCTCACTTTGCAGAGAGAATTCCTATCTGTAAAGAAAGAAGGGGGGCATAGATAGAAATGTTTTTGGCAAAGCGTCTGCCCAGCTCCACCCTTGTTTCATTTCTTTGCCACAGTTCCTAAAGTTTGTCCGCCAGATTGGAGATGGCAGGGTATCGATCGAAGCTAATCAGGTGACCCACAGAGACCAAGATCAGGCAGAGCAATGGGCAGCTGAGTTTATGCAGCAGCAGGTAGGAGCCTCAGCCCTGTGTGCACTGAAGGAGGAAAGGTCTTTGTGACAGTGCACAGTCTGTGAGCGAGGGATAATGAATGGCAAGTCTGCATTTCAGCAGTGCTTTACTTACTAATGACTAGATGTGGGAGGTAAGGGAGGGACTGTTGGGCTCGTCAGAGCAAAGTCTAGCCAGATGCTGGGAAGATATCTGGGCACTGTCAGTGTTCTCTTCTTCTGTAGTACCTGGGAGGGAGGAAGGAAGTATCCAAAATAACTCCTCTCCATTTCTCAAGGCCATCAGTTCTTGCTGATGGGAAGGAGAGGTCATCGCAGACCCTCCAGGACATTGGGATGTGTGCTGAGGTTACCAAACCCTAAAAAGAAAGGTGTGTTTCTGTTTCCAAACTCCCAGGGGGCATCCGATGCCTGGGTGGATCAATTTGCGCGATCTGGGAACATACCAGCTCTTGATACGGAATTTGAGCAGGCAAAGACTGCTGTGGAGGTAAAGCTGAAGGAGGAGGAGGGCTGGGGTAACATTTGAGAGCCCGTGGCAGGGTTAACTCTCCTTTGCATGTATTGAGGAGGGCTAGAAACATTTAAGAGGGCATGCTTTGTGGTGTTTGTAGAGCTCAGTTAAAAGTTGAGGTACGCCAGTCACTTTCTGTTCTCCCTTCAGTCAGATGTGGATTTCTGGGACAAACTTCAGGCAGAATGGGAGGAGATGGCCAAGAGAGATGCAGAGGCTCACCCTTGGCTTTCTGATTATGATGACCTCAGCTCTTCTTCATATGACAAGGTAATACAGGTCAGCGTTTTCTAGCTCTGTGATGAGCTGCCTTGAGGAAGCTGGCAGGTTGTCTGCTTTGCAGGTGAGTTCCATAGATCCCCAAATGCTGTTAAGGTTTCTTCTTGTGCTGTTATTTACTGTTGCATGTGCCCTTATTCTAGGTTAGCTAGGAGTTAAATGCTGTTGTCATTTATTCTGATCTGCAAGTGCTGTCTAGTTCTTGTTCACTACCAAGTGCCAGTTAATGCTGGGATTGCTTGCAATGAGTGCAAGTGCCCACTCCCACCCAGAGCTGGTAAGCTAAGCACCAGCTATTTAATCACTGTTGCAGTTTACTTCATGTCTGATATAGTCTAAGATTCAGAGGAATCTTTCAGGATAGAGCAGGCAGAAAGAAGAGCTGCTTTTCTCTAATCTGCTACAAGCTAGTAGACAGAGTGGGGTTGCTACTCGCTCTGCTGTCTGAGCATTCCTGATGCAGCTGGACCAGACTGTGATATCCTGTAGAAAGTGCTTTTCTGCCTAGCATCACCTGGCACTAGCCCTCTGCTTGTTTCTGCTGCTAGGGTTACCAGTTTGAAGAAGATAATCCCATGAGAGATCATCCTGACGCATTTGAAGAAGGGCGAAAGCGCTTGGAGGAAGGTGACCTCCCCAATGCTGTCTTGCTGTTTGAGGCTGCAGTGCAACAGAAGCCAGATCATATGGAGGTGAGTGAGACTAATGGTAGCAGGCCTTGGCTTGGTGTTGTCCTTCTTGGATCCTTTACCTTTGAGATGTCAGGGTGTGTGTAGAAAGCTCATCACAATCAGCTGTGCAGGACATATGAAAACATTTCACTTGTCTGTGGCTCTGGATTTGTAGCTGGTGTGTGTGAATCCTGAGGAGGATGGTGGGCAAGAATGTTTAGGGCTGAAGTCAGATGCACAAAGTCTTCTGCTCAAAGCTGTGTGAAATCATAAGAGTGCATGCATGAAGCCAAGATAAGAAGCTCTTATCTCTTTTAAGTTGCTTTTGTGGAAGACTTAGTTGGCTTTATGAGCCTGGAGGTGCTTGTGATAATGACATTCTTTAGTATGGGTATTAAAAGCAAATTCTTAGCAGTTAGCTGCACTAGAGGTTGTGGTTAGGACCTGGATCTGTTAGGAAATGCCATCTCTCAATTCTTTTGAGTAACATGAGTGTCTCTGAAGGCTTTATTTGAAGTTGTATACCAGAAAATGATTTTTACACTGAGACGTGTTCCAGCAGTTAATTCAGTGAATGCTTCCTCCGTACAGCTTCTGTAGGATGGATTAAGAAATAGTTTGTGCCTTTCTTCAGAAGTAGAGCACATAAATGTTCTCATAAGGATGAGATGGAGTGCAAACATGCATGTGCTGCTGTCTGTCTCTGAAGTGCCTATGTCAGAAGAGCCAGGAAGGCTGAATTCTCATTGGGACTGATTCAAGTCCTCCTCAAATAGTAATTTGAAAGGAAGCACATGTTCTGAAAATCTGCTCTTGCTTTGAAGTGGTCAAGAGGAAATCCTTGAGAACTGGACAGTCTTTCAAACTGTTGGAGCTGTGGGCTAGGCGTAATAGCTGAGACCTTAGGAGTAGAAATCTTGAACCTTTCTGGCTAGCTGTATTGAGGAAAGTTCTGAATTCTTCTGCTGTAACTGTGGAAAGGACAGGAAGTCAAGTTCAGATGGTACAATGGTAGACTTGTACTTTTTTTTTTGCTGCAAAGGAAATTCCATAGTCACCTTGGTCCAAAGTACAACTTTGTTGGATCTCAGCTCTTCTGCCCTCAGAACACTGTGCTGTTCTGGCTGGTGAGCTCCATGTTGCAGCTAGTCTTGTGGTGAGGCATTAGGGATTTGAGGCAGTAGATGCAGACTACCTGTTGCTTGTGGTGGCTGGCAATTGCAGTATGTCTGCTTCTCCTAATGCCTTCCTTCTTTGAGACATTTGACGCTGCACTTCATGTGACTTAAGTTCATAAAGCAGTTACTTCATGCTGACAAATCCAGCAAGCTAGCTGGCCTACTTACAGGCAAGGGATGTGGTCATCAACATAAGGTGAATGGATATTTACTGTGGATTTAGCACTTTAAATATTCCATATGTCAACTGCCTGGAAATTGAAGTTTTTTTTTAATGTACAGGTGTCATGATGATTGAAGAGCCAAGAAAATAACAGTGCTTCTGCTTTGTGGGCAATTTTCTAAAATTTTTACTTGCCAGTGGACTGTATATACACAAATATATTCAGCTGCCTGCCTTGAAGGTCCCGTTATTAGCACGATTGCTATACAATTTTGTTTTTAGAAAAGCTGAGATCTGCTTTTCCCTCCTTCCTGTGTTTTTGACTACAGTTAAAAGCTAAAGTTAGACACTGTGCAATTTTAGAGGGTAAAGCTGCAAACTGTTGCTTTATGGTAGCTTTCTTGGTACACATTCATTTCTTTTCACCAAAACTCCACTCTTACTGTCCTTCATAGCATGTGAACCAGAAAGCCTATATATCTTTCCAGATTAAATTTATAGGTGTGTGGCTAATATAAGGGCTGCTCTGAAAGTAGTGCCTCCTATTTTATCACATTGGCCTGTGATATCAGAGGCGGATGCTGGTAGGATGGCAGAAGAGGTTGAACCTTCCCATCAGTATTCTGTCACGTTTTGTTGCCTTGTGGCAGATGGCAGCAGAGGGACAGTCTGACAAAATGGCATCTGACATGGAAGTGTACATGAAGCAAAGGTGTTTGTGTGTTTAATCTCAGATCTAATCTCTGTGCCTGTTTATTTTTTCTGGATCTGAGGAAATCTGACTTTATGCATCTTTTTTCCTTCAGGCCTGGCAATACCTGGGAACCACCCAAGCAGAGAATGAACAGGAACTCTTGGCAATCAGCGCTCTCAGGCGGTGAGTGTTGCAAAAGATCTGAGCAGGGGTCTTTATCTTGTGCATAATGCCCCGAGGACCATGTAGTGTGTTTTGTGTTCTGTTTTGATTGTGTTATCACCTATGATATGATTTCTTGATTTTAATATGGTGGTTGTTTCTCTTTGTGTGACATACAGGTGCTTGGAACTGCAGCCTGGTAACCTTACAGCACTTATGGCTTTAGCGGTCAGCTTCACCAACGAGTCCTTGCAGAAGCAGGCATGTGAGACCCTGCGGGACTGGCTACGCCATAAACAAGCCTATGCCCACCTACTGGAGAAGGAACCAGAGGAGAATGCCTCAGAGACAAATCTTGGGACTTCCAAGCGTGTACTAGGGTCCCTGCTGTCTGAGTGAGTTGGGGATACAAATCTTAGCCTACAGATGAGAAGTATCTTGGAGAATTGGGGCTGGGTCGGGCAGGTGTTAGATTGGGCAACCCAAGGTCAGCTTGTTCTACAGTATACAAATGTCCTTGTTCCATGCTTTTCCAGCTCACTTTTTGTGGAAGTCAAAGAGCTGTTCTTAGCAGCTGTGCGCAGCAACCCCTCAACTGTTGATCCTGATGTTCAGTGTGGCCTGGGTGTCCTTTTCAACCTTAGTGGCGAATACGAGAAGGCTGTGGATTGCTTCAGTGCCGCACTTAGTGTGCGCCCCAATGTAAGAAAGGGCAGAGTGGGGGTGCTGGAGGTACCTAGAGTTTTGTGGGTGGAGGTGCTGTGTGTACTGTGAGGTACATCTTCTGAAGCAGAGGAGCAAGGCAGACACGTTGGTTAGGAAGGGATGGCTTGGAACTTAAAAAAGAGCCAGTTTGGTTTAGTCTTTTCTCTCTGTCCCCTTTTCCAGGATCATCTCCTATGGAACAAGCTTGGTGCCACGCTGGCCAATGGGAATCGCAGTGAGGAAGCTGTGGCCGCATATCGGCGGGCACTGGAGCTCCAGCCAGGATATATCCGGTCTCGATACAACTTGGGCATCAGCTGCATCAACTTGGGTGCCCACCGGTGAGCAGAGGATGTGTAAATCTGCAGTGACCTATGAGGTTGCATATCTGTGTGGGAGAGAGACTGTGATAGGTTACTAGGACAGTGCTGTGCTGCCTGCAGCCTTCTGGTAGCAATAGGCAGACAGTGAATGAGTAGAATCCGCCCTGAGAAGATGCCAGGCAGATGCACTTGCAGTGGAGGCCATCTGGACTTGAATTCCTGATAAGAGGGAAAGCGGGATCACTAGTGGTTTTGGAGCGGGGAAGGATGTGCTAAAGAGGGGGGGAAACTGTTGTAAAGGGGAAGAAATAGCAGTTCAGAAGCAAATGGGGAGGGTATATGAGATGTACCATCTCCAATAAGCATGTGTATGTTCTCATGTTGACAGTGAAGCTGTGGAGCACTTCTTAGAGGCTTTGCACATGCAGCAGAAGAGCCGAGGTCCACGGGGGCAGCAAGGCGCTATGTCTGACAACATCTGGAGCACCCTCCGCATGGCCCTCTCCATGCTGGGGCAGAGTGACCTGTATGGAGCAGCTGATGCCCATGACCTTCCCACGCTGCTTAGGGCATTTGGCCTCCAGCAGTGACTCTGGGATCAGCTTCCCTGCGAGTGCAGATTTGGCCCAGCCCAGCTGTGACCTTCTCTAGGGAGAAAATGTTCACTTGGGTACACACACACCTTTGCTCTATTAGGGCAGATCACTTGCAACTATTTCTTTTTTTTTTTTTTTTAATTTCCTGCTGAAGTGTGCAACTTCCCCTACCTGTTGTTTGTGACCTGAGGATCTCTGAGTGGTTTACATTATCACATCTATGGCTGACTGACGCTCTGCTGCCAAGCAGATGGTCAAAGTGGGGAAATGAGAAGCTTTCCCAGATGGCATGTGCAGTGGTGCCCAGTATGGCTTTGAGACCTCATAGTAGCCATTCTGGAGAGAGTACCTGCTGGACATGTTTCAAAGGCAGGCTGCTTTGGTGGGACGAGATTGATGTTAAGTGAAGCAGTGGAAAACAAAAAAAATCTGGATTTGAGTATGCTTCCCCCATGTATGTGCTTGTATGTGTATGTATGTGGGTTACTAGGGAAAGCTGAGGGCAGCAGTCCATTTTCCTTGGGTAATACTAAATTTATGGTACAGTCAGATGATGATTTCTCATTTGGGAACCTCTGAGAGCAGAGTAGTGTACTTGTGCTACGGACGTGAGTGGACCGTAGGGATAAAAGGAGGTCCCAGAGTTCAGATTTGAGACAATGTGATAGGAATAAAAGCCTAACTATAACCTCCCCTCCCAGAATATGGTAGGGAAAGGTCAAGTCTTAATTTTCACTTGATCATCTGTCATTGTTTTTACTTTGTGCAGAAGTCCCCCATCTTGACTGTAACTAAATCTTGTTCATTATAAATATCTGTATATGATTCTGCTGGGGAAAATGTTTTTTTTAATTGTAAAATATTTTGTATAATAGGGGAGAGAATTAAAATTGCCAAAATTACATCTTTCTCTGTGTGAATCTGTTGAAGCTGCATGCGGTGGGTAGTGTAGTACTCTGCAGGTACAGGCCCACTGGAATGAGAAACATAAATCTGCATCGTTGTCTCCCTTTTCCACCCAGGCTTTGTTTTATTGATAGCTCATGCAAATGAAGCGTTAAGGACCTCATTTTGCTGTAGCCTCAGGCTTCAACAATAATGAATCTTCTGTGAGCCTGCAGAAGAGCTTCCCTGTGGCTTCATCAAGGGCAGATCTTGCCTGACCAATCTGGTGGTCAGATTCTATCAGTCTGAATCAATCTTCTATGGTGGAGTGACTGCTTTGGTGGACAGAGGAAGGGCAATGGATGTCATCTATCTGGACTTCTACAAAGCCTTTGACGTGATCCCTCCCCACATCCTTCTCTCTAAATTGAAGAGGTATGGATTTGAAGGATGTACTTAGGTGGATTAAAAATTGGTTGGCTGATTACAGCCACAGGTTGTGATCAATGGTTCTGCATCGGGGTGAAGGCTGGTCACAAGTGGTGTCCCTCAGGGATCGGTCTTGGGACCAGTGCTCTTCAGCATCTTCATCAATGACCTAGATGATGGCATCGAGTGCACCCTCAGCAAGTCTGTGGATGACATCAAGCTGAGTGGTGAAATCCATACACTGGAAGGAAGGGAAGCCATCCAGAGGGACCTGGACAGGCTGGAAAAGTGGGCCTATGAAAACCTAATGAGGATCAGTAAGGCCAAGTGCAGGGTGCTGCAGTTGGGTCAGGGCAATCCCAGGTATTTATACAAACCGGGCGAAGATCTCCTTGAGAGCAGCCCGGCGGAGAAGGACTTGGGGGTCCTGGTGGATGAGAAGCTGGACATCAGCCAGCAGTGTGTGACTGCAGCCCAGGAGGCCAGCTGTGTTCTGGGCTGCATTAAAAAAGGGGTGGCCAGCAGGGAGAGGGAGGTGATTGTCTCCCTCTACTTGGCTCTTGTGAGGCCCCATCTACTGTACTGTGTCCAGGCTTGGAGCTTTTGGAGCAGGTCCAGAGGAGGGCAGCTGAGATGATCAGAGAGGGCTGGAGCACCTCTGCTGTGAAGAAAGGTTAAGGGAACTGGGCTTGTTTAGCTTGGAAAATAGAAGGCTCCAGGGTGACCTTATTGTGGCCTTCCAGTACTTGAATATAAACTCCAATATGAACAGGAGGGGGAATGGCTGTTTACAAGGGTGGATAGTGATAGGACAAGGAGAAATGGTTTCAAACTGAGACAGGGGAGGTTTAGGTTAGATATTAGGAAGAAGTTTTTCACACAGAAGGTGGTGACACAGGTTGCCCAAGGAGGTTGTGGATGCCCCATCCCTGGAGGCATTCAAGGCCAGGCTGGATGTGGCTCTGGGCAGCCTGGTCTGGTGGTTGGTGACCCTGCACATAGCAGGGGGTTGAAACTAGATGTTCATTGTGGGCCTTTTCAACACAGGCCATTCTATGATTCTATGAAAAGCTCACTTTGTTTTTTCCAAGTTTAAGGTCACTGTAACACTTTATTTTTCTATGTTTATCACTTCTTTGAGGAATCTGGCTGCTACTGTAGTCAAGACCAGGAGCACTTACTCTTCCTGTGCCACCAAGAATCTGTTCATTCATACCTTCTTCATACCTATGACTTGCAGGCTTGTTTTTCTCGTTCTATATTATCTATACAGTAACAATGAGGAGCAGAAAGTATGTGCAGCGAGCAGTACTTGGTCTGTGTTTTCTAAATCCTTAGCTTCTCTTTCTCTCTCATTTAGCACTGTGGCCCTGACACCTGCATACACTGTGGTAAAATTGCTGTAATGCCTGCAAAACAATTTACTGCTTGTGCTGACTAGAAGAGTGAAAGATGCTGCTTGTGCTTTCCAGTCACACGCTCTCCTCCTGGTCAGAGATGCACCTTTTGCTTTTTAGTGATTTCTATCTTTGCTGGACTCTTCTCTGCTTGTGTGTGTG